>NW_028258294.1:35394088-35696140 GCF_053883595.1 Heterocephalus glaber | reverse complement strand
ACCCATGACCCCCCCATTTTCCTCACCCCTCCTTTGTACACTGGGCCAAACCCCATCTCCCATTCCCACAACTTGGAAGTTTCTCTGGAGTGCAAGTAATGTTTTCAAATCGTGATGCAGCCCATTACCATCAGTGTGACCATGTCATTAGGTGAGGTCAATCAGAAACTCAGTTTACCAGGAGAGGTGAATTTAGACTTGAAGTTTGAAGGCAATGATAATAATAATGACAGCTCATACTTAGAATATGCAAATTAATTAATCAAATTGTTTAACCTCTTGAAGCCTCAGTCTAGTATTCTGCAGAATAGGGGTGGGGTGATTGAGGTGAGGCTTAAGTAATATCATGTATGTAAAACCTCTATTATATGAACTCCAATTAGCATGGGTTAGCATGGTGCTGATCCAACTCCACTGCCTTGACTCTTCTTCCCTTCTGCACCTCTGTGTCAGGTGGTATTTCTGAGGATCTCTGCTCTGAGTCCTGCCATAGGACAGGCCTCAAGCTGAACCATGGTGGCAGTTTCCTTGTCTGTTCTTGCTGCAGGAGAGCAGGCTCTGCATTTTCCAGTAGCTGTGATATAACACCTGGCACCTACAGGTAACCAGGAAACATTCAGTGCAGGAACTCAAGAAGGTCTGTCTGGCTCTGTCTCCATGTTCCCCAGCTAGGACCAGCCCCATCTTTGAGGACTTCATTCAGTGAGGCAAGAATAACAAGCACTGAACCATGGTCATGGGCACAAGAAGGTCCATGGTTACAGAGGGAGCAGGGTGGACAATCAGCAGGCTGAGCACTCAGGGAAGAGAGCTATCAATGTGGGCACATTGAATATTGTTTGAAATAAGTGGGCCATCGACTAGGACATGGAAATTGCTTTTGTCATATAGAAAGTTTCATTGCAATGGTGCTTGCATTAACAGGATTTGACTTGTAATACTGAGCATTTATAGGACCTTTGTGATTCCCAAGCACTTACCATACATTCCCAAAATGCAGAATATATAAAAAAAAAATCCAATTGTTAAGAGATTGGCAGCTCCAATTTCCTGCTGCAGATCTTCAATGGCTCCCTGATCACCACCCTCCTAAGGTAGCCTGGGATTTTTCCATCCCAGGCCCAGCCCAGTGAGCATGACCCCCTAGGCAAGGGGAAAGGGGAAAAGTACCCCATGGGATGCAAGTGGGTCCACCTGACCTGGAGAGATGACTGTGGTTTTTCTGAGGACAGTGGAGGCTGGTACATCTTATCCCAGATTCTGGGGACAGAAAGGCTGTGCTTGCCATCCAACAGTTCCTCCCTGCTGGCAGAGGGACAGGGCCCTGTTTCCAAGCAAGGCTGCTTCTGTCTGCTCAGTCCTATGGGAAGGAAACTGGATAGACACATTTCAGTGGTCTTCTGCTAGGGATTTTGGAAACACCCACATGTAACCAATTCATACTCCAGATTATCTGGGCTTGTGCCAAAGGGCACCCAGCACCTACCCTTACCATGTGTGTTTGGTATGACTCATCATTTGCTGCTGGAACAGTAACTGGGCTTTCTTATTGCAGCCCCCTGGACCTAGCTCAGCCCTGAGCCTCTCTGGCCACAGTAAGTGGCCTCTTTCTTCCCCATAATCTATATGCTGCCCGTGACAGGACTGGGCCTCTAAAAGAACACAAGCACCATCTAAATGTTAGCTGCCTCCTTCTTTTCCCTCTTCCCTCCCTCCGCTCTTTCCTGCTCCCTTCCCCCTTTCCTTTCTTTAGCTCTGCCCTCCTCTTCCTTCCATTACCTCTTCAGAATAGGTTTCTGATGAACTTCACCTCGTTATACTATATTGGATTAGTCTCACTTGGAATTTTTAGTTCATAAAGCATTTTCACATAACATATCTCACTGCAGCCTCACAGCCAATCCAGGAAGGTGACCAGCTGGGGCAGGAAAATCAGTCCCATTTTCTGACAGTGAAGAGAGTTTCTGAAAGGTCTGGATCCTTGGTCCCATTTCTCAGGCCTCAGTCAGTGACGCGGCTGACCTCAAATCCAGGATGTGAACTCTTGTGATCCACACACACATTTAGACCATGGTCCACAGTAAGAAGAATTTTATATCAGGCTCCAGCACGCACACACACACACACACACACACACACACACACACTCACGAATAAAAGTTTCATAAAACAGTAATTCCCTTACTATATTCAATGAGCCCTCTGCTTCCCTCTCTCCACCTCTTCTCTTCTCTCCCTCTCTCCCTATTCTCTCCCCTCTAATAGGTCATAACTTCCTCTTTGAGTCCCTGTTGGCTCCTACTACCCTATCCTCCCACCCCCACAGTCTGCTTCGCACTTGAGTTTTTTTCTCCTCACCCAATTCCTCAACCTGATTCATTACTTTGCACTTGCCTGAATGTTGCTTTGCAAGCATTTTGAAGCCAATATGTGTCACTCCCAATATAGGTTATGAACTAGGCAAGATCAGGACGGTTTCACACCAGCCTGAAGGCCTCTCAATGGCTGACACAGGTGCTTACTCAGACTGGGCTCTGGACACTGTCCGGCACACCCCAGCAAGCCTTCCCAGGCTCTCCTCACTCCTCATGGCCTCGGCTTCAGGCTAGCCCCGCTTCTCCTCCTCTCCTCTGAGGCTCTTCAAAGGACCTTGGCTCTACTCTAGACAGGTGTGTATCTTGTTGTGATTAATAAAAGCACCTTTCAAACCCTGGAACCTGACACCTGTGGGCATCAAACATTTATCAGTCAGAAGAAATTGGAAGCACAGTATCTAGAGATAGTGGGCCTGGGTAGAGAAGGAGAGATAGGACAAGGGGAGGATGAGGAGGAGTGGGATGCTGGGGCTGACTGCTCAGCCAGCTCTGCATTCAGCATTCACTATGGGGATGCTTCTGGGAGCTACCCTTGGGCAGAGCATTCACCAGTGCTCTCAGAGCTGGCCCTCAAGGACACCCACTATCTTCTCCCCAGAAAAATCCCTGCCCACCAAGCACAGGACCATGGCCTTCATCTGGGCAGGTTTTCCAAAGTCCTGTCACAGAATCCTGCTTTACCTTCATCATAGTCTGGCCTGGGAGGCATAGTACTTCCCTTGCCCAGATGGGGAAACTGAGGGTGTTCAGTGGTGTCAAGCAGGAGGTCCACTGGCTTTCCTTTTGACAGCCACATCTGCTTAGAACCTGGAAAGATGTAAACAATTCTGATGTCCCTACCCCTGGCCATTCTGCCTTAACTGATTTGGATGTGACCTGGGCACCAGCCTCTCATGAGTAAGAACCACTCATGCGCAGTGATGGTTAAGAGTGACTGATTTAACCAAAAGAAAAAAAAGAGTGACTGATTTAGATGCTACTTAAAGGTTTGTGTGTGTGTGTTTGTCTATGTGTGTATGTGTAAAGCACCTTCCAGGATGACATGAAAGAGGGGGAATAAGAGGGACCCAGGGTGGGAGGAGATGGTGCTGGGATGATGCTGCGGGGGTTTAAGCAGAGAAGCTAGACAACCACACTTTCTATTGTTTTGGGAAGGCTGTCCCTGTTTCTATGACTTCTTTTGTATTTTCAGTGAATCAAATGGTCACAACCAGTGTGAGAGAAATATTGCTTCAGATGGCAGGCATCCTTATTAGTATCTTAGCACACACTTCTTGCAGAAAACTTGTAAAGATGGTGAGATCCATGAGGTCAGGGAATCTGTCCTGGTCATTCCTATGGTTTGGATCCAAAATGTCTCCCCAAATTCTCATGTGTTTGGAAGGTGATTGGAAGGTTGCATTCTTATCTCTGGCTCCTCTCTCCCTCTCTCACGCTCTGCTTTCTGGCCAACATAGCCTGAGAAGATCTCCTCTGTCAGGCCCTTCCAGCATGTGTTTTCTGCCTTGGAACTAGATGACCATGGACTGAACCTAGTGAAGCCATAAGCCAAAATAAACCTCTCCTTCTTTAAGTTGCAAGTGTCAGGTATTTTTTTCCCAGTGGCAGGAAAGTGACTAAAAACAATCACTGTCACCCTCATAAGTCTGACATGTGGTAGTGGCTCTGCAAATGCCAGTGGCATGTCCACTGAATGAAAGCCCAGTGCCATAGAACCTGCCTAGCACTGTTTCAGACAGGGAGATGGATCCAGAAACAGGAGAGTAATGCTAGTGAGAGTTGCTATTTGTTGAGTATTGATCATAGTGAGAGTTACCATTCAATAATTCCCATTGGCCACACACATGGTGAGGAGCTGTACTTACACACATTCCCTCAATCTTCAGCCCTGGGCATAAGTACCACCGCTCCCATTTTGCAGATGAGGAAACTGACGGTCAGAGAAGTTAAAGTTTTGCCAAAGGTACCCAGCAAGTAAGTGATCAGCCTACACTGTTCCATGCTGCCCCAGGGGTAGCAAGATTGAAGTCAGAGGCTCCCTGTCCTCCTCTTCCCTGCTCAAGCACTCTGGCTATAAGATGGTTTCACAATCTTCATTCTCCCCTCTCCACCAGCTTTTGAATGATTAATAAATTTCAAAGAAATCATGTAGGGATCAGCACCAACCTCTCATTCCTATCAACTATGTCCCTCTGAGAAACAGCAGAGAGTGGTCTTTGGGGAGGCAGCCACCTGGGCTGAAGAATACAAAATCTATGACTGCAAAGAAGCTGCACACAGTCCCTGGGGACAGCTGCCTGTGACTCTGCATCCTTCCTCTAATTTCTGTGAGTCTGTGATTCCAAGTAAACCTTATTCCTCACATAGCACCCTGAGATGTGGTTGAGCTGAACTTGCGTTGAGAAATGTCAAGGCATTCAGTCTCAGTGGTGACAAAAAGGTGCGAGATGGCCGATCTCCCAGGATCCTGGCCTTTCACAGCCACACGCCAGGGCAGGCCTCCTCTGTCCCCTTGGGGGTTCCATCAACCGGGCCCAGGTGCCTGAGGAGACACTGACCAACATGCAGCTGGACCTTGTCCCCCACCACTGCCATTGTTTTGCTTCCTGCTTACTCTCTAGATGCCTACTTTCTCTTAGGCTCTGCTTCATTTCCTCTAGGTAAAAAATCAATGCATTTGGATTTGAGTGGCATTCAACTATATCTCAGAAGCCAGAGAGGGAAAGAGGAGGTTTAGGTTGCATTTGGGGTGGAGTAGAGGGAGTCATGAGTGTGGCCTTTTCTACCCCAGGGAATCCCCATGGGACTGAGTATCCAAGCCTGAAAGTTGGGCCCAGTGACTAGAGGCGGGCCTGCTGGCTCAATAGGATTCTTGGACTTGAGTTGAGGCTTCATGTTCAAGGCTAGTCATGACCTGGCTAACACTGGGAAATGGCTTAGCATCTCTGAATTTCAGTTTAATTATCTACAAAGTGGACATAATAATAATAACTACCTTGTCTACTTATCATTGGAAACATATTGCACTACGTATGTGACAGCATTTTGCCAAGTGAAAAACACTATACAAACATTAGTTAGGCTTTGAATTCTTAAATGCCTCTGTGGTTAAAAAAAACCAAAACCAGGGGCCAGAGATTTAGTTCAGTAGTTCCACCACCTGCCTCGAAAGCGCAAGGTCCAGAGTTCGATCCTTGGTACCAAAAACAACAACAACAACAACAACTACAACTACAACAAAAAACCAAAATAACAAAAACCCTTTCCTCAAAACAAAAACCTTGGGGTGAGGACATTTTGCCATTTCTTCTTCTACTTTTGGGACAAGGAGCAACAGGTACTAGCCCTGGGGTTCTCAGATCATTCATCTCTCCCCGCATTCCTGAGTTACGATCTTCCGCCTTACAGGAGAGACTCAAGTCCTCTGAGAGGCCTGTGAAGAGGGTCCATAGCAGGGGTCTATGAGCTCTCAGCCCAGTAGAGCTGCCCACCATAGAACAACCTCCCAACACACCGTGCCTGGACCCTGGGCATTTCTTCTGAATAAACACTCACCACAGGGTTATACCTGGACCCTTGACTTTTGAGAATCCCAGCTGGCCTCAAAGGATCCTGGTGAGCTTGTGGCTGGGGCATGTGTGCACATGTGGGGGTCAAATCCACAGACTCTAGAAACTCAGGCACCAGCTACAGACCAGGCTGGGTTCCCACCTCCAGGCAGCTTCCTTCATGGCTTCTGCTAGGGAGCACAGGGAGAAAAGCAAGGAAGATGTGAAACGCCAAGTTATGAATGATTCCAGAGGCTGTAATTAGCTGGCTCTCAGCTATAGTATTTTTAGACGCAAGTATTGTCACCCAACTTTTCACAGCTGCCCTGGAAGTTCGCTTCTCTCATGAGCCCCCTCTTCTTTGCAGGTGGGATCTTCCCCTTCGCAGCTAAGGCTGGAATTTCAAAGTCCTAGGTCTGGGAGCAGGTGCTGCTTCTTCATTACCGGAGACCTCAAGGGAGGCTGAAGAAAGTACTTGGGGCTGCGGCCTGGCATCCATGTACATGTATGGCCCTCCTAGGGCTCAGTGGGCAACCAGGGATTCTGGAAACCCAGAAGCAGACTGGATGGGCTCCTTTTTCTGAGTGTCTTTATTCCCATTTCAAGAACAAGCCAAGAAATGGTCCTGTCCAGTGAATTTGGCACAGCGTCTTCATGGCTCAGGCCAGAGTGGTGGTATTTCACTTGTCAGAGAAGGAGAAGGACTTTTAATCATCCTCAACTCCACTACCTCATTTTGTAGGTGGGGAAAATAAGGTGTTGAGAGAGCACTAACTTGTCCAAGGTCACACAACTAGTAATGGAGGACCAGGACAAAAATAAGGGGTCTCTTGCCAAGGGCCAGTTCTCATGGCACTGTGTGATATAGAGCAGCCACTAGCCTGGCCAGGCTCAGGTCACCCAGCAGTTTCCTCAGGTCTACAGATGCAGCAATTTGTGGAGATTTTTGGTGAGCATTCTGGGTTTTCTACTCCTCCCCAGTCCTCCAAAATTTTAGTGGCTTAACACAATTTACTATTATCTTTCACAATGGTGTGTGTCGACTAGGCTCAGCTGGATGCTTTTATTGGGGTCTATCACACAGTTAGGGTCAGATGGAGGCTGGGCTAGGCTCACTCATAAGCTGCCCAGGCTGGAGATCAAGGTGTATTCTTCATTGCCATGTCCAGTGCCCCCATCAGGATGGCTGGGGCACCTGAGCACTGGCTGGTTTCTCCCTTACTCCATGTG
Source organism: Heterocephalus glaber (assembly GCF_053883595.1). NCBI lineage: Eukaryota > Metazoa > Chordata > Mammalia > Rodentia > Bathyergidae > Heterocephalus > Heterocephalus glaber. The sequence continues at coordinate 35,688,987 of NW_028258294.1, read as the reverse complement.
GTTTCTCTCTGTATCTACCTCAGTGTTGGGGGGGGCCTTGCCCCCCCCGCCCCCCCCCCCCCCCCCCCCCCCCGCTAGAACTCTTGAGTGCCTTTTACGGGCATGTCTGGGCCTGCTGCAAGTCTACCCGGCAACAAGGAAATAGCCCCAGTACCCTCCCCTTGCTCCTCCCCTCTAGCCCTGCGGTATATATGCTGTAGCGGCTTCCGCAATAAACGAGACTTGATCAGAAACCTGTCTTGTCTCCATCTCTCGTGTCTCTTGTCCCTTGTCATTTTCACTCCCCCTCTAGGGTCTCCGTTGACTTACCCGCGGGCCGGGACACAGTGTGGTAGTTTCGGTCGTCAGACTCCTTACACGGCAGCTGTAAGACTGCTTGTATCTAAGCTTCAGATGCTACTCAGCATCTCTTCCACCACAATCCACTGGCTGAAAGTAAATTATGGGGCTAGCTCAGCTTACAGGAAGGGGACAATACACAAGCGTGGGTGGTGGGAGGCATCTCTGGATACTGGCTCCCACTACAGGATGCACACAGAAGTGAGTAGGCCTGATATCTCACCTGCCAATTGTTCTCTGAACACTGTCACACTCCAAATGATTGCCTTGCTCAGTGGCCCCTCCTCCTACTCTTAAGCCCCAAACCACCTAGCTCCTTCTGCTATTTCCCTCTGGCCCCTCTGTCACTTCACCTTGCTTTGTGGAAAGAGAATGGACTTCAAGGTGACACAGGTATGCATTTAAATCTTGGTGCCATTACTTACTAGCTGCAAGACTTTCAATACTCCAGGCCTGGGTGTATCAATCTTAAAAATGTGATCAACTGTAGCCATATCCAGCTTCTCTCCTAGGATGCCACGGAGACAATGGGAGGTGCCGATGTGGGTCCCTCCTAGGAAAGAGAGATCCCAGGGATAGTGCTTTCCCTTCCCGGTTCATCTCTGGAGGCAGCATGTGCACAAAGGTCACTTACAGGCTCACCTGCTGCTCTTCTCCATGACCACCACGCTGAGCCCTGCCTCCCCTACTACCCCCTCCCCCTCCGCAAACAGCAGCCTGAGGGAAAAGGGAGGCTTCCATCTCTTAACTGGTTGTTCACTTCAATTGATGTTGAACACTTGATTTGACTGATTTCTTCCCCTCTGAAGCAACAGACAATCTGAGAGCTGAATTAGGCCCAGCCTGAGCAAATGTCATACATTTTGGAACCGCTGTCCAGCTTCACTTAACTCAGAGACCTGAACTTGGAGTTCAGGCACCTTGGTTTTGAGCCCTAGATCCGCTAAATATGAGCTACCTGACCCTATCCAGGCCTTCGGGCTCAGTTTCCTCATCTGGCATAAGGATGCTAATTCTTCTTTATTTTGGATAAAATGAGATAATACATTTTTAATTAAGTATTAAAATTTTCACTGACAATAATTGTCTATATTTATGAGATGATGTATTTGATAGGAACTTGTGCACTACAAAATGTTAAGTGAACACAGGGATTTTTAAATATGGAGGGATAGAGGGGGGAAAAGGAAAGGAGAAAGGGAGAAATCTTCACCATGTCTCTATAAAATAGTAGGTTACTGAGATGATTCCCATTTTATAGATGAGAAAGCTGAGCCCTGAAGACTTGAAATACCTTCCCCAAGTTCACACAGTTAGCAGTAGGGCTAGAATGTGAGCAGAGTCAGATGAACCAGACTGCACTCTGAGTCACTGACCTCTGGCTGGTCTGCGCCACACACTGTTAAGGGCCCTTGTGCAAAGGACAGAGAAGCCCCAGTCTTTGTTCCCAGGCAGCAGCTTCCCACCCAGGAAGGAAGCACTCTGACTGACATGCATGTCTCGGACTTGCTGAGAGACAACTCTGGCTTCCCGGTGAGTTTTCTTGGCAGTGACCCACTGAAACGAGAAGTCATCAATAGAGAAAAATAGTCATTATGGCTCTGACCAGAGCATAACATTTTTAAATGTATCCATCCACAAAATTACATTTGGGGGAAGATAGTCTATGTTAGCTAAACATCTGAGAATCTGGGAGGAAAAAAACCTACCCAGGTACAGAAGAAAAATAATACAAATGTGTTTGCAGTGCTTTATGATTTAAAAAATGACTTCATCAATTCTCACGGAGCTTCATGTTAAAAAGGAGTGGAAGTGATCTGTCTCTGCAGAAGCCCTGTGTAATGACGCAGCAAGGGACAGGCACTCTCTGCCATCTCTCAGACCTCTGTGTGGGCCTCCTTTCCTGGACCTGGCTGGGGCCACCTGCTTCCTGGGGCCCCTCTCTGCACCTGGCGCTTACCCCTTTCCACCTCTTCTATCGCCCATCACACCTGCTGTCTTTCCCCAGAGGAGAAGTCACTTTTTGCACATTTCAACCTTCCTGCTGGGGTCATCCCCAGGAAGAGTGGGAATGAGGGATGTCTTCCCATGGGCTGCGTACTGAGCCCTTGTCATGTGCCAATCACAGAGCTATGTGCTGGGTGCACATGGCTTTGTCTGCAATAATTGCATCATCATCCCCATTTTCAGAGGTGGAAATGGAAGTTCCAGGGCTTAAATAATTGCCCAAACTTACATGGCCAATAGATGGTAAAGAAGATTCAAAACACCACGTCTATTTAACTCCATAACCTGTGTCCCTAACCATCTTGTTACCTTATCTCTACTTAGAAGGCAAAATAAAACTATTCTAGTGCCTTTGTCTAGTGACCCATCGTAGAGAGTAACCACACTCATTCATACACTAGCTTTTAAAACTCATTGCCTCCTGAGTACAGGTCTTGATTCATATAACATATATTATTAACTATACATCTGGGGTATATTTTTGCATGGTGGCTGAAAGTGTGAATTCTGAGCATTCAGATCCCAGCTCTACTACTTACTATTTGTTGGACTTTGGGCAAGTTCCTTGATCATTTTTGTATCTTAGTTTCCTCTTTTGTAAAATGTACCAAAAGTAGCTACCTCTTAGGTTTATAGGATGGATTAAATAAGATAATACATAAAAAACACTTAAACCAGTATTTGGCATAGTAATTACACCAGAAATTTTGCCATTTTTATTATCACCTGTTATAAGAACTATTCTGAATGCCACAATAAAAATAAAAGATAAAAATAAAAATAAAAATGGCACAAGAGTGGAAAGTGAGCTTATTTTACAGGCTGTGGGGAGCCCCTGAAAGAACTGAAGGGTTTGGAACTTCTAGTTGGATTAAAGCTGGAGATTGGCCAGGAGGTTGTAGTAACAACAGCAGCCAGAGGTGGTTCCAGTGTCCAGCATGGTGGAGCAGGGAGAGTTGTGAGATTCCCTGACAGGGCAGGACACAGAAGCGCACTGGGTCGGGGTGCAGGGACACATCCACACTGGAACAGCATCTTGGGAGAGTGAGGCTCTGGCCTGGAGGAATGGGAGGACTTAGGGGACAGCGGAGAAGAGGCTGCTGGGGGGCAGGTGCCCACAGTCTCCACTTCCGTAGAACTGGAGAGGGAAAGCTGCCCTGGCCCGCCTCAGTCTTGGGATTGTTGCCAGGAGCCTTGGCCACTGGAGGATCAGCCAAAAGTCACAGGACAGCTGGGCCATGAGGCTTGAGTCTCCTAGCACCCCCAAGACAGGACCCAGTTTGAAACTTGGCTTTGTTCAGCTAACCCTGGATATCTTCTCTATCTCCCAGCTGTCACTTAGCTCTATGCTGCCTTGTCTGCCTGTCATGCTTTAGAGAAGAAGCCAAGAAAAGAAACCAATATTGAGACCTCAAACTATCTACCAGAGTGGGAAGCGCTTTTCATTCCCAAGGAAGTCCAGAGACAGGTCACTCCTTTGGGTGTGGCCCACATCTGCAGCCACACTGTTCCCCAAATAGGAGAGGCTTTCACCCTGTTGGGGGAGGTCCAGGGAGACACTGACAGCAGTGGACTGGGGATGCCCAGCTGGCAGGGGTGCGTGGTGATACTGAAGATGGAGATGCTCAGGTCCAGTGTGAGGACTGGCAAGGTCAGGATTATGGGAAGGACCCAATCCAGGCGACTGGTGTCGTAGGCTGAGTTAGGATGGCCCCTCTGCTTTCTTTATTCCACAATCCCTAGCATATCACCTGGAACTTAGTAAGTGCTCAGTAAATCCACTGCTTGAATGAATGAACAAATGCCAGATTCCCAAGCCCTCTCCACTTGGAGTATGACAGGGTGTGGGACGGGACGGCTGGCTATCCACCCAGTCCCAGGTTGGGAGGGACCTGTGAGAAGCAATTGAGCTGCCATTTATCCTGTGGCTGCTTATTCATGAGCAAGAAGCAGAATCGCCATTCTGAGGGTCCTTTAAAAGGTGAGGATGCAGCCATAGTGTCCACCATGGCAAGGGCAGCCAGGGGTGGGTGAGGGGCTGCCAGCTGCCTGCCAAAGAAAAGCAGACTGTGGCCAGTGTGGCTCCCTGGGCAGAGGTTGCAGACCCGGGATAGTGGCAGCATAGGATATGCAAATCTATGCCAATGATGGCACAGTCTCATCCAGGGTCCTCAGAAGAAGATATTAATGTGTGCCTCTGGACAGACAGCTGGCCCTGAGCAGTGAGATTCCAGTCAATACACCACTGTCCTGTGGCAAACAGTCCCAAGCTCCCCAAGATCATGCTAGATTTAGATTTCCCTTCAGATTTAACACCAATAGAATTGCAAATGCGCTTTGTTGTATTGGCCTGTGCCAGAGTTCTCTGAGTGAGACTGTGGCCCCACCTAGGATCTGAGAAGCTGGCTGATGGAGAGTGTAAGTGCTGAGCCTCTCCCTGCCATGGGTGGAAGCTGAGATGGAAAGATCCTGGGGTTGCCAAAGGAGGGGAGGTGGAGGGGAGTGGCCTCCCCCATAGGAAAAGACCAGTAAGCTGCAGGTCCTGGGTAGTAACGTGAGGCAAGGGGGAGGGGCTTGAGGTCTGAACAAGGACCCCACATTGCTGGGACCAGAGAAGATCAGGAGAGATGGATGTAGCTGAGGGAGGCTTAGCAGAGGACAAAGATCTCTGGTGGTGGAGGAAGAGCTAGAGGCTGGAGCCGGTGAAGCTAGTCTGCACTGAGCCCTCTATGTAGATGATAGTCAGGTCTAGGGTAGCTATGAACTTGTGCTCTCATGAATTCATTGCACAAAGGCCCCTCTGGGGCAGGCTCCATGCTTGGCATTGGAAAAGTAGCAGCAAACAGGATACAGACTCTCGTCTCATGGACGTGGAGTCTAGTAGGGAGAATGGGGCAGCTGGGAAATCTTCCTAAAACGAGGACCTGAAGGATAAATAGGAGTTAACTAAATGGGAGGCTGGGAGTGGGGGTGGAGTAGGGAGGTCATTCCAGGTAAGGAAATGAATAAATGCAAAGGCCCTACGGCAGGAAAAGGAGAAGGATCCCTGGAGCCTGAAAGAGGACCTGTGTCATATGAGCAAGGGGGAGGGGGTATGGAATAGGGCTGAGAGTGTTAGAGGCCAGGGCACATCAAAGGCATGTTCAGGACTTGGGACCTAATCCTGAAGGCAATGAGAAGCTATGCAAGTCATTTTAATCCAGGGGATGACATGATCAGATTTATGATTACAAGATGTCCATGTAGTCACTGCAGAATGAACAGGGAAGGGGAGAGTCATCAAAACTGTGTTCTTGAATGGCCCATGTAATCCAACCATGGCCACTGTGGGATGAGGTGCTTCTGGTTATGAGAAATGGGGAAAGAACTTGGATCCTAAGAATGAAGTCTGAAGAAAAAACTCTTCTTCTTAGTCCCTTCATGGTGGCATAAAAAATCAAGCCTTGTCCCAAATCAGGTGATAGGCTAAGCTGGAAATCTGTTTACTTTTTATCATCTTTTCTCCTTTCAAGGTGGGAGGGTGGTGGACTTTCCAGCCTGGCTGGACTCTGCCCTGGTCCGCTTCCCAGGTTTCTGCCAGTTTCTTCCTCCCTGGAATAAAACTTCTGAAAAACACTCCCCAGTGTCCAGCCTTGTGCCACACAGACCCCTGCCCAGAAAGGAAAGCTCAGATCCATCTTCCTGGTTTTGTGATTCTGGTGTTTGTCCTTTCCAGGGTCATTGCTGCTGTTCCATCTCCCCCAGGTGCCTGCCATGGGGACCACTTTTATACTCTAACAAAGAGATACTATACAAGGACAAGACTGACTTTCAGAGAAGTGGTCCCTGGCCAGTAATAGCTTCTTCTGTAGTTACAGACAACACAGATAGAGGTGTATATGGTCCATAAAAGAAAGAGGCAACATGTGACATTTAATTCAAGATTGAAAGAAACCATCAATTGAAGCTGATTGTGCTCATCCAGATGTCACCAGAAACAGCTGTATGCCATCTGCCAGAGGGGGTACCACCAGATGGAGCAGCCTCCTTAAGACCTGTCTTTGCTTTCTCTTCAGCAGGAGGGAGGGCTGAGGTTGGAGGCCAACCCATGCAGTGGGAGTGATGGAGGCAGAAGCTGCCAGGAAGAGCAGGGAGCCTGCCTCCCCAGCCCACTTCCCTGGTCTTGTTTATGCTAACAAAGGCAAGTAATGAATTGCTGATAAGTGGCCTCTTTTAAAGGGAAATTATTCAACAGAGCAGGTGAGAGCCTGCAGACATTCATCTTCCGGGCTTCACGAAAATGGCTGGAGATGGGGAAAGGTAAGGAAGATGATTCATAGTCGGAGCCTTTCATCTGTCACTCGGGGTGTCCTCAGCAATGGGAAGCAGGATTGATGGGTCCCAGTCTTAGGTTGCCAGTGTAGTGAGAACCCGCTGCTGACTTCATCTCATTAGGCAGTCCAACAAGGCTGCGAATCACTGGGACCTGAGTCTAGGCCCCAATGTGAGGCCAGGAGCCAGTCAAGGCACAGGATAGGGCAGGGTTTGGATTGATTTTTGCCAGAAAATACCACAATCCAGGCGCTTAGGTCCTGAAGGGAGGAAATTCTGCTCTCTTGACGAGAAGGGATCTTGTTAGAGGCTGTGAATGCTAAAGCCAGCCTTCAAAGGTAGGGGAAAGAGCATTGGTCTGGGAATCAGGAGACCCGGTACCAGGCCCTGTCCTGCCCTTGTCTACTCAGGGCTGAGTTTTATAAGAAGAGTATGTCAGACGTTGCAAACCAGTGGGCCCAAAAAGCAATATTTGGGCCTATTTTCATTGCCTTGCACAGTTTTTATGCACATTGTGTTTTAAATATGAAAATTAGTTGTCCAATTTCAAAGAAAACCCAGCTAACTAGCTACCATGGAAAAAAACAGAAGATCTAGCAATCAGCAGGGACTGAGTGTGCTGCTCCTCTTAGGTGAAGTGCATACTGTCTCTCCCCTGTGCCATCAAGCCCCAGCCCCTCATCTCCTCATTAAATTCTTATTTCCCCCTGCCCCAAATCTCTCATCTTCTTCTATCTCCCTTTTTAAGAGCATCTGCTGCCCCCAGCCGTTGGTGGGCTTCCACTGACCTCAAGCAGGTAAAAACAGACAGTGCCTCACTTACTGCCAGCACCACATGCCACAGGCCCCTGGCCTCCAGGCCCTAGGCTTCCCTTTTCCGAAGTGAACTCTGTAGAGCTCCACTTGGCACCCACAGTGCACAACCAGAAAGTGCTGGGGAGTTAATGCCCAGCAAGCCAAAACTTTGATCAATGGAAATGGGAGCCAGTGGAAAGTGCCTCCCTCTCCTCCCTCCCAGCAGATGCCCCTGAGACAGACAGCTTTTTGAAATGGTCTTGCAAGATTGAGCAATCAGTTGTACTTGGCAGAAACAGTTCAGTAATGCATCCTCAGTCTGGCTCTCCCCTCCTTGCCTTGCTCAATTGTCTGGGATTGTGCTCGCTAATAAAGGAGTAGCACAGCAGCCTCTGGCTTGAGTTCTGCTTTCTGGGACACCCAGGAAAAGTCAGTTAGTAATGGGAGCAGCCTGAAAAACCAGCTCACAAGATGGGTTTCTGGAGTGGAACTAGCTGGGATTCAGAACCCCAGTGCTGGTGATAAGTTGAGTGTTAATAATCCTGGCATGCAAAGGCATCAGAATTAGCAAAGCTCTCACCTGTCGAATACAGGGAAGAGATGTGAGTGGAAGGCAAGTCAGTGGTATAGGCTGTGGCCACTGTACTTGACCTTTGCCATGGGTTGGATAGAGGAGGGAGGGGAAGGACAAAGGGTGCAGGTGGGAGAGTTTGTTGACATGAAAATACTCACCCTTGAAACTGAAAGTGTAAATAAGGACTAAATGTATAACAGGTAATGTGAAATAGGAAGAAAAGGGGCAAAGGGGAAGGAAGTGGGAGGGCTAGAGGAAAGGATAGAAGGGAATGGGATTAATATGAGAAAATGGAAAAATAGGAACAAAATCTTTGTAAATAGGGAGGACTGGAGGGGTTGAAGGGAGGGCTGGGCAAGGGTGAAAAATAAGAACCAAGAGAGACTATGTAAAGGTGCAAATTTCCAATGATGAATGTCATTATATTGTATACCTAAAATGTACCAATGATTAGAATGAATAATCGATAATGTAAAATAGGAAGAAAAGGTCCCAAGGGGTAGGGGTAGTGGGAGGGGCAGGGGAAAGGAAAGAAGGGAAAGGAAAAATGATGAGAAATGGAAAAAATGGAAATAAAGTCTTTGTAAATAGGGAAGGGTGGAGGTCGTGAAGGGAGGGCTAGGAATGGGGAAAAAATAAGAACCAAGATGCATTATGTAAAGGTACAATTCCCAGTGAGAAATGTAATTGTGTTGTGTACCTATAATGTACCAATAAAAGAATTTAATACAGAAAAAAAAAGAGAAAATACTCACCCTTGAAGTAGGTCCTTAATGTAAGTAAGATTGAGGGTTAAGACCTAGAACTGGTCCTAACAGTATGCGTGATGGCTTTTCAGAGCTAGGCCCTGACAGTGGGCCAGAACAAATGGATGGAGATGCCAGAGCTTCCTCAGCATAGTTATGAAGGGACAGAAGTAGGATTCTAGATTGGATTTTCTGTGTAGTACTTGGGAATTTATCAGCTAGCTATTGTTACCGACGCACTGTGTATTCCCAAAAGATACATTAAAATTCTAACTCCTAGTACCTGCTATATGACCTCATGTGGAACTAAGGCCTTCGGAGTTGGAGTCAAAATAGGACGCAGTCATTAGGGAGAGCCCTAGTCCAACATGACCGGCGTCCTCAGACAAGGAGAGGACACACAGAGAAAGACAGAGGGAGCATAGCCATATGAAGACAGGGGCAGAGCCTGGAGCTGAGCTGCTGTGAACCAAGAGCTGGGAGAGGCAAAGAAGGATCGATCCTCCCCTGGAACCTTTGAAAGGAGCATGACCCTGCCATCACCCCGATTTCAGATTTCTGGCCTCTTGAACTGGTAGAAAATAAATTTCTGTTATTGTAAAACAGTTTGTGGCACTTTGCTACTAAAACACTAGGAATAAAATCAAGTGCTTTCCCCAGAGGAAACTCCCCTCCCAGAGGCAACAGGGGATGCCCTGGTTGGAGGATCAGACACCAGCGTCTTGGGAAGTTTCATGGTGGCTGCCTGCAGTCGGCTGTGGCTGGCCAGCCTGTGATCACTGGGCAGGCTAGGATTTGAGAAGGACAGAGACTGGGGTGGCGCTTTCACATGAAAGGGTAGCAAGTCAGTGCCTTGACCAGCAGGGACATCTATCTGACCATGGCCAGTCAACCACAGCATGAGAAAGGTGAACAGTTGGCAAAGGAATTGCTTAACTTGTATAATTTAAAAAAAAAATAAGCAGAAGGATAACATCAGATCCTCACCTGGTTTCTAGACCTAAGTCAGGTCATAGATTTGTCATCCATTGCTAGAAGGAAGGACCACATCATGCCACCACCAATGTCTATGACAAACATCCCCCCAGCATTTCAGAGGGCCCTAAGGGAAATACCACATTTCTAAGGACTGTTAGATGCAGGATCTAACCTGACACCAACACCAAGAGCCCAGGTGGTAAAGTGACCTTTGGTCCAAGTGTGTCTGACAGTGAATGCAGTGGGCCCATGGCCCTGTGGTTACCCTATGGTTACCTTTCCAGTGTCTAAGTGTGTGATTGAGATAGAAATACTAAGGAGCCAGCACAACTCTCCCATTTGGTTGCACAACCTATGAATAAAGAGCCATTATGGTTAGATGGGCCAAATGGGAGGCCTGAAAAGTACCCTCCTGCTCAGACAAGATAATAAATCGGAGGAATTATTGGCACATTCTGGGAGACATTGCAGAGATTAGTGCAATTGTTATAAGTTATAAACTTAGAGGTTGTAGAGTAGTGCTACCCTCCCCCTCGTTTAGGTCACCATTCTGGCCCAGCTAATACCGAATTGATCACAGCAATGCCTGTGGAGAAGCATAAACTACACTAGGTGGCAACCCTGATTGTGACTTCCATGCCAGATGTGGTCATTTCACTAGAGAAGGTCAAATGGCCTCTGGTTTCCATATGAGGTAATTGATCAAGCAAATGCCTTTTTTCTCATCCATTGGGAAGATCAAAAGCAGTTCATCTTCATGTGGCGGGGACATATTTGCTGTCTCCCTCCAGGGCTACATTCATTCTCTTGTTCTTCATCACAGTGCCATCCAGAAGGACTGCAAGCATCCTGAATTGTGCTGCACATCACATTGGTTTACTGCATTGATGACATCATGCAAAGTGCACCTGGGGAGCACAAGATGGAATACACTGAGTGTTCTAGTAAGATCTGGATAAACCAGAGATGGGAGATAACCACACAGCAATCTGGCCCCTGCCACATTGGTGGTGTCTTTAGGGGCCTTGTGGTCTGGAGCACTTTAGGACACAGTGGGTGGTGGGGGGGGGGAGGCACAGAATGTAGCAGGTCTGTGGAATTTTTACAACAGTCTATAGATATCTGGAAATACTGCTCTGGCCTATTTTTTGAATGACGAGAAAGGCAAGTAAATAAAAAGAGGGATCTGCAGGGGGCTTAGCCCCAGGTGTCAGCTGCCTTGGCACTAGTATTTCTGCATATCAGAGGGCCCAAGAGCATATGGGGTAGATAAACCCACAGGAGCAGTCTTTGGCAAAGCCTCAGTAGGGGAGCTACAGCACATACTCCCCAGGTTCTGGAGCAAGGCTGCACCTTCTGAAGCTCCTTTTGGTCCACTCATGAGCCCTGGCAGAGAAGGACCCCCACACAACACCAAGTGACTGTGAGCCCCAAGCTTCTCATCAAGGCTGGCTTCTTCTCAGACCCACTGAGTCATGGAATCAAGAGGACAGAGTCCATCATCTGATGGAAATAATATATTCAGAAAGAGGCCCAAGTGGAAACAAAAGGCCCAGATAAAGAGATGAACAGGTCCCCATGTCATTGACTTCATTGAACTAACCTTTCTCCTTCATCCCACACCTGTAATTCCCTAGTATGTATGACCAACATAAAGGGCAAGAATTTGAGTTTGAATAACAAACAGGTCAGCCCAATAAGTTAGTGATAACAGAAAGTGGCTCTAAAGTCAGTGGTGATGGAAAGTCCTGTCAGTGTTCATGAGCAAGACACTTGGTTGTTTACTTCATGTAGAGAGAAATGTGGCCTGAAACAAGACTGTGTGCCTGGCTGCTAAATTAGGAGCTTAGGAAGAATTAGATTGCAAGATTATGGGCAAGAAAGCCTCGAAAAGAGGTATGCAAATGGACTGATGGACTACTCAATGTGGAAAAAGCATGCAGATCTCTTGTCGCCCATTAATGCCACCAGAAGCATCCATGGTGGAGGAGGTTCTTGCCAGTCAGGTAGACAGAATAACTCATTCTGGGAATGTCAGCTAGCCTCTCTAATCAGCAGCTTTGTGCAGGTTCGGAGTGGCTGTGGTGATGGGATGGGAAATGTGCATGGGGCAGCAGCATGTACTCTCTCTTGCCAAGACTGATCTCATAACCGTCACAGCTGAATAGGCAAAGAGTCAGCAGCAGAGAGTGACACTAAGCCCTTAACACAGCATCAGTCTGCAAAGAGACTAGCCAGCCACTGGTAGTGTGCTAATTGTACCAATCCCTTTAACTCAGGGGGCGGGGCAAAAATTCATCAACACCAGCATGAACATTACCCTTGACATAGATCTGCATGCTCCTTCCTACAGACCCTCCACTAGTACCAGCATCTGTGGATGTGCAAAATAGATGTACCTGATTGTCGGCAAAATACCCCATACGAAAAACTACTCATCCAAAGAGGTGTACTAATAGGGACACGGTCATGGAACCCCATCACCCTGAAACAGCAGCCCAAGATAATGTTGTCATGTCCTTTTAAGCTAAGCCACTAGTTCAGGGACAGTACCCTGTATTTTGTGATCTTGTCCTCCAGATTATAGTATGTGCTAAAATAGTGACCCACACACTGTGCTCCATCTTCTACAGATAGAACACACAGCACTGGGAATCTAGGAGTAGAGGAGAGATTTCCCCTCTCACTATTGTCACTGACCCCATTTGAAAAACCTGCGCCTCTTTTTCTGGTGAACATAGGCTCTGCCAGGTTAGAGGTCCTGATTCCCAGGTGATTAATGTTTCTGCCAGAGAACAAAGTGAAAGTGTACTGAACTTGAAGTCACAAAGACACTGTAGACAATGTGGAGTCTTCATGACAGTGGACCATCAAATAAAGAAAACAGTCACTGTGATGGCAAGTGATCACTCCGACTGCCATGAGAACCTAGCGTCATTGTTGCTGAAAATGTGGGCAGGCGGAAGAGTGTTGAACTCAGAAGAATCCCTGGGGCATCTCTTGGTGTTTCTGTAACAATGACCACAACTCACCAAGAGCAGGGCTGCTAGGAATAGATGTTTTTCAGGGATAAAAGGCCAGGTCTCAAAAGACAATCAGCCCACACCAGCCAACATGCTGGCTAGGGTTGAGGAAACTCTAGGATGGAGGTAGGAGGGAGGAGAAAGAAAGTGGTGACTAAAATACAGCCCAGGATCAGGTGCTCATGGGGAGCCTGCAGCCAGTTTCACTAATCCTCTTGCCTTAAGACCCTTTGAAATTATACTGGCTACCATCTTGATGGGAACTGTGTGCCTATACCTCCCCCTTCAGAAAAGAAGTTCTTCATTCACAAAACGGCCTTGCTTTATATTTTGAGCATCAGGCATGTTGGGAAGTCAGAGTGGAATGAAGTGGTGCTGGGGTGGATTGTCTCAAACATCCTTCAGGCATTGATTCAGGGCCCTGGACCTTCCCATCTCTTACTCTGTGACAGCAATGGGAGTGGTGCATGGAAGCCAGGCCTTGGGTCTGACTTGCCTCTTGTATGCCTCTGTCCTGAACTGTGGACACCAAGACAGGAGATGCCGAGGGACATATTTTGGCTCTTGTGGCTTACAGTCCAGAAGTGAAGGAAAGGTAGTGCTCAGTGAGGCCTACCCTCAACAAATGAGATATTGGAGCTGGTAGACAGGTCTTCCTTCTTCCTCCCCTTTAACAGACATTACTGTAGCTTCTTAGGGGTGGTTCCACAGGACTGAGCAGGAAGTCTTTCCTATTGTCTCTCCATCTTCCCCTTCTTCACCCCTCTTGCTTACTTTTGAACGTTTAGTAAAATCATGGCACATACACTTTTGCTTTGGGCTCTATGCTCCAGAGAATAAAGGTGGAGGCAATTTCCAACATTACAGGGTGTCAGTTGTCATGTATCATCTAAACTCCACAGTGCTCAATGACGTCACCTTTTTGGTGTTTGTGCACCTGAGATGTGGTCCCTTAGTGAGATGATCTCTGAGTTCCTCCGTTCAATCAATCTGTGGGCTTGTTTCCAAAAACAATGGGTATAGATGCTTACCCAAACTCATTGGCCAAATGCTTCTCTTTCCTGAAGACTATTTCCTGACTTGAGCTCTAAAGGATGAAGTCCTGAGACTTCAGTCTGTCCTGAATTACATTTATAGAGACAGTTCTTTAGGGAACCCCAAAGTTAATCTGCTCCCAAATGGGAAGCTCCCTCATACCTGGGAAAAGAAGGGACCAAAAGGAAGCAGATCAAAGAAGAGAGATCTGGAGAAGAGTGGCACGGGTGTGGGGGAGCAGAGCCTGTGCCACCAAGAACTTGGATGAACTCTAGGAAATCTGCTGTAAGAAATAAAAGCCAGGCCTCTAGAGCACTTCTGGAATCTCTGCATGGGATGGGGAACCCAGACTCTGAAAGCCAGCTTATATGTTTGGACAGCCTTCAGAGAGAAAGGGAGGCAGGCCCCACCTTCCTTCAAAGGGAAGTTACACCATCACTGCCACTAGCCATCATCAGCTTAGGCTGAAATCCAGCGTTTGATGCACACATGCTTTCTCCCAGTACCTTGGGAATGAGTAGAAACAGATTTAGATGTGATTTAGGCTAAACTTGAGCTTTCAACATATTTATAGGCAACAAAACTAAGACAGGGAAAAATACACTGTCACTGAAAGAGAGCTGAGGCAGGAAGACATGGTCAGGAAGCATTTGCAAGACAAGGTGGGTCAGGCCATTGGATAGCCATGACTTTCATCCAAATATAACAAAAAATATTTACCAACTATCTATAAAATGTAAAGGAGTGTTTTAGACTCTGGGAGGGTTGGTGTGGGAGTATGGGGAAGGAAGGTAAATAAACATATTGACCTGATTTCCAGGCCTTTCCAGCAGGCCTGTGAGTAACTATTACACCAGTCATAGTGGCTTCAACAACAGAAAGATGATAAACATTAATAAATCTAGGCAAATACAGGATAGATGGGATCAGGGAAACTTAAAAAGGGAAATTCAGACTGGGATTGGAAGGGAAATGTTCTTTCAACAGGTGAAAGGAGGTGGTGGGGGCAGGAAAGGTGAGCATTCCAGGCAGAGGTTCGAAAGCCCAGTGTACTTTTGAAAATAGTGAGCAATCTATCCAGTTGGTGAGTCCTAGGAGGCTGTCAACAATGGAGATTTGTTCCCATTGGGATTGTGCACAGCAGTGGGTCACAGAAAAGGATAGCATTAGCCAAAGTGTAGGAGGTTTGTTTTCATACCATCAGAATCCAGAGTCTAAGGTCAGAGTCTCCATGATGCCATTGATGTCCAAGCTTCCCTCAGTCCCTTCATTCCTGCCTAACATGTGACTTATTATTTGTGATCACAAATGACCATGATCTTTCTGGCCTTGTATCATGGGAAGGAAAGCAGAAATGGCACTGATTATCTTAGTAGGGCAAAGCTGTTCCTGGCACCCTCAGCCTGTACCCCACTGGCAAACACTGGCTGAATGGCCACCCCTCCCGATTAGAAGGCTGAGAGGCAGTTGGGCACCTTGCCACCCCAAGCAAAGCTGGAGCTGTACTATGGGAGCTGGTAGGGACCAGATGGTACATAGGCAATAGGCAGCATCTTCCACGAGTTACTCAGCAGTGGGATAGTATCTGCCCTCAAGACTCCCACAGTCCCACGGATGGATGGGAAACTGATAATTTCTAGATAGCTGAGCACAGGAAGCTACCTGAGCTTTAGGAAGAGCATCTACTCTCATCTTGGGAAGGAGTGGCAGGGACAGCTTCTCAGAGGACCCCGAGACCTAGAGAAGTAGTCAACCAAACCAAGGAGGGGGAGTGCTGCTGGACGTCCTTGGGAGAGGACAGTAGCTGCTGTGCAAAGGCCTGAGGTCAGTGGCTTTACAGAATCAGAGGATCATGAGAACACAAGTCAAGGCTAGACTGTTATGGAAAATAATGAGAAGGGGCAGAACATAAAGGAGCTTTTCTGAACCATTCAGGAATTGGGCTTTATCCTTCAGGCAAAAGAAAGAAACAGTAAAGGGCTTAGGCAGGGGAATGACATGACAAGAGTTTCAAGTTCAGAGAAGATATAAATTTGGTGTCATCACCATTATAGATTGTATGTGAGTTTAAGGCCATTTGGACGAGATTATCAAGGGGCTGTGTGTGGAGGGAAAAATAATAGATTTGCAAGCTGAGCTCTGGGTACCCCCAGTGTCGAGGTGCTGGTGAGATGAGGGGAATCAGCAAAGGAGGCAGGAGCAGAAGAAAGAGCAAACCCACGATTCTGTGGGGGCCTGGACCCTTGTAGAGGAAGGGAGTGACCAATATTGTCAAATACTGCTGCTAGGTCCTGTTAGACAGGTACTAAGAAATCACCACTGAGTTAGCATGGTGGAAGACATGGTCAACAGGGTGAGACCCTAAATGGTCTAGAAAAGAATAGGAGAAGATGAGGGTGACCACTCACTAAAGGAGGCTGCTGTGATAGCTGGAGGAGGAAGTGGTCCTAGAAGGTTCTATTCCTTTCTTTTTTAAAGATGGAACAAGCACACTGGGTTTGCATGCTTATAGGAGTGGATTAGGAGAAGGTGAACAATGAATGATACCAACAGAGCTGGGAGCTTGGCCAGAAATGACCTTGAGCAAGTGAGAGGGGTGGGACTTTGTACAGGACATGGTGGGGGTGACCTTGCTCAGGAGCAAGAACCGTCCATCCACAGATCAGGGGAGAAGTAGAGGAGTGAAAGACAGTTGTGGGCGGAAGGGCAGTTGTAGGAGTTTGTGGAAATTGTGTTTTATTGTTCCCATTTTTTTCAGTTATAAGCAAGGTTATCAGTGGAGAAGAAGATGGGGGGGAGGTGTAGGAGGTTCAGAGGAGAGGGAAAGTTGTGATCACTCATCTGGAAAAGGAGGAGAATGGATGGACCAGAGAAATGATGAATGATGCCACCAGGTAACTGACGCCCACCTGCATTTAAGGGTCATACATTTAAAGTGAGATTGTCAGTGTACTGGGGGTTTTCTTTTCCAGCCACATTCTGTCACCAAGGTGTAACCACCAAGTGGAAGAAAGGTGGGTTTAACCAGATGGGAGGCTTTGCTAAGTGCTTAGGAGCACAGGGGAGTTGAGGGCATTTGCTATGGATAGATCGTGATGATTGATCAGGGAACCACAGCTGGCTTAGGAGCTGTACTGTGATATGAGAAAGGGTGGGTGGAAAAGTGACAGGATTCACAGCTGTAGGTCCTAGCAGGGCCAGAAAGTGATGCTTGAGGTGAACTAGAGACTGATGTGGGGTCTTGAGATTGGGAATGTAGAGAATAGACATTAAAATTGCTGATAATAAAAAGACGTTTTTAAAATTGCTGGTAATGACAAGATCAAGGCCAAGAGCATGAGTGAGTGGCTGGGGGAGGGTTAAAGACAAGCTCACCATTAGGGGCCAGGGATTTAGCTCATCAGAGGAAAGCAAATAAAAATGTTGAGGGGCCTGGAAGTGGGAAGAGTCTCTACTAATGATGCTTGAGAGGACTGGAGAAAGTCACAGTGATCCAGGAGCTGAAACAGTCAAGGAAAGAGGGGGCAGGCCTGGGGTCAGCAATGGCTACAGCCAGGAGGGGAAGGAAGTGGTGAGATCTTTTGCCTTGAGATTCAAATTGGGGTGTTTTTCAGGGGGAGGGACAGGTATTGGCAGGAAACTGAGCAGTGAGAAGCCAAGAAGATGCCTACTCTGCCTCCAAGATCAGAGATGAGGGAGAAAATTCAGCTCCTACGTGAGAAGACAGAAGGGCTCCAACTGGAGAGGTGCAGGGTGCAGTGGAGGAAGGGAGGCTGCTGAAGCTGAGCCCCCCTCCCAGGCTACTCCACTTCTTCTAACCCCTGTGTGCAACTCCTCAAAGCCTCTCTTTGGCCTGAGTTGGAGGAACCTCAGAGATAATCATATCAGAGGCTCTGAGGTGTTCAGACTGTGGCAGATCAGAGTTTGCTAATATCACAGTAACACAGCCCTGGGGATGAGCCTTTCATTCGCTGAGCCACTGAGGCAGCTTATCCTGTAATACATCGCTCCTCTACAAGGGACGCTTGGACGCCAAGTGTCTACAGGATGGAAATTAAAGAAGAGTCAGGGAGTGGGTGGCAGAGATATTTTTTAAAAATCAGTATCAGAGTTTATTTTTAGGTCTACTGAAGTAGAAAATAAGTGCTCAGGCTGTGGAAATACTGATCTCAAGGCAAACCCCCGTCCTCTGGGAAAGGCCAGGGTCCCGAGCTGCAGAGGCCTGCCATTCGTTAGTTTTGGTATACTGTGGTGTAGACAAGAGGCAATCACATGATACATCACTTGCATATTCTTCTATCCATTTCCAAGACTTCATTTTCTAAACTTCCCATCCATCAGCCCCATCTGTGCTTGCTCTCCCTCCAGAGATGAATAGGGCATGGGCCATCCTGTCTTGAAAGGGTGGCAGGTTTTATGAGCCTGAAGACTGGAAGCAGGGGTTTGATTCATGCCTGTTTCTGCCAACAGGTGAAGTCATATGTCTCATCATGAAGTAGAAAAGTGGGGCACAAAGGAGAGTGTGGCTGCTGACAAGGGGCACCAGCACCCCTAAGCCCCAAACAAACACAAGCCAGGAAGAGTTAGCTACTATTTTAAAGAGGAGACCTATATTCATTGGTTGTCCCCTGGGACAGCCGTCCTGATCTTGCTACTATAAACACTATGGAAGCTGCATAACTAGCACTGCCCACATTTCCCATTTGCTTCTATCCCACAGTAGAAGGGCCTGGATGGTGCTGCTGCTGCTGGCCTGTGGGCCTGATGAAAAGAGAACCCACTCTCCACTGGTTGTCACAAGAGGTTATGGTGCCCCCACCGGAAGACACGTTGTTCTGTGCATATAAGGAAGCTTGTTACCCACGTACCACCTCAATTCCTCATCTCCTGCCAATGTTCTCAGAATGGAAAAGGCAAGCATCTGTGATGCTCCATCCACCCCCAGCCCCCCACCTTCCATTACAAAAAACATTCAGCTTTTGCAAAGTAGATCTCCATACCTGGGGGATGGGTTGGAGGAAAACAGAAAAGCTACTCATTGTCTCCCCTTTGAGGCTGGAGTGCAAAGGAAGACAGGCAGGGCCACCTGAGCCTAAGGGAAGAGAAGCCCTACATTCCCTAGTGAAGGGCACTCTGCCTTCATGGGGCCCTGGGGAAACTTCAGCTAATCTGAGGATCTCAACCAGGGCATCCCTTAGCAGGAAAGGAGAGGACACATTAGGAGTTGAGCAAGGAAGAAATGTATCAGAAGCAAGGAACCTCTGGCCAACCTGCACATTTCTATGTGCCTCAGTTTCCCTTAGAGAAGAATGTCTCCACCTCTCTTGGGTATTGAGAGGCCTCCAAAGAGTCTCAGAAGTAACATTTCAAATAAAGGAATTATCATTGTGATTGATGGTTTAACTTGAGCCTTGGGACTTCTGCTATTTAGAGGATGGATCAATAGTAATAACAACAATAAGTAGAGAAGAGTTTATAAAGGACCCCATGGCAGCAGGACTAGATAATTCAAAAGCAGAAGGAACTGTCCTGGGCTGCCCACATCAGCTAACCTGCCAGGCTTGCTCTGGGGAGCAGCAGCCAGCCTGCTGCTTGGCCAGCCTGCAGGGGCCATTGCCACCCCAGATGGAATTCCAAAGGGAAACTGGCTGTCTAGGAGGTGGGACACAAAATGAGGAACTATGGTGGGCAAAATAAGCCCTCCAGAGGATGTGCATGGTGCCAACAACCACAGTCTAGCCAAACAAAATGCCATTCAGGTACCCTCAAGCCATTTACCCGGAGGCGAGGGCAGATAGGTAGAAAGAACACAATCACAACGTGAGATGAGCTAGCAGGGCCAGAGCCCATCCCTGCCAGCTTCCATGAGAGCAGATGTGCTGGAAAGGACACAGAATCTGAAATGGAGGACCTGGATTGAAGCTTTGGCTCTGACACAGCCTAACTGGTGACCAGTCATATAATCTCCCAGAGCCCTGGGCTTCTTGTCTGCAAAAGGAGACAATGATAGCACTGTCACCGGTTGCTGTGAGATGCCAGCTGAGAGAAGATTGGAGAAGCTTTCTGCAAAATGTTCAGAGTTTTTATTAGACAATTACCCACATGGATGATGGGCAGTATCCCAGGAATGCCTCGTTTCCTGTGATATTTTTGCCACATTCTAGTTACCATAGGACCAGCATTCCTACACTTTTCCTTATAGAGATAGAAATGAATCTAGAGATTGGGCCTTTGGTGAGATGGAATTGACCACTTGCCTTCTGTTCTCCATCTTGACCTCTGCATAGACACTAACATACTTTTTCATACTTAGTCGGTTTTTGCTTCTAATTTTCTCCTTGTTTGCTGGTGATAGGCTTGGCTCCTGGTAATATCAAGTGCTCAGAACCAACCCATTTGTCCAATGTTTTTCCTCCTGGAAAAGGGTGGTAATAGAATAGTTAGACATAAGATGCCTCTGATAAAAGGAAGAAAAAGCTTTCTCAAGAGTACAAAAAGCCTAGAAAGGGAATCTAATGAAGCAGAGGCCAAATTCCAGTTGCTTAAAGAATTTGTTTTGGAAGGGGCAGCCCTGGGCAGGATGCTAACCACAGCTATCAAATCCCAACCCACAAGCCTGACCCTCAGCTGCTGAAAAGAATCAACAGGGCTGAGGACCTTATCGATAAGCTTTCCCTCCAAGTGCAGACATTACAGAAATCAACTAAGGGAAATATCTCCTGTGGGTAGACCTGGCAGAGAAGCTGAGATGAACATGGACCTGGGTCATGTCAGAATCTGTCTTTCTATTATTCCATTAAATGTTTTCACACATGGTGATTGATGTCCCAGTGAGAGGGGCACAGTTCTGTGCAAACATGTGTGCACACACTGCTATGCATGCACACACAGAGATAAACATGGATGCCTGCAGGCGCACACACACTGCAGATGCAGGCAGTAATTCAGACAGTGAAATTTCTGGGCCCTCAGGCCAGCAGGGAATTCAGTCCTATTAATAAATTACTATCCCTGCCCTGACCAGGAATCAGTTATTCAACCTCTAACCCAGAGCATATAAATGCTGTCTGCATTCCTGATACAGTGACATACAGCCTCTGCTTAACACTCCAAAGATAGGGGACCTGCTACCTTACTTGAAATCCCATTTGGTCATTATTACTTATGATGATGATGATAATAATTACAGATTACTGACCACTGCCTCTGTGTCTGGTACTATGCTAAGTTCTTTAAGTAGACTATCTCAAATATTCCAATGAGGTAGACATTCATATCTCCATTTTACAAAGGCTTAAATTGAGCCTTGGAGAAATTTTCCTGTCTGTGGTGATGCATTTAGCATGTAGCAGAGCTAGGATTTGAACCTGGAACTATCTGACTTTATAGCCCTGCATTTTTGAAGTCATACTAACTTAAATTACATGGTATAGGACATTTTTCATTGAAATAGGCTGAACTCTGTGCTCTTCTATAAGTGCTGCTGATTGATCGCAGGGCTGAGCTCTGGAACTTTGCAGAACCTTCTCCCTGTGCCCTTGTCCCTCTCCTTTGATGCCCCTTGGATGACCTATTCCAACTATGGGCCTCCAAAGAAATTCTCAAGGGATATCACCTTTCCTGCTTCAATACCACAGTTTCAGTATGTTTCATAGGACTCCATTGGCTTTTCAGGCAGCAACATTGTATCATTGACTGTTTCAAGTGAACTTGGAGTTTCTTGTTTGGTTTCAGTTAGCCCACTTTTTAACATAAACTGCTGTAAGCTACTTCGGTAGTTGAGATTTAAAAATATGCTCTTAGCTACTTATAAAATTGTTTTGAAGTTACAGTTTGTCAGCCAAGACTTTAGCTAGCCTTGCAGCTCTGAGACATTTGCAAATTGGCTGAGCAGGCTTTCCATGCCTAGTAGGTGATCAAAACCCGGCCAGGATTTGAGGGCTGAATCTGTCCCACCCACTAGAGACTTCCTATCTGGTGGCACTGGCCTATGAAGAATGACTCTGGTTCTAGTGTCAAAGGCCAATCACAGCTACATATTTGGACTAAGACTAAGGACATACCAGGGTCCCTTCTGAAGAATCTAAGGGCAAAGCTCAATTCCAATCCAGGAGAAAAGGGCAAGATTGAGAGGGAAATGCTGAACTTGAGAGTCTTGGGCCTGCAGGAGGCAAGGTGCTGGCACTTAGTCTCCAAACACCTGCAGGTTAGACAAGTGTTTACAAGGGCAGTTTGAGACAAGCATCCAGCTTAAGAATATGCACACACAAATTAGGAATTTCAGCCAATGTCCAAACAAACTCCAGAATATTGACTCCTGATGCCTTGAGGCTCCTCTTAAAGGTACAAACACCTAACTGTTCTGAGCATGCACCTGGCTTTCTTAAAGAGATACCACCGGGCTCGTTGCACCTGACTTCTGGTAAAGTTTTAGAGCTACCAGTGTGAATCTACTTAATGACACATAGCCCTGGTTTCTCCATTTTGCTTACAAGGGTATCTTAAAAATTGTAGTCAAATAACCTTCTGATATTGAAATTCAGCATTATATCTCCAGGCATTCTGCTTGTATTTGTTAGGATATTTCTTCCTGCAGGTAAAAAAAATCCCAAATCAAACTTGTTTAAACAATAAGGAAGCTGATGGTTTCCCATAATGAGAAGCCCAGAGGTAGATGCAGCTTCAAGGCTGGTCAATCCAGTAGCTCAACAATGTCATCAAAGACTCAGGTTCTATTCACCTGTTGTTTATTATTACATTAGAGTAATCTTAAATCTGGTTCATTCAGGCTCAGAAAGTGGCTACCAGAGTAATTGAGCAACATACTTCTTTCTTCTCATCCAAGAAGAGGGAGATTGCATTATCTTTTTCCAAATCCTTAACCAAATCTGCCTCCTGTCTCATAGGTTCAATTTGCTAAGACCTGCCCCAAATTGAGCCGATCTCCAGTGGAGAAAAGGTGGAATGAATGTTAGGAAATGTTCACCATACTGTAGATTCTAGGGTCCAATCTTGTTTTCAGTAAAATAAATGAATTCATTTGGACTTGGCTCATGCTTAGTGAAACCATGCTGGCTTCTGTGTGCTTACCATTTCTCTTGATGACCACAGCTATCTATTTAATAACTGTGTGGTGCCTTTAACAAGGGTGTTGGACTCTGGGGTCTTATTTTTTCCAAGTTTTGAAGTTGGAGAGAGCATTTATCTCTTCCTTTCCCAGAATTCTCTGGGCAGTGGTTTGCAAGTGTTAATGTGCAGGAGGATGCCTGTGGAGTTTGTCAGGAATGGAAAAGAGGAGCAGAGCCTAGTGGCTAGGAGAATGGGGTCTGGAGCCAGAGTGGCTACTCATGTTCAAATATCAGCGTTGCTGCTTTTCTTGTATTCTGGCTCACCCAATGTCTCTGGGCCCAAGCTTTCTACCTCAAAAATAGAAGTAGTACAACTTGAACATCTCTAGTCTGAAAATCTGAAATTGGAATTATCTGAAATCTGAAACTTTTTGAATGTCGTGGCTCATTTCATATTTTGGGTTTTCAGATTAGAGATGATCCACTGATAAAGTCTGTGCAAATATTCCCAAATCCCCCAACAAAAGAAACCCACACACAAAAAAACACCCCACTCTGAAATTGGAACACTCTGATCCCAAGCATTTCAAATTAAAGGTTACTTACTCAACCTGTATAGTCTCCCACACAGGATTGCTATGAAGATGGAAGGAAAGAGATATGCACACAGTAGTATTTGGAATGGTATGCATTTATTAAATATAGACAAGGTTCCTGGTCCCCACCCTTAGAGTCTTACATTGCAAATTGGCTTGGCAATGCTGTGGGCAGGAATGTGTGCTCTTGCCAAGAAACTCTGAGGGATTCTGATGCAGGTGGATGGACACTTCTGAGCAGTGCTGCCCAGCAATGACTAACAGTGTGCCCACTGTGCCCACCTGCCTATGGGAAGCTCGTCTTGGGCTCTTGATGACATACACGTTGGTCAGGGAATAAAAGTTCCAAGCAACAGCAAGTATGTTCTTGCCTCATCTTATTTGAGTTTTAGTTTTTTTCAGCTATGTCTTTTCTATTCCTCAAGGTTACAGAGTGTTTTCCTTGATAGGAAACAAGCAAAGAGGTAAGAAGTGTTTATGCCTCTCTCAGCCTCACAACGTCCACCCTAAAGAATGGGGCTCTCTGTTCTTCTCGCTCCTATGGTCATGAACATGCCTACTGCATTGTCCCTAGGGTTCCTAGCTCATTTTAGAGTGTGACACTGATCCTTTTGTGCAGATCTCTGATAGATTTAATATTTGCCTGAGGTGTGGACACTCCTTGTTCCCAGCCTCCTTACTGTCAGAATTCACCACAGAGCTCCTTGTCCATCTTGGTGTTTTCCACAGATCCTGCCTTTGTGGTCCTCAGTAGCTTTATTTGTGATGACAGCATCAGTATTTTGTGTCTAACAGCCTCTCAAACCCCCTGAGCCATCCTTGCTTCCAGAGCTCCTGCCCCGGGTTATGATGGCCTTTTCTCTGCACCTGCGCAATTCTACCTTCTGAAACTCTACGGTGCGCTCTTGGCTATGCTTACCTGTCTCTCCTTTGTCTCTTAAGAACTCCAAGATGTCTTGTTCCTGACCTTCTTGTCTCATTTATCTATAGATGCCAGAAAAAAACCACCCCAACACTGGATGACTTAAAAAAGTAACCACCTCTTTGCTCTAGATCCTGCAAATTGGGCAAAACCTCTTCTGGGCAAGAAGTCAGGGATCACCTTTTATAGCTGCTGTTCATAGGCTGATAGATGCCTGACTTCCATGCCTGCTGTATTAGTCAATTTTTCTGTACCTGGGACCAAAAATCTGACACCTGCAACTTAAAGGGGGAAATGGCTTATTTGGCTCATGGATTCAGAGTATTCAACCAATAGTCAGCTAACTCTCAGGTAGAAACATGGAAGAAGGGCATGGAGGGGCAAAGATGCTTACTTCAGCACCCAACAAGCATAGTAGGGAACAGTGCCAGAGAGGAAGGGGCCAGGGATCAGATATAGACCCCAAGGTCTATATCCACCTCCATGACCCACCCAGATACAACTAGAGAGTACTTTACTGAACCTCTAGGTACCTCCAGGTGAATCAAGTTGACAATTAAGTTTAACTATTACATACCACCCCTTGTTGGCCTAACACTCAAACATATTTCTCTAATACTTAATCTCTGAAAAAATACAATAAGCTAACAATTTTGCCTACCACAATGCAAATGTCCTGCATACAACTGGAAATAAAATAATCCCTCTCCCCAAAGTCTCAACAGTTCCAGGAAGTCAAAGTCAAAGTCACTTCTGAGACTCAAAGCAAACTCTTAGCTGTGAATCTTTGCAAAAATCAAAAACAAGTTGCATAATCCCAAGGTACAGCGGCACAGGGTAAACTTTCCCACTCCAAAGGGAGGAATAGAAGGGTAGAAAATAATCCAACTGAAAGGAAAAAAAAAGACCAAAACTCAGTAGGGCAAACATTAAGTTCTGTAGATCCATGTCTAGCATCCAGGGCACCTAGTGGTGAGATGGGAGTTCAATAATTCTTGGGCATCCCTGTCCCTGTGGCCTTGCTGGTTGCAAGCCACTGTCTTATGCTGACTCTCCTCGCAACTTATACCTTTCCCTTGCAGATTTTCTAGGTTCCTGGAATCTCTGACATTTTGGGGTCTCCAATGCACCTTTGACTTAATTCTCACAGCATCATGCACTGCCTTCTCAGGGGCTCCTTACCTGGCATCACAGTTTGTTGTTGTTGTTGTTGTTGTTGTTGTTGTTTGTTGAAATTTGCATCCCACTCTTGCATTCTGCCTGCCACTAAAACCAATTTCATGTGGATGATGTCAAGATGTGCTGCCAGAGGGAGCAATAGCCAGGCCCCCTTGGACCATGGCTACAGTGGACTCTGAGTGCCTGGATGGCTGAGCACAGTAAAATGAATCCCTAGGGATTCAGGGAACCCTAGGGATTTTAGGGAACCAATTCCCTAGGATACTCTTCTCTAGTAGGGGTCCCAAGAACTCTCTTCTCAAATGAAAGATTGACACTTTTAAACACTTAAACCTGTGATAAGTGGGTCTTGCTGATTTCTGAAATTCCCTCAAAGTGTCTTTGTTCTTTTCCCTGTACAAATACTTGGTTCCTTTTTATCTTTTTTTTTTCTGGTACCAGGAATTGAACTCAGGACCTTGTACTTGCCAGACAGGTGCAGCCCACTGAGCTACATCCCTGGCCCCCTTGGTGCCTTTTTAATGGAGCTAATCTCTTCAGCAATCACACCTACTTTGGCCCCAACTATATGAGTGCTTACCCTTAGGCCAAAATTTAAGTTTTTGAAATCTGTATGATCTGCTTTTTGCTCCTAAGAAGCCAGCAGTAAATGTTTCACAACTCAAATGTTGGGCTGTTTTGAAATTTCCTTGCCCAGATCAATTAGTCTATCACCCTTAATCTCAGTCTCCTGAAAAGTATCAGAACATGGGTAAAATGCAGACCAATTCTTTTTTTTTGCCAAAGTCTGTCAATGAAGTCTTTGTTCTCAACTGAAACCTTCTGTGCCTGGTCTTTACTGTCCACATCTCCATCACAGTCTGCTTACAACTTTCTAGGGCTTCTTTAGCCTTTACATCCAAACTTTCCCAAACTCCTGAAAACCAGTTCCAAAGGCTTCTAAATCACACAGTCAGGTATAGTCACAGCAATGACCCAAATTCTGACATCCCTTTTCTGTATTACTAAGCTTTCTTGTTGCTGTGACCGAATACTTGATACCTAAGATTTAAAGGAAGAAATGGTTTGTTTGGCTCACTGTTTCAGGTGACTTAGTTCATGATTACCAGGCTCTAAGGAAGGAACATCATAGTAGAAGGGCATGGCAGAGCACAGTGGCTTACTTCATGGTGGCTAGGAAGCAGATAAGGAAAACAGTGCCTTCAAGGAAAAGGCCAGGCATCAGATACAGACCATGACCCACCCAGACATACCCAGAAGTGTGCTTTACTAAACATCTGAGTGGCTCCAAAGCCAACTGTATTGACAATTAAGCTTACCCTTCACATCTGCAGTATCAGTGGGTGACCAGAGTGGCTGGCCTGTCTTTACATGCCTCTACCTTCAAGGAGGCTGTTCTCAGCTTTCCTTCATGCTAGCCACAGGGTAACAAGAGGCTGAGAACAGGAGCTGCAAAACTCCTAGGGTTCAAGCTTGGGGCCACACAACGTCATTTCCCTTCCCTTCTTTCTTTTGGTCAGCACTGGTGTGACCACCCTAGATCCCAAAGGAGGGAAATAGACTCACTCCTTGATAGAAGGAGTTGCAAAGTATGGCCATTTGTCATCTACCATCTCACCTCTTACTCAACATTCTTTGAGGACCTCCACTAAACAGACAGGGAAGAACATGACTCTGATCTCTGGTAAGAACTACCAGCTTGGTGGAAGAAAGAGCTAAAGAGAGTAGTACAATGCAAGATGCTCAGTACTAAGGCAAGCCACCTTTCAGACACTAGTCACATGTCTGACACTATGCTTCAGTGATGAATTTGTTTCATCTCATTGAATCCTCACTATAACACTCTGGGGTTGTATGTTATTATGCCCATCTTTCAAATGGAAAAATCAGTGTTAGGTATCTAGAGCAAGAAGCAGAACATTCACAAGGTCAATTCCCTGCCCTAGAGCCCCTGCTCTTACTGGATACTGTGATATTCCCTCCAAGCTCTGTAGAAAGAGCTCCACCAATAAGCAAGCAGATGGGGGCAGGAGAAAGAAGTAGACTCTGCAGATTTCTTTTCACAGTACTCAAACCACATACCTTTCTGTTCTCCTGGGCTCCTCAGCAGGACATTTGTTTCTCTTACATGACTTCTGATTAAGAGCATGCACCTAGACCAAAGCCCAAGTGCCCCAGGGCAGTGCAAAAGGCTGGAGAACAAAGGAGCCACCCGCTGCCCAACTATCCCAGAGACATGTGATTGGTAATTGGGGATGAAACTGTTCCCCAAGCCACACAGGAAACCATGTCTCTGAAAATCCATGACGTCAGCACTGCATCCAGAATGGTCCTCACGCCTTCCTCCCACTCATCCTGCATTTACCAATTACTGAAAACAGCTCAAAATAGCACCTGTCCCTCAGCTGAGGCTGCTGCAGAAATATTGTTTGTGATCATTTTCAGGAGGGAATGAGTCTGTTAGAAATCAGTGCAGGGAGAGGATTATTATCAGGCTTTCACTGCAACATCAGGCTCTGACTCTAACCTATCTGAATCAGACCAGGACACAATTTGTGCCTTTTCCTGCAAGACTTTCATGGGTGGAAGGCAATCACTTGTACAAGCAGGAGGCCGTGAAGTTGCAAGAACTCACCTCAGGACACACAGGACCTACCCTGGCCCAGGAGTTATTTGGAGATTGGTCAATGGCCTGGCTTCAATTCCAGCTTGGTTTCTTCACACCCTAGCACCCCACCCCCAAATCCTAAGGGATTTCTGCCCCCATGAGTCACTTATAAATTTTAAAATCTACCAAAGCTGTGTAAAAGGATGCTTGTGGTGATGCAATAGGAAAATAAAAATATAAAAGCCCATCAGTAGGGTTACAGTGAAATGATGATCCCCTTATCAACAGAACACCATGTAATGATTAAAAGAGTGAAGTAGGTCTCTCCATAGTGGTGTGGAAAGCACATCAAGGAATATTGTGAAGTGAATGCAAGCCATATAAATATTCTATCTTTCTATCTTTATCATCTATCTGTCTATCCTTACCATCTGTCTATCTGCCTATCTAGCTATCTCTGTCATCTATCTGCTTATCTACCTATCTAAATGCTAAACTAGTGATTGTAATTTCCTTTAAGGAGGATAGTGGCATTGGGGAGGGGGAAAGGGAAGAAAAATAGTGAGGACATTTGCTTCACTTCCATTATTTGAATGTTTGTAATAACGTATTCAAGTATTACTTGCAAAATTACAAATCAAGTACATTCTTAAGCAAAACAAAACTAGAGAGACCATATACCAATAAAGAGTAACCCAGTTTATTTCTAAATCAGGTCTTGGTTTCTCAGAATTTTTCTTCTTCCAGGGCATCAGTCCTGTTCTAAAACAGCCTGCCTGGCAACTCACCTTGTCACCCTCTCCCTCTTCTCTCCTTTGAGAGCAGGCTCTTATCCCACCTGTAGGCCTAGGTACCCCAGCAGCCTTGCCTCAGGCCCCACAAGGCAACAGGCAGAGCACAGGGGCCTTGGGGTTGAAGTTTTGCCCTGCAGCCTTAGTCCCATGGCCACTGTATCCTGGTGCCCACTTCCTTGTACACCCTGAGTCTGCCTGAATGTCTCTCAGGTGCCTCTCCTAATGTCCTTTCTCCACTTTCTTCTCTTGCTGGGGTCAAGTAGCCAGTGTGCTCTACTCTGCCTAATTCACTGTCCCCCACCCCAAACCTGCACAAAACCACTGAACCATGAGGGCGAGACACATGGGGTCCCTCATCTTGGCCCTGCTTTTGGAGCCAATCCCCTCCCTTGGCCCCACTGGTACAACAACCCGAGTGGTGGCCCCATTGCAGCAACAGGAGGCCAAAAGTGCAGGTTCTGCTGTTCGGCAGGGTGTACAAACCTGTCCTCTTCACCTCAGAGCAAATGGCGTGCCTCAACCTTTCAGGGACATGTATGGGTCGGGGACCTAAACTGATGAGTGGCTGGATGTTGGGTTTCAGTCTTCTAGAGGGACTTCCTGGGAGCACAGCCAATGAGCAATCTGGGTGGGGAGAGGGGAAGCCAGGGTGAGGCACCTCCCTGAGTATCACCACTCTACCTGTCTGCTCAGACCACCCTGACCGTCTGATTCACTCAGGAAGGTTTCAGGAGAGGGCCTGCCAGCATTGTTGTGCATGACTGTAGGGAGCTGTGCCCTGTTATCCTCCAGAAAAGGTGCAGTTGGGAGGCTCATACCCTGCAACTAGTTCCTCAGGCTGTTTTCTCTGTGCTTGGGCCCTGTGGCAGGTGAATGAGCTAACAACGCTATGCTTGTCACCAGCTGCTTTTCTCTGACCCTTCTCACTGTCACCTAGTGAGGAGGACCCAGCATGTCAGAGTGTAAGCTCGAGGCCACCCTGCCTCACCTTCCAGGCTCCCAGGTGCTGTGAACTGAGGGAGACACTTGGTCCCCAGTGACTGGTCCCTTGAGGGACATCTCTCCATAGGTGTGATGGATTTCCTTCCCCACATTATCAAGGGGGTCTGTGCCTGGAATTCAAACAGACCCCTCTTCTGAACCACCCAGCTAGGCACCACCCAGCTGTTTCCTGGCCTCTCTCAGATCCTCTGGTTGTCATGATAAACTTACTCAAGGCTCTGCAAATCTATTAATAAATAGCCATTCCTGAGATGACACAGTTCAATTAATAGAAGCACAGTATTAAACAATGTGAGCGGGAAGGGAAAAGATGGACGTTTGCTTTTTGCTAGATCAGGAGGTGAGGGGCCAGGGTGGCAGCAGCTGAGGGCCCTGCTCAGGGTACTAGGACCTTAACATGGAAAAAGCCCCAGGACACAAAGAAGACCCTAGAGAGCTTGGTAACAAAGTCACCAGGAGAGCCAAGATGCTTCTCCAGTTAGTAAACAGCTGCCAATATCTTTGTATAAGAACTGTTAGGTGGGTGTCTGGTCAAAGCTGATGTGTGGGTGGTGGAAGAAACAGTCAAATTGACATGATTTAAGAACTGAGGATTATTTTTGAAGTATTTCATTTTAATTTGAATGTCCTCCTTTTCTCGAGAAAAAAAGTTCTTTTTCCATGGATAAGCCAGGTAAATAGAAGAGAATTGGTAGAGGTGGACTCAACTTGTTCCTGACCTGGTCTTTTCCCTGGAATCTTGCCTGGAAGGCAGGGGCCAAGATGACCCCTGACATGCTTTCCTGGACCTGGAGGATTCTCAGAGGCTACAATGGTGCCCCCATGGCTTGAGGAGATATGTGTAGTCATGGTAATCATGCAGTTCAGCTTTCCACATGTGAGTGAGTGGTCCTAGTCAATGAGAAATAAAAGATGAAATTCAGAAACACTCAAAACTGGGCACCAGAGTGGCCAGGGAAAACCAACATGAGAACCTGTGTTCTTGGTGCAAGGGCATCTCTCTGTCAAACTCCATGGCCAGGGGATTCCCATGGGGAATGATGGGCCAACAGGAGAAAGCAACATACAAAGCCAAGGTGGGAGAACCACAAGACAGAGGAGAAAGGAAATGCACCCAGTCAGGGAAAACCTAGTAAACACTGTCACGGAGGTGGGGGATGAGAACACCATCATGCCAGAGAAAATAAATCTAACAAACAATTGTGCAAATGTAAGCAGGGTTGGGATGTCTTGGAGGGCAGAACAACCTCATAGAATAGTTTCAAAGTTTCTGACAATCAGATCCTTCTGCATTCAGTCCTGCCTACATTAATTGGCTGGTCCTCATTCCCCACCATTCCAATCTGCACAATGATTCTATTCCATCCATCCATTCCTCTCTGGCTGAACTGAGAGCAAACACACTCACAATCTCCTAACTATGGGACACCTCCCTCCTACATCAAGACTTCATCCAGATCTCTGGATCCTTGGGCCCAGCTGCTATATAGAGTTCAGGGAACCCTATTCCTTCCCTGAGTCTAGGTATCCAGCAGAGATTGTGACCATCTCACTTGGCACAGAGCAAAGTGCCAAGTTGGTCAGGGAAACCAAATTTTAACTCACACAATATTTAAGAGGCCCAGGAGCACAGACATGCAACATTTGCATAAATGTCCTCCCATTGAACTTCCTCCCTGTCCATCTGTCCCCTGGCTGTCACAATGCTCAGACTGCCTTGTGGAACCCCAATCCCACCCCAGCAGAGTGTCAGAGAGTCTTCTGCACTGCCAGGCCCATTGCCCACATGCCCCTCCAGCCTTACACCTGCCCCTCTTCTCTATTCGCCTGCTCCCCATCCCTTTCTCATTCCCTTTATCTCCTTCCTCTCTGGTCCCATTTCTGGCCCTAGCTTAGCCCTCTATAATGACTTAATCTTGTCGACAGGATGACAAGCGGATGAATCGAACTCCCAGGCTTTTTTCTCCACTCCAGATTCATTGGAAGATTTCTCCCAGATGCGGCACTAAAACCCCAGATTCAATTTCCCTTTGACATAATAACCGAATTAGTCTCATATTGTCATACATAAATTACTAGCCAGTCAGGGTGCCACCAGAGGGAGAAAGCTGGAAAGAAAGCAAGGCATGAGCATCCAAAGGGGTGTGACTGTGACAAGTGGGGACCTGAATAAGAATGGGAGACCGGAAGTGTAACAGCTAATCATATCTGACAAACGAGGAGAATTCCCTGGCTGCTGCATAGGTAAAGAGTATTTACCGTCCTCTCTGTGCCCCTGACTATTAAGAGTCACCACGGGGAGTCTTGCACCTTACAAGAGATACACAGATCTAAATATCTACTCAATTAAGAATGCTCTATTTGTGAAGGCTGCTTTCAAAGGGGAAAACATGATATTTGTGGAACTCTGCTGCAGGCTCCAGGCCTGGAGACAGAGCTCAGCTGGGCAAGCAGCTTGCCAGATACCTGGGGTAGGGTGCAGATGGCCACCCTGGGCCGAGGGGCTAAGCCTAGCTAGTTTTAAGCACAGAGGTGGCATCCTGGCCTTGCCCACATGGGCCCAGGGGATTGATTACTGGCCAGGAGTGTGGCCAGATCTGAGCCAGCTGGGGTGAGGCTCCCTGACCTGTCCGTCGGCCACTCAGCATAGGCCAGAGCCCTAGGGGCTCTCTGGACACCTTCTCCTGCATTTCCCCAACCCATCTGTTCTGGTCAATTCTTCTTCCTGAAATCTGTGGCCTCTGGCCTCACCTCTGCATCCTTTCAGATGCTCACATCGGTCTTATTGGAATTATTTCCACACCCTCCTGACTGTTCTTCCTACTTCTGATCCCACCTGAAAACCCCAGCTTCGCTTTACCATCAAAGTTTATCTTGCCAAAATGCAAATTTGATGTCAATGCTTCACCTAATTAAAACCTTTTGGTAGCTGGTAAAGTTCAAGGCCCATAACATTTGTTGATAAGACCCCATGGCCTATTGCTCCCTTGCTCCAGTCTGTCATACCCATTGCTTCCCAAGAAATGGGACTTCTCTGGGCTGCTCCTTCAGCCTAGAGAGTCCATCTTCTTCTTCACTGCAGCACTGTTTCGGAGGAAGCCTTCCTTGGCCCCCCAGGCCCTGGGTCCCTCTACCACTGTCCAGTGACCTCCCTGCCACTGGCTTTCCTCTAGTGTGGCAGCAAAATATGCTGTTGCTCATAATAGTTTTCTGACCCATCACTACTTGAGATATCAAGTTCTTTGAAGGCAAGGTTCGAATTTTGTTTATTGCTACGTTCCCCTGTACCTAGAACAGAGTAAAAATTTGATAGACATTTAGAAAATAAACCTCTAAGAAGGTGTGTGAAGCCAGCTCAAAGCAAACCAAGGCTCACATAGGCCCTGCACCCTCTACCCAGAGAAGCTTGCATGGGCCCTCATACCTACTCAGTTATATTACAGTGTTTCTGCTTATCTCCCCTGTGCCCAGTGTGGAGTAGGAGCTATATGACCTGGGACATTTTGTTTGCCCCAACAACAGCTATTCAGTAAATGAGTAAGAGATTATCTGCTGTGGATTCCATTCTCAGGAATGGATCACTTGAGGAGGAGGCACAGATCATAAAGAACAGTATATAATTAAATATCCCACTTGATGATGAGCTCCCAGAAACAAGTATCTGCTATCCATTCTTGCTTCTCTGTCCAAGATACACACATACCTTCCAATAATGCCTAGCAAGGCCCCTGCTCAGAAGAAGTTGGAAGAGCTCTGAAACAATGTGGACTGCATCTACATGGTATCCTCAGATATGACTTGTGTGGTGACCTGTTGGTTTGCCTTCAACATATTTTTCTTGACATCCCCCCATCAGTTCAATTAGTTTAAATTCTGTATGTTACTTTGCTTGTATATTTTTATTTAGTCTGCAGTCTTGTGGAATCCCAAAGGCTTAAATGAATTTAAACCCAATGTGTTAAACAGTTGGCAATGGAGGGGTGAAATCAGGAAATAGCCTGTCCCCCTCATTACTGCTATTCACAACTGCTCTTGAGACACCCCACCTCCTCACCCTACCCACAGACACAGAACTTCTAACCTTTCACTCAGGCTCCAGCAGTTAGCCTTTTTTCTCTTCCAGTTATTAAAAGCCCAGTTCAAGAAAAATATAGTGTGTTCTCACTTACATGTGGAAGCTAAAGAAAGTTCGCCTTATAGAAGTAGAGAGTGGAATAATTGTTACCAGAGGCTGAGAAGGGGGACAGGGAGAGAGGATGGTTAATGAGTACAGAAGTGCAGTTGGCTAGAAGAATATGATCTAATGTTCTGCAGCACAGTAGGGTAATTATGGTTGACAATTAATTGAATATTTCAAAATAACCAGTAGAGAAGATTTTGAATGCTCTCAACACAAAGAAATAATAAATGTCTGAGGTGATGGATATGTTGGTTACTCCAATCTGATCATTACACATTGTATACATGTGTTAAAATATCACACTGTACTCCATAAATATGTGCAATTATTGTATCAAATTTTTTAGAGGCCACATCAACCTAAATCAAAATGTCACTTGCTCATGCAGCAGAAAGCTTCTCTCAGGGCAGTCCCAGACTGTCCAGCACATGAGCCCCTGCAGTGGACAGGGACCAGCTTGCTCTTTGCTCTTCTTCCTGGCTCTTCCTCCCTTCCCCCTACCCTCTGTGCTGCCTCTGGCTGCTCCAGGCTCAGGTGGTGAGAAAGAAGATCTTTTTACTTGGTTAAAGCTTTTGGTGGTTTTCTGGGGCTGCTAAATGACCTGGGAGATGTTCAAACACGGCTTTCTCCCATGTGGTTTTCGTAGGTTCCTGAGAATTCCTGGGAACCTCCAGTAGGCAATTTTCTGACAGGAAAATGGACTCCCCGCTATCTCTGACAGCAACCCTCATCACCAATTCAGTGTGCACCTACATACCCTCCTTGATCTCCTCTTCTGGCCAGTTCTCACAGCACCATAGCCAGCCTCTAGTGGCCCACTTAACCTTTAGGAAATATCCTAGCACCTCCGGATCTAACCATGCAGTCAGCTCCAAGGAGCTTTCCTGAGACCCACGCCAGGAGAACTCAAGACAAGTCTGCTGTTTCCACAGCTTAAGTATCCAGCAAGGAGGTGAGGTATTCTCCC
The DNA here is from genome assembly GCF_053883595.1 of Heterocephalus glaber. Lineage (NCBI taxonomy): Eukaryota > Metazoa > Chordata > Mammalia > Rodentia > Bathyergidae > Heterocephalus > Heterocephalus glaber. Next base: position 35,653,863 of record NW_028258294.1, on the reverse strand, counting down.
GCTTTGTAGACAATGTCTTCTTTCAGCAAGTGATTTTCTTGAAGCTTCATTGGTTTGGGGTGGGCAGGGAAAGGAAAGGCTTTTCTTTTTAATTTTATTGGTACATTTTAGGTATACAATATAATGACATTCAACATTGGAAATTTGCACCTTTACATAGTCTCTCTTGGTTCTTATTTTTCACCCTTGCGCAGCCCTCCCTTCAACCCCTCCAGTCCTCCCTATTTACAAAGATTTTGTTCCTATTTTTCCATTTTCTCATATTAATCCTACTCCCTTCTATCCTTTCCCCTAGCCCTCCCACTTCCTTCCCCTTTGCCCCTTTTCTTCCTATTTCACATTACCTATTATACATTTCGTCCTTATTTACACTTTCAGTTCCTCACACCAGAGACACTATTCGGTATTCACACACATGTGTGTCCTGTTTAGGAAAGGCTTTTCTTAGTCTTAGGCTTTCTCCCCCTAGGATTTGAGAGGCTGCTGGGCTACAGGCTATGGGTGGGCAGTGGGCTTCGGGACTTGTTTTGCTCTCTCTCTCAATAACTCAAGGTTTCCATCTGTCAATATGTTTATTGGGCAGGGTCCAGGTAGGACACAGATGGGACACTCAAGGGATGACTGCAGAGAGTCAAAGAGACCATTCAAAAGTATGGGCAGTGTTCAGGAGCCACCAGCAAACAGCATCTTGAATATAGGGGCTCAGGGGAGGGAGATGTTTCCAGAAGCTTGGGAGATCTGGGACTGTTGACATGAGCTGCAGCCTTTGGTGGACGGATTGTGCCACTCCCAAAGCAGTAGCAGTCAGTCTGGCAGGACCAGGATGGAACACAATGGAGCTGAGAGGTATATTGGGAATGTTCACTAGATGTTCCTCTCTTTACAACCCGCAGGAACTGGTCACATGGCCTTTAGCTCAGAGCCTCAATGAAACACCCAGGAAAGTCTACTTGACAATGAGTAACCCAAGGCATCTTTGACTTTCTGGGCTCTGCTTTTCTCCTGAAGGCAGGGCATCAATGTCCCCAGTGGGGACTATGAAGTAGGACTAAAAGGTCTGGGACCTGGGGAACAGTTTTGTGTTTTCTGCAGTCGTGGCTTCCTCTGAGTTTGGTCAGCACCAAGGAGGCCTATGTCGAAGCATAGTTGAAAACCACATAACCACAGTGTAAAGGTGAGCGAGTCAGAGTGAATGTTTGATGATCTGCCATTTTAGATGCTCTAGGCCACAGCATCCCATTACTGACACACATAATTAAGAGCTGGCCCAGGCTGGCTGGGTGAGGAGCCCTCCAAGAAGCTGCCAGTAGAGAGGAAAATATTGGGTCAGTGATGCCCAAGGTGGAAGCAGTGTTCCAATTTGACTTTAGGGGCACAGAAATGAGACAATGATGTCTCCTCCCTTATTTCATTCTCCAAGGACTTCTGGGGGCAGTGTGCAGCCCAAGTGGTGCAGGTTTGTGGGCAGGGCTGTGGACCACTGCCAGCCACCAGACTCGTTAGGAGAGCTGGCTCCTCCTGGAAGTACAGGCTGACTTGGAGATCCTCATTCATCAATGTCAGGCTCCTGTGACCAGACCAGGGCCAGCATGGCTCAGCCTGTGAATTGTGCAGGGTATAGTTCATCTCTTCCTGTCCCACAGTCAGGTGGCATGAGCATGGGCGCTTGTAGGGACACAAGATAGAAGAGTCAGGAGTGGGCACTGGGCAACTCACTCATAGCTGAGCTCTCATGGGCTGGCTTTGAGCCCCCTGAGGCCAGCTCCTCACCTGCACTGGCTGGTGATGGATGTGCAAGTCAGGTTTGTGCTTTGGGCTATGCTATGGGACATCCAAGTCCACCAGACACCTGCCTAAGGCCAAGTGCTAGCCAGTATAAAACACTGATTAAGAGCACAGATCTTTCTTTTCCAGTCCTGGGGACTGGACTGAATTCAGGACCTTGCACTTAAAGGCAGGGGCAGCGCCACTGAGTTACATCCCAGGCAAGAGCACAGAGCTTTCCACCAGACAGATCTCCATTCAAATCTCCAATCAGCCACCTTCTTCCCCTTCGTTCTAATACTGTGGGCAAAACTGAGGCTCTGCTTGGTGCCCTGTGAAATGGAAATCACAGATCACACAGGACTGTGCTGAGGACTCATTGAGCCAATATACGTCAGCTGCCTATCATAGTGCCTGGCACATGGTGTGCAATCAATCCAGGGCAGCCGTTATTGTTTTTGGTAGCAGACTGTCATTATTCTTGCCTGGCCAAGTCCCGTATTGTGGCAAGTCTTGGCCATTTATGTATCCAAAAACTATTTACTCAGCACCTTCTGTGTGGTCCTGGAGGAAAGGGGCCTTGATAGAACAGAGGAGTAGGGGCAACACTGTTGATGTGGGGCAAACATGGAAGGCCGTGGAAACAGACTCCCAATGTGTGGCCCAGACTGGGGTGTTCAGGGAGGCCTCGCCACAGGTGGCAGCACTCTAGCTCAATTTTAACAGTATTAAGGGTTGAACCCAGGACCTTCACACCGAGATACGTCCTCTGCCCTTTTATTTATTTATTTATTTATTTTTTAATTTTAATTTTAATTTTTATTTTTAGATAGGGTGTCATGAAGTCACTAAGTTGGGCTGGGCTCAGGGTGGGCTCAAACCTGCAGTCCTCCTGCCTCTGCCTCCCAGAGTGCTTCACTTACAGGTATGCAACCTCATCCCCAAATTGTAGCTCAGTCTTGCAGGATAAATGAGGCTTAGCTAGGCAGCCACAGTAGGAAGCCATTTTAGGTAGAAGCAACACCCAGCACTGGTAAAGGAGACAAGAGAAAGTCACAGCTTTGGGGTAGCAGCAGGTCAGTGTCAACAGGGAGCATGGCAGGTGAACCAGAGAGGAAGCCAGCCGTCCAGACAGTGGGCACTTGGACTGCAGGCTGGGAAGTAGAGCTGCTGTCACCAGAGCCCTCCAGAACACTGTCAGCTCTTTGACCAAGGTGACCGAGACCTACCACCTAGAGGATACTCAGGGAAGTCCCCAGACTGGGCCTGCATGGCTGACTGCTGCTTGACGTCAAGTCAGCCTGGTCACCCTGGATGTTGCTGTCTGGAAACCAACCTAGGCACCCAGGCCACCAACCTAGCTCATCCTTGCAGCTCTCTTGCCTAGCCTAATGCTCATCACCATAAAGGAAAAACAGCTCCCTCCATCAACTCACTTCCACCCCTTGCAGGAGCAGGAGGCCAGGTAGGGCTATGGTTTGGTCTGGGCCATCAGGAGCTGGTGCATGATCTGGAAATCTCAGATGCTAAGAGCACATTCTGAATGTGCCCTACTTCCCACCTCAGGCCCCTGACCATTGTCCTTCCTAGAGGCAGCGGCCGAATCTACAATCCAATTATACCTCCAGGGAGGAACAAACTCTTCATTGCTGTGCTCCAGCTATGGGCCAGTTGTGCACTATCACGGCTGCTACAGGGATGCAGAGAATGGGAACATGGTGAGGGTCACCCTTCACGCCCTCTGGAAACTGGATGTGCTAAACAGCTTCACAGTTCCAGGCTGCTTCTGCAATTGACAGGGCTGTAGATTTTAAAGAAAATTTTATTGAAGCATAAAACAGATAAATATATATTCTGGAGAAGCAGATAACATTTAATGAGTTATAAAGATATAATATCAGCTGAGCATGGTGAAGCACACTTGTTATTTCAGCACTCTGAGAGTCTGAGGCAGAAGAAGCACAAGTTCAAGCCCAGTCTTGGCAGCTTGGTGACATAGTAAGACCCTGTCTCAAAAGAAAAAATAAAATAAGGACTGTGGATGTAGTTCAATGTGAAGGCCTGTGAACCCCCTATACTGAAAAAAATGGAAATATGAAAGCAATTTTACTTTTTCTATTAACTCTTTGGGCTACCATCTGAGCTCTGGGTGCTAGTTGTTTCCTTGTCATTGGGGACCAGGACCACCAGGAGGCACAGAGCAATGGATGGAAGGCCCAAACCAAGTGTTAATGTCCACTACCTGGGAATGGGTCACTCCAGGCTTGGATTCTTTGGGGCACACTTTGCCCATAAGCATTTGTTTATAACCATTTCCACCTCGTCCACTCGTACATCTTTGATAGTAAATATCCTTGATATAGCTCAGAGAAGAAGTCTGGAGGAAAGCAGCACAGATAAAGGGAGCTGGGCAACTGCTGATATAGGAGGCAGACACCCTTGAAAATAATGGTGGCAGAGGAAAGTTAGGCTAAAAGAGCCCCAAGGAAGAAATGGACACAGAGCCACAATGTGCTGAGAATCACACAGAGGGTCCTAGAGGGTCCTGGAAACCACCGGGCACCTGCAGGCCAGGTAAGAAGCAGGAGCTGCAAGGAGGAAAATGATGGTCCATCACTAAGAATGAAAATGACCTCTCTACATCCCTGACACTGATTTATCCCTGCTGCTTTATTAAAAACCAGTTTAACAGTCAGTCCTCCGAGGCTCATTGATCATGTCTTGCCAGGCTTACAAAAGAGCCACCTCAGTCTGGCCTTACGACTATGCTCCCTTCTCAAGTTTAGAATGCTTGGTTCAGGAAACATTGCCATTTGCTTGCTGGAAGCACATTAGCCCGGAGACACCCTGATTTTTTCAGTTGTGGTCTATGTGATCAAAGCTAGAAAAGCACAGGCTGCATGCAGTTTTAATGAATAACAATGATGAAGTATATTTAAAAGTATAGATTTTTAGCAGCAGTACAAATAGTAAAGGGGGTAGCTTACATCCCAAACCCCATTTAATTAATTTTATTCTTGTTGAAGTACAGTTCTAAGCCTGGTGTTTGTCATTGATCAGTTCTGATCAAGTGGCTGGGAATATTATTTTTTAATGGCTTAAATTCTTAAAAAGAACGGTGGAATGTGTGTAGTTAGTGCACACATCATTTCTGCCTCCAGTTGTAAGAAGATCCTTTCCCAGAATATACCATTGCCCAAAGGTGGGCCTCAGAGTCGTATATTTGGGTTTACAAATTATGGGGGTGCTTTCATGTATCTGAGCCACAAGCATGAGCTTTGCCATTGCAGAATGTCCCTGCCATCGGACCCAAAGCAATTGGCCCCAAAACGTGAGTTTCATGAGCCTCCAAATCTGTGAACCGCTTCTGAAGCTGTTACTTTATTTCTACCAAATGACTCTGCAATTCTCTGAAATGTGAGGTATATTGAGCTGAGGGCATTTCATCGATGGGAAATAGCACAGACTCCAGTTGTCATCTGCTCAATCCTCCTGTCCTGGTTGAGTCTGAATGTCTACATGTCCTAGAACAAATTTGTACTATTTCCCCAGCACCCTGCAGCTTCAAGTTCTCTGTGTTCAGATTTCTTCAGGAAAAAAATAATGTAATGAATCACGGATAGCCGACACATTGGGCCCTTGCTGGTGTGAAAGTATGTGAGTCTCATGGGCAAGTCCCCAGGCCCAGCAATGGGACAGACAACAGAATGAAGAAAAGGCACAAGCTTAGGAACACCTCCTGCGTGGCATTGTGCGACGTACTTACCTTGCAGTTTGCTACACAGACTCTTCAGATGACAGTTGTTTTTTTTGGTCCAAATAAACTGTAGAGACTCCCTTCTCCTCCTTTCCCTGCAGGTATGCCATCAGGGAGAGAAGTCAGCTTCTCACATTTCATCAAACCTTCTCATACTCAACTGGTAGGGAATAAGGTCTTACCAGACTAAGCACAGGAGATCATTAAAACAAAATGTTTAATTAAAAATGTCAAGTGGGAAGCTTAGGGTCAAGTGGGACAGATTTGGCCTAAAGGCTCTATGGTGTTGTATACACTTACAGGAAAGAATCTATAAATGAGCCCAGCTGGGAAACTGAAAACATATGTAATGTAGATTACACATTTCACGGGCTACAGCATAAGTTTCTTCCAGGGCATTTGATTTCTTTCAGCCATAGGGACACACACTTCTTTTCATGCCTGGCTCAATCTTGGCCCACACTGGGTGACTCCTGGGTACCAGGCACTATACTTTGAACTTCCCTTTATCTGTACACAACCCTCTGAGAAACAAATGCTTAATCCCAAATCCCAATTTATTGATGAGCAAATAGAGGCTTAGAAAAGTCAAAGAGAGTTCAGGCTTCAATACTAACATTCTTTTCTTTAAACCTCAGCTACTTCCTACAACCACCAGCTGGAACTGTTTGACTGCAGCCTTGGGAGATGCTTTCCTTACAGCATAATTCTCAAACTTCAGTGTGGCTACTTGAGAACTAATACAAATAAGCATATTTTGGGCTCCTGCAGTTCATCAGGGCTGCAGATGAGGGCTGGCTGTGTGCCTCTTATAGAAGCACTCAAGGTGGCTCCATCTCAGGGTGGGGTTGAAGTACCACACATGGGACTCTTGGGGCAGGACATCTCCCAGCCATCTCTCTCCCTCTGAGCGATACACCCTGTACCCCCAACCCATCTTCAAAGAGAAAGGCAGGTTTTAGAAACTTCTTCCAGGGTCTTTTGCTCCAGTGCTGGAACCCAGAGGCAGTCCTCACAGATTTCTAGCAAGAGAAAGGCAGAAAGTGAAAAGCGAACCTTCACCCCTTCTGTGCCCAGTGCCAGCCTGGCCTGTAATGCAGCCGATCCCTACCCTCTCTGAGCTATTGGGAGCCAGCGCAGCGAGCACAGCTCTCCTGCACAGCAAAGCCCTGGCCGTAATCCTCCAAGAAGGAGAGTTTACAATTCTGTCTCAGGCATTTAAAATTAATATACTTATTAAGAGAGCAGGAGAGTACTTTCAGGGTAAATGTCTTTTTATTTTTTGCCCTGGAATGAAGGCCACTTAGCTCAAACTCAAAGTCAGTTGACTCCATGAAGTCTTGGAGTGTTCTGGGCTTAACTGTACGGGTTGAGGATGTAGTATGCACAGCCTGCTGCATTGTCTCTCTACAGGCTCCAGTCCCTCTCCTTGGGGCCTCAGGAGAGGAGACTGCAGCTCTCTAGGGCCAGGAATTCAGCCACTCTCAGCTAAGCCCTCCCTGCCTACTATATAACGAGACAGTTATTTACACACCCACCCACCCATCCTATCATTTACCCCCTGTCCTTCCCTTCATTCTTCATTAACCAGTCAGCAGCCATGCTTCTCATGCTTTTGTCCATAGAATATTTATTGAGCGCCTTCAGTTTACAGGAAGTGTGGGTGCACAGATTAGTCATTCCCTACCATTCTACAACTCCCATTACAGAAATTCTGTTCTAAGGCAGAAGGAGTTGATATGCTAAAGAGATGTCTGAGAGTTTAGTCCCTTGTCAAACTCCTGCTTTATCAGTCAAAATCCAACTCAAATATCCTCAATTTCCCAAACTCCTTCTTGCTCACCCCAGAAGATTTGATGTTTCCCCTGTGTTCCTACCCTGTGTGGTCATAGCTCAGCCAAGTCCCTGTCCTTGCTATTGGTATCAGTCCCCTCCTCCACCCTGTGTGGGTAGAAGCTAGTTTATCCTAGTGCATTTCTGTGCTCAGTGTGGTGCCTGCAGCATAGCAGTTTAGTGCCTTTCCAACTTTTGTGAATAGAAGAATCATCTGAAAACTTGTTAAAAATAGATTTCTCAGCTCCACTCTCCTGTGGTGTGATTCAGAAGGTCTGGGATAGGGGCTCATGGATTTGCATTTCTTGTGAGTTTTTCAATGATTCTGATGCAGATGATCTGCAGACCATTTCTTGGTAAATACCAAGATGGTGTTTCACTACAAGATTTGGAATGAATGAATGAAGACCAGAGTTAAAGTCAACAAAAAGTTTGAGCTTTTCATAAGGCTCATGGGTTTTATCTATGTTGTTTCTAGTTTTGACACTTGCATGCAGTTATGTAAAATGTTATCTTTGGGTAAACTGGGTAAAGGATATAGGGGATTGCTCTGTACTATTTTGGAACTGCTGTTAATCTGTAATTACTCAAACTAAAAAGTTTTTGTTTTCTAAGACTGTGACATAGACTAATTTGGTTCAAGCCATCGATCAACTGACCTTTAACCCCACAGAGACACCATCAGTCCATTGAGTTGTCTCTTCTGTTGACTACAATTAATTACACACTTAATTGTTGTACAATTAATTCTTTACTATCGCTTTCATTCTTTGCTTAACTTCTGAATGTCTTCCAAAACAATCTTACAATGTTTACTTTAGAACTAGGGCATGTTAAAATTATTTGCCAAATGGGGCCGGGGATTTAGCTCAGTGGTTTCGCTGCCTGCTGCACAAGCACAAGGACCCGAGTTCGATCCCTGGTACCAAAAAAAAAAAATTATTTGGCAAAGTTAAAGACAACTTTTGAGATGATGGAGACAATCTGGCTGTTACCAAACCTGAATCCAGAACCATCTCTGTCATTATGTGTGTTTTTTCAAACATGGCTGTACATGAGTGTCATCCAGGGAGATTTGAAAAATCTCAGTGCCCCAAGGATTTAGATAAGTGGTAGAGTGCTTGCCATGCATGTGCAAGGCCCCAAGTTCAATCAGTCTAGGCCATGCCCTTTTCTAATTAAAATGAGGATTTCTAGGGTGGGACCCAAGCATCCGCAGTCTTTAAGGGTGATTCCAGGAGTGGTGGCTTCAGCAGCAAGTGGAAGCAGACCCCTTAGAGTGTGGGTATACCTGTGGTCCTCTCAGGTGGCAGAAAGTGCTGCTCCTTCTGAACTGCTTGCTCAAAATCCAGTCCAGCAAGATCCAGATCCTTATCCATGGCAGGCCCAGCTCTGTAATCTCTTCTCTGCTTTTTTCGTGCTTCAAAACCAAGACCTGGATGTAGGAAGGATTCCTGCCGCCTTGTCTATAGTACTGTCCACTGTCAGTGCAGGGAGGAATCTTCTTTCAGAGTGGATTACTTTTCACCTGCTATGCATGACCTTCAGTGTCCCCTGTGAAGGTCATCAGGCCTGCCTGGCTCATCTATAGACAGGTCCACATTTTCTGCCACAGTCAGGACAGAGCATCCCTTCAGAATAGTATGCTGCAACTGGGAAGGGGCTCACACTGAGGACCTTTGATAGGCAGAAAAGGGCCTGGTGCCCAGTTCTGGGCAGAGTATCAGGCAAGGGGGCTAATGGGACCCCGTCTGGTCACAGAAGGGCTGCAAGATCCCTTTTGGGAGCATCTGTTATCTACTGATAAGGTGATTTTCTGTGGAGGGGCCAGCTTTTCTGGGTCAGGTCCTGGTTCCAGGGATTCTGGAGCAGGGTCCACAATGCCTGAGAGCTTGCAGAGAGCCCTGTTCCTTCTCCAGGCCCTGAGGGCGTGTCACTCTTGATCCGCTCTGGGTAGGTAAGGCTGGAGCTGGAGGGACAGCACCAACACTGCAAAGTGCCATCTAGGTCAAGATCAGTGGACCAGTGTCCAGAGGATGCTGTCACTCTGACTGGGTACAGCAGCCCACCTGGAGGCCCTATCAGAGATGGCCTCGTTTATCTAACCAGGCTGGGCTTGCTGCCAGCTGAGCAAAAGCTTCTAACAAGCTCAAGTCCTCATCCACTCACCTGGAGGCAGCTAAGGATCTTGACTCCAAGGGCAGTGTGGCCCTCTGTACCCAGGTCTGCTCCTGGCCTCAGGTCCCTCCTCCCTTCTGCTCTCCTCCTGCTTAGGATAGTTGTAGACCAAGCTGGGAGACAAAGGCTTCCCACTGATTTTTACACATTGAGCTTTGACTGCTTTGAACAGAAAGTGAACTTTTCAACTGGATGATTTGGTGACCCAGAGAACAAAGAAAAACAACTCCCAGTCTTGAATCTGGCCACTGTGAGAGCTCAAGTTTATTTAACCTATTCCGCGATTCTATATTTTACACATCAAATCCTCTCAACATTCCCATACTACAGATGAGGAATTAGAGGTCCCGAAAACACACAGCACCCAATTTGAATCTATAGCTCACACATTCCATCACTATGTTCTTTTTGTGTTACCCCCAAAATCCTTGGCACTAAGCTCTGGAGGCCATTCATATCTCCAAGGAAGGTATCCCCCACTCCAGCCCCAGAGAATGCACGGATGCCTTCTGTAGTTGCCTGGATCAACACCTCCACCAAGGAGAAGGTGTCTAGGGAGATTTGAGGAAAGAGGATCCCTTGTAATGGCCTTAGTGACTTGTAGGATGACACTGGCCTAGGGGCAAACCCCCCATTGGAGCAGAGAAGTAGGATCTGTAGGCCCAGGACAGCCTCCATCTCTGTGGCCTTTTCCAGCCCACAGGACAAGGAAAGGGGCTAAGGTCAAAGATGGGGTAGGGATATTTCTGTACAAATCTAACCTGGGGCACCAGGGTATGAAGAGCTGGTGGGTCCACTTCCCTAGGGAAAAGTTCCTGAGATGAAACAGAGCAGAGAACCCTCCACTGTGATCTCCTTTGGCATTTTTCTACATCTTCTTATCTTGTCTTTATTCACTAGATATGTGAATTCGGGCAATTTCAGTTCCTCAGTCTGTTCATCTGTAAAATGGGGACAATAACTGTATCTAGCACACAGGGTCACAGTGAGGCTTAAATAGTTTACTGTGCATAAAATACTTGAACAGTGCCTGGCACCATGTCAGCCCTCTGTTGTGTTGACTACTAGCAGTGGTCTCTGTTGAGACTAAATTAATAAACTCTCTTTCAGAAAGAGGAACTCCCACTAAATAAAAGAATTTCTGACTGTCACACAGGTAAGATACATCAGAATATTCTACAAAGATAACCAGTAGCTTCTACCCTGGATGCTTGCGAGTCCTACCATGGGTGTGGTGAAAAATAAAGATCATTTATTTGAGTGCCCACTATGTGCTAAAGCACTTTCGCATGCATTATCTCATTTAGTCCTTGCATCAGCTCCGATGGGTATTTTCCTTTTATGAAGAAGAAAGCCAAGGCTCTGAGAGGTTAAGAGCCTTGCCCCAATTACAAGCACTGTCCCAGGGTCTGTGCCATTGCCTGAACCCAGTGACAGAAGATGGACAGAAAATATGACTTCGGAAAACCCCTGCTGCCCAAAGGGTCTCACTTGGGCTTGCTCAAGCCGTCAGCAAAATTGAGATGGGAAAATAATCATGCTCAATTCCAAGTGTTTCTCTTCTCTCACTGTAATAAATTCTCCCGACATCCGCCAAAGCAAGAGGGCTGGTCAGCCCAGGGCACTGAGTGACAGCTCCAGAGCAGAGCTGTTCTGAGGACAGAGGGCAGAATGGCATTCAGTCTGCGGAGGCCTGTGGGCAGGGTGATTGCTGGGCTCCCGGGAGAACAGGCGGTCCTCCGAGGCTTTTGACTCACACTTTGTAAATTGGTTTCATGCATGGGCTATCAAAGGGGGCCTGGTAGATAATAGGATTTTCCAAAACAGTTCTTCCCCCCTCTCCTCTGCAGCCTCCTGAATCTGTGTGCAGATGCCTGGAGGGGATGTGATGTGCTTGGCAGGGCATGCTCCCGCCAGGCTCCATGACTTTGGCTGGGGCTGTGCAGCTCCAAGAGGCCATGGTTCACAGCAGTCTCAGAGAGTAGCTCGAGTGCTCCTTGAGCAAGGGGGCAGGGTCCCAGGCAGCCATTGCCAGGCGGGCACTCTCAGCTGAACCTTTCAATGGGGTGAGAGCTCAGGACATGCCTGGGTGGGGGCATGCTACTGTTCGAGGGCTGACCTCAGGGGACCGACCACAGCCTTGACTGTGTGTATAGTGAGTCCATGCACAGTCTGCTGCAGAAAAGAGGCAAGCAGAGCTCAGGAACACGATCAGCTCAGTTGCAATCATGCCTTAGAAGCAGAGATCGAAAGCAAGCCTTAGGAAAGTATTATCAGCAAGAGGGAATACAACAAGGATATGGGAGGGATGTGGCTTTAGCCTGGTCACACTGGGAATTCAGGAGCTCAGTTTAAGCCACAAAGCCAGCCCCACCTTGAGGCAAGGGAGCTGGTCTTCCATACCTTTCTAACAGTCAGTCATTGGCAAAGGGATTAGGGAGGGGTAAGGTTAGCCTTGGGGGGTCAACTGGCTTCCATTGGGCTGAGGGTAATTCTCCAAGGAGCTGAGACAGCCAATCCTCACAGCAGCTGGGAGATGGGTGCACCCATCCTGCAAGAGGATCTGGGCAGGTACCAGCAGTATGTACCACACCACATGGTGCATACACAGTCTGGGCATAGCACTGCCGGGGCCTGTCAAGAAGCAGGCTGGTGATTCTGACCTCTAGAAGGACAGAGGACCAAGGAGCCAGATGATGCTATAGTGGGCAGTGTCTGTGACAGCTTTGGCCATCTCCCCTAAGACCCTTGTGCTGACACTACAAAGACAATGCTTCGTGCCTCTGCCCTCTTATCTTTCCCAACAGGACTACAGGGCCTCAGCTCCATCAAGGGCAGCTTCTGGGGCCTCTGGCCAGGCTCCCTGAAGCCAGGGCCAGCCCCATCTGCACACAGGCTCATAGGACACCCATCAGAGCTGCTCTGGGATGACCCAGAGCCTCCTCCTCCAGAGCCTGTAATACAAGTTTGCTGCTGAAACACAAATATCCGCCTCCAATGCGGAAGAGAGATTAAATTAGAAACAATCTTAATTCTCTCTGGCAGAGGGAAGCGAGCGAGAGCTGTCAGTTCCCCAATGATATATTGTTAAGGAAATCCAGGTTTAAAGGTATTTCATAAGTTTGCCTTTGCCTGCTAATAAAGAGAGTCAGCTAACGGAATCCGATCACCAGGCGAGATCGTAATGAGATAATGCGATGTATTCCACAGAGACCCAGCCGGCTCCTTGAAATTCCTTCGAGGGAGTTTCTGAAGTACCACATTGTGAGGAGGAAGGGGAAGTAAGAGAGGAAGAGAGAAAGTAAAATGGGCATAATTAGCCAATTAGATGAGGTGATTCAAGAAAGATCACACAGCCTCAGCAGACTGTAGAGCTGTAGTGCTTGTCAACTACCTCTTGCACGCTTCTTGGTCTCTAAACTTGTCTGTGCAGTGAGACAAGGAAGTTCAGAGCTGTCTGGAATATTCAGAGATTGGAGGCCCTATCACAATCCAATAAGCCAACTTGCTTGGGGTCCTCACCAGGTAGCTGGGGCGGGGTTACCGGGACTCTGTTTTGATGATATTTGGCCCCTGCCCTGTGGGTTGTTCCCAGGCTGAACTGCACCCTAAGTGTATGCTGTGGTCTGGGTGGGCTAATTCCATGGGTGCTTATGTGAGAAATCTGTTTGGGTGCAAATGGTCAGCCTACTCAGAAAACCAGAAGAGAAGACCCATCCACATGCTAAGAAAATGTGAGTCAAGGCATAAGGCCAAAAGATAAACTTCAAAACACCACCTCACCATTTAAACAACTCAACCTCTATGCCCATCCTACTTTATCCCTACCCCTGGGGGCCTATGCAACTGGTGGGGGGGGGGGACTTTAAGAAACCAACGAAAACTATAAAAACTCCAGATAAAGTATAGACAGACACAACCTAGTCATCACATAATTTCACGAGTTTGCAGATCCCAATCATGAAACTCATGTTCCACAGCTCTGGAGAGAAGGGGGTGTTGGGGGAATGACTTTTTTGGCTAGAGTGATCTGAGACCAATGCCACCTAGGCAAGCAGCCATCCTGAAGCTGGCCAGTATCTGGAGACAGGTGGGTTGTGTTTATTTCCTGTGCTGACCCAACTGTATTGTCAGGCTTTTTGGTGTCATGAGCAAAAGAGAAGCCAATGGCAGTAGTGGAGGCCTTGCGACCACATGAAGGGAGGTAAGCAGTGAGGGCCAGGGATTGTGACTCTCGGGTGCAGGTGGGAGCTGCACCATCGTCTCTTGTTTAGTGACGACTGTTGTGGCACGCTGCTCCCTAGACAGCCAACAGACAATCCTGTGAAAGCAAAAGGGCCTTGTGCTTGATTTTGAAGGTATCACAGAGAGGTAGCTGAGTAGCTTCATCCCTGAGTGGCTACAGATAGGCTAGTGGGAAGGGGGACAGCAGGGGACAAAAGGTGGCACCTGTACCAGAGAGGAAGGAAAGGAGAGTGGGCGTGAAAAGGAATGCTGGGCTGTTATTCACAGGTGTTGGGGACTGCTTGCTTCCTGCCTGGGGATTGGAGGACCTGGGCTGACTATTGTCATAGGTTTAGACATCAGCGCTGGTCTCACCCTCCAAATAGGCTTCCTTCCCTCAGTGATCACTGATGTATTGTGTCCCCATAATTGTGTATTGTATTTTGGTGGTGGAGCATCCAGAGGAGATTGGAAATCCAGATCGAACCCTCCCTCGGTGGCAGAACATTCATCACACACAGAGGGGGCTGGGGAGTGAGGGAAGGGTAAGAAGTCAGGGCGCTCAGATGCATCCAGATTCAGGTGGGTGCCCTGTGGAGAAGGATTTTCTCTGTATCTCAGAACAAGGTAGTCCTGCATTGCTCCAGGGAGGCCCTGAGGGAGGGTAGGGAGGCAGATGGGGACCCTGGAGTTCCAGGGGCAGAAATTATTACTCATGCATTGAGTGACAGGCTATATTTGAGCACCTCCCATATGCCAAGCACCATTTAGGGAGTGGGGCTGATAGAGCCCAACCATAGAGTGGACATGCAGGTGGAGAGTCTCAGGCACACATTCCTGGTCTGCACATCTGGGGACCAGATACTGCAACATCCCTGGGAAACTCCCTAGTCCTGGCCTCTTGTAGCACAATAGTGCAGACCTCCCTGCAAAATATCAGCTACAAGACCATTGGACCCTATCCTCTAGCCTCCCGTCTCCTGAAGAAGTTGGATGGTGGTGTCCATCTCCTTTTTCCTTCCACCTCACCAGATTCTAGACATGGCTCTGGCTGGACTCTTGGGGATCTGCAGCAAATCTCTTCTCGTCTATGTTACTCAGAATTCTCAGCTATAAAATGAGGCTGATGACACCAGGTCCAGGTATCATCACATCACCAGGATTTGGTTAGGATTGTAGAAGCCACAGAAGGTCCAGGTGAAGAAGAGGTCTCAGGAATCACTGAGCCCAATGGACTTCTTTCACAGAAGAAGAAACTGAGGTTCACAGTGGTACCTACTGAGACCGTGTCTTAGAAAGCTGGCAAATGGGAAACTCTTTACAAATATGCGGGATTATGTTACTCCATCTTCAGTGTTGTTATTTTTCCTTTAAGAGTCTCCCATGAAGGCCCAAGCAAGAAAGGAGGCATGAGTCAAGAGTCCTCACTGCAGGTCCCTGAGTCCTTCATTCGTCCTCAAAGACCTCATTGGCCTCAGGCCTCAGGTGGCTCCCCATGCTGTGATTGGTCAGCCCCAGTAAGAGGATGGAAGCTGTTTATTGCTTTCTTGCATGGTGGGGGAGGCTGGAGTTATAGGCTAATTAAACCACAGACAGATTTCTCAGCAGTTGGTGGGGACCGTAAGTGCTATTATAACAGTAAAAGGCTAGAGATGACAGATGGAGCTTTTTCAAGATTATGTTACCGTCGCCCCTGACCATGGCTTTAACCCCACCTCCTAGTTTCGGGGCTGTGCTACATGGAGCACCTATAAAAAAACAAGGAAAAAGCAAAAAACAAAAAACAGAAGTTGTAGAACAGACTCAACCCAAATAAAATGGCAAGAGACAACAAGCTGACCTACTCTGGGGTTTCCTTGGAGGATAAGAAAACTGTCCAACATGTTTCTCAAGGGGAGTAGAGAAGTTCCTCCCAAATTCTAGCTGAAACGCCTTCTGTAGCCAAGAAATCAAAGCGATAGGAAAATATGACTTGCCAAGGGCCAGGGGCAAAGACCTGGGAAAGGATTTCTTTAGGGTGATCCCAGTCTCTCCGGAGCAGGTCCTTGGCCTCAAGTACCCAGATCCCTATCTGTTGCATGCCCTCCTCTCTCCTCTTTCAGTAATTGGCCTAGATAGATTAAACTCAAATCTTGACTTAACGCTGTTTTCCATGCTACCTACAGCCAATGAGGGAGGAAGGAGGAGAAAAACAAAGGATTGATCACATCATTTAAAATACCCTGCCAGGGAATGAGGTGTAGCTCAGTGGTTGAGTGCTTGCCTAGCATGCAGAGGCCCTGGCTTCCAGCCCCAGAACTGTAAAGCAAACAAACAAAAATAGTGAAGCACACTGACAAAAGTCTGAATCACAGCATCAGCCAAGTTGGCTTCAAGACCTTTCCCTCCAGCGGCCAGTGGCCCTGCCTGGGGCAGTTCACTTAAGCTTCTTTAGGCTTTGTTTCCGCCTTTGTAGGAAACATAGCTAACTACTGCTGCCTTGTGGGGCCTGTGAAGGCCAAGAGAGACTGTGCTTTTGCAAAACCAAGTGTTTGGTAGAAGTGAATTATGGCTTTTTGGCCACTCATCAGAGAACATGGCCGACTCCTCCTTGAGGAAGAAACCCTGCCTTCCTTCATAAGAATTCCTGGTAGCCTGTAGAATCAGAAGGTCATTGGAAATCTAATCTGATACAGCTATTGTAAGGGGACAGTTCACAAGTAGCACCTGTATGGCACAGGTGGGGCCCTGGTTCCAAGACCTTGCAGCAAGGAAGTCAGTATCCACTCACCCAGCCTATTTCTCTCTTTCTGGGCCACCACTGCTCCTCAGAATCTACAAGGTCACTTGGCCCGGCTGGAGTTCCAGCTGGAGTGCTGACATGATTCGATCTGACAGGCCTATCTCCCGCTGCCTGCCCAGGGAGGGCAGGCTGCCGGCTGCCAGTGGGGCAGGAGCACCGAGTCTGGCCTGGTTGTGGCACAGGGAGGCCAGTGGGACCAGAGGTGCTAAAAGGCAGAGAAGCTGAGGAGCAGTCTGGAGGAAGCTCTTTCAGTGACCCTCCCACCCGGGCCACGTGCCTCCTGCTCTGAGCCCCGCCACAGCTCAGGAGCCAAGGTGTGGAGAGAGATGCTCAGCCCTCCTCACGGTCCCTGAGTACTATCATCTCTCTTGTGCCCCCAAGGGGCACCTGCCATGGAGTGTCTTTGGACAGCCTTTTCAGTTCTGGAAGGGCAGAAGGGGAAGTCACATCTGAAGAGTCCTCTGTGCCAAGGACTGAGACAAGCACTCTGACTGAGTCCTCAGAGCCATAGCGGCAGTCAGGGACCTCAGGAGCACAAGGACACACTGAAACCCCACACTCAGGAGAGTTTAGAACTATGTACAAAGGTGGGCAGGGTTCAGGGACACCAGCCAAGGATAGCCCATGTCCTCAAGACTGGGACAGCAGGGCCTGGGGTAAGGGTGGGGAGAGAGGCAGCCACTCTTGGTACTGGGAGGCAGACCTCAGCTGGCTGGGGCGGGCATCTGAGAGGAGCTGTGGCCCTTGAGTGAGGGACGAGCAGCTTGTGGGGACCCTGCAGGGAAAGAGTTAGGGAAATAAATCCCCAGACTTCCAATTCTCCTGTTTTCCAGCCTCCTGCTGGTGCCACCCACTAGCCTAAACCTGCCAGGAGCCAGAGAGCAAGGAAGCTCACTGATGCCACCCAGCTGGGGAAGCCTCTGGTGTGGGTGGGGGCAGAGCATGTGCAGAGTGACAGAGAGGACACAGCAGGTGGCCACCACTCACAAGACAGGAATGACCCAGTTTTACAAGTGCTCCAAGCCAACGGCTGATGACAGAGCCAGGTGTTCCACATGTGTTCTAACTAATGTCTTCTGTCTAATGCTCATCTCAGAGAAAGTAAGGCAGGGAGGGGGCAGGCAGGTTGTAGGGTCTTTTAGCCCATATGATTGGAGCTTGCAGCTCCTGACTGCTCCCAGCCCCTGATTCTCTGGGAGTCCTGCCAGTCTACGCAGGGGACAGACTCTGGCCCAGTTCAACTGTCAGCTGACTCCTGACCATCACTGTTTGGATGGGGAGGGCAGGGCACACTTCTATCTCTGTTTTCATTACAAATATTTTTAAAAAGATGTAAATTATACTAATACACATTCTCTCTCTGTGTCTCTCTCTGTCTGTCTCTGTCTCTGTCTCTCTCTTTCTATCTCCACACATGAGATTCTTTGGCATTAAGGTCAAACCATTAATGCAAGGAAAACATCCTTTAACTCAGCCCCTGCTTATAGACAACCTACAACATGCTGTCCTTCATCTTGATGCTGAGAATACAACAGCAAGCAAAATAGACAAGTCTCTGCCTTCATAGATCTTATGTTCTGGTTGAGGAAACAGGCAATGAGTAAACAAATGAATATACAGTAAACAAATGAAGACAAGGGCTTCAGGGAAAATAAGTAGAGCAAAGCCTGTGGACAGTGTCAGAAGTGAGGGTTATAGTTATACATAGATTGGTGAAGGAAAATCTTAGCATAAGAAGTCTATTGAAGGAAAGCCTAAAGGAAGTAAGGGAGACATGTAGAGCCAAGGAAAGGAAACTGCACATGCAAAGGTCCTGGGGCTGAAGCATAGCAGGCATGTTTGAGAAGAAGCATGGAAGTCAGTATGGATAGAAGAGTGACCAAGGGAGAGGTTGGGAACCACTCTCCTGTGTTATTAAATGGAAGGAAACTGAGGGTGGAAGCGGGGACAATGTTAGACCGCAACAACTGAAATAAGAGAGGACAGCGTGAACTAGTCAAAAGTCATCACGAGTAGCCAGATACAGGCTATGCATTAGAAAGAAAAATACAGATGTGGTTTTTTTTTTATGGATCGGATGTGAAATGCAGACAAAATGATGTTAAGATTGATTCCAGGGCTGGGGATGTAGCTCAGTGGTAGAATGCTGCCTAGCATGTAGAGGCTCTAGGCTTAACCCTAGAACTACAAACTTAAAAAGCTTTCAGCTGAGGAACTAGAGGATGATGTTGATACTTGCAGAGTTGGGAAAGACTGTGGGTGGAACAGCCTTGAAAGAGGAAATTGGGAACGCTGTTATACACATGGTCAGTAGCTGAGATTGGCAGTTATCTGGGCCTGGTGCTCTGGCGAGGCCTGGGCTCCAGAGTTGCAATGGTTGCCTGTCGGCATACAGGTGATGAATTAAAGCCGTGGTCTGGGGAAGATCGCCTGTGAGTGGACATAGAGACTGAAGACAGGACCCAAGCCCCATAGTGTCCCAGGTTAGGGGACAGAAGAAGGGCTTGCAAAGCAACAGCCAGGAAAGTAGAAGAACCAGCTGGGGAGAGTGCAAAAACAAAAGCATCAAAAAGAAACACCTCACGTTTTGAATGTAGCTGGCCAAATGCTAAATAAAATAGTAGTGTATCAAATTGAGCAATGCAATAAAAAGGCAGTATCTCATGACAAATTTGAGTTTACCCCAATCATACAGATTGGTTCAATATTATAGGATGGATTAATATAGTTCACTGGATATTAAGGGAAAGTTCTGTGTGGTTGTCTTACTACACACCAAAAGAGCATTTGACAAAAAAAAAATCTATATTTTCCTTACTAAGAAAAAAAGGATCAACAAAGAAAGAAGGAAAATTAAGTTTTCTTAATTACAGTCATCCCTTGGTACCCACAGAGGTTTGGATCCAGGACCTCCTGCAGATACTAAATCCTCCAGATGCTCAAGTCCCTTATATAAAATGGCATAGTATTTGCCTAGAACCTACACACTTCCTGCAGCATTCTTAATTATCTCTTGATTAGCTGTATTATCCAATGCAATGTAAATTCTATATAAATTGTTGTTACACTGTATTGTTTGGAGAATACTGACAAGGAAAAGTGTGTACCTGGTCAGTACAGATGCAATTTATTTTTCCAAATATTTTTGATCTTCAGTTGGTTAAGCTCAAGGATGCAAAACCCACAGATATGGAACCCATGGAGGTGGAGGGCCAACTGTACATAATTTTCAAAAAACCTTTACAACATGCTCCATTCTGCCTGGAAACAAAATAGGAAAGCTCTTCTTGCCCAGCATGATTCAAGGGAAGAAAAGAAAGAATGAAAGAGAAAAATATTATTTTCTGATGATGTGGTCATCGACCTAGGAAATGTAGAAGACTGAAAGAATAGACTATTAGATAATAAGATTCCAATACTGTGGTAGAATATCAGAGCAACAATTCCCCTCTACCACACTAATTAAAAAACAAAAACAAATAACAATAAATGTCTCTAAGATCCCAAAGGATAAATCCAATAGGATGTGAAAAAGACTCATGGAAATACTGTGAAATGCTACTGAATATCATACAATTTAAATAAATAGTGAGACATCTAACGTTTCTGGATGAGGAATCTTCACATTGTAAAGATGTCAATTCTCCCCAAATTCAAAGCAACTCCTGTCAAAATCCCAACAGAATTTTATGGAACTTGATAAATGTAATTTAAATTCATCCAGAATAGAAAGGAATAAGAATAGCCAGACAATTATTGAAAATAGAGTATGATGAAGAGGGATTTGCCCAACCAGCATAAAATATATTATAATTACATAAACCATAGTCATTAAAGCAGTGAGATGTGGGGCTGGGGCTGAAGCTCTGCAGCAGACCTCTTGCTTCGTATGAGTGAGGCTCTAGGTTTGACCTCTAACACTGCCAAAAGAAGAAGAGGAAGAAGGAAGAAGAGGAAAAAAGAAGAGGAAAAAGTAAGGAAGAGGAGGAGGAATAAAAGAAAAGAACAGTAAGACGATAGCCTAAGAATGGACAAACCAGCAAGAAACAGAGCATGTTTTCAGAGGAGTATATGATAGCATTTCTAATAAAGGTTCAGAGGAGGGACATCCTGTAGACTGCTCTGGATTGGGGGCTTTTTGTATCAGTTTTGTTGACTGCTGTCTATAACAGGGAACTTGACCCAGCCAGGCTTTAATAATAAGAAAATGTATTACTCATGTAGTGTAAGGAAGTATGGAGGTAGATAAGACGGTAACAAAGCTTCAAGGTCACTGTAATCCAGGACTCCGGATCCATTCCTCTATTTGCTTTATACTGTGACCTTCTCTATGTTGGCCTCACCTTCAGGCTGGCTTCCCTCAAGGTGAGAAAAAAGCCATTGCAGCTTCTGGATCTGGCTCCACAAAGCAGAATGTCCAAAGGAAGAAAAGGGTCACCCCACCCCAACTGTCTTGTAGTAGTAAGTAAAGAGATTTTCCCAAGTGTATTTGGTAAACCACCCTTTCACTGGGTCCTGCCCTGACCCTGAACTAACTATTGCAACCAAAGTCATGCCATGTCTGATATTTAGACCAGGTACGCAGGATCGCCCATAAGGCAAGGAGACCCAGCTCCGAAGCCCAGGGGGCAGATGGGGATGAGGGGTGGAAGTCAAAATGAAATCCAGAGAAGGGGGAAGTAAACAAAAGGTGGTCCACCAGTTCTGGCCACCAGAGGAAGCTATTTGGGAAAACAAGAACAAAAACTTAGAGCGTACTTCCTGCCATACCCAAAATAAATTTCAAGTGGACTAAAGGGCTGCATAAGAGTGAAAAGCATCATAAAATATACGTATGAACTTAGGGTAGAGCAGACCTCCTTAGGAAAGACACACAAAAATAGAAATCCATAAAAGAAAAAAATTTACAAATTGACTGTCAAAATTAATTATTTATGCCTGATCACTGCCCCCCCAATTCTATAAACAAAGTTAAAGGGTAATTTATAGACTGAGAGAAATAGATGAACTATGTATAAAGATATGAATTAATTTCTGGGAAATATAAAGAGTTTCTACAAAATCATAAGAATGGGAAAATATGAACAAGTAATTCGCAGTGGATATGAAAAAATGCTTACTAAAATTAGAGACACTTAAATAAAATATTTTTTAAATTATTTTTAAATATTTCAAAAGTTATAATATTGATAATATTAGTGTTTAAGGGGGTGCATGGAAATGAAAAGCCTAATCCACTGTTGAGAGTATAAATTGCCAAAGGGTATTTGTTCAAGTTAATACACTATTACCCTTCCACCAAGAATTTTGCTTTAGATCTACCTTAGAGAAATATTCCTTTAAGTTTACCAAAAAACATGGAGGACAACGTTCTTTGTTATAGTGTTTCTAGTAGTAAAAACATGTAAGCTACCCAAATGTCCAAGAAAGGAAAATAATTAAACATATATGTGTATATGTAAATGTAATATATAGACATATGTAACAAAATAGTATTTTCAGCATTTAAAGTGAGGTAGCTGCATAGGGAGTGAAACGGCAGTATCTTCAAGTTGTATTTTTAAAGAACAAACTGCAAACCACACATACCATTTATGTAAAAATCCAACTAAAAATTCACATTTCTATTTGTATGTATATGTAAAATGCATAAGCAGCTGTCTGTAAGGACCTGAACAAATCCCTAGGAACCGCAAGGAAAGGGTTGGGAAGGGGGTGGGGAGAAGGGAACCCCAAGGCTTTATTTGTATTGCATGAATTTTTTTAAAACATAACTATACATCTCTTGTATAATTAAAGATAAATTTAAACCTTCAATTTTTCCTTCATGTGTTTGCTGATTGCATGCTAGATGTATATCCTAGCATACCCACTTTTGATTTTACACCGTGGATAAAGGAAGCACAGGTTTCCAGTTCCTCCTGCAGCTTCCCAGGAAACCTGGGGAATACTGTGGATTCCCACAACCTGCTATGGGCTTTGCATAGTTTATTTGCAAAGCACATGCGCTTTGGAGACAGAGAAGACTTCATGGTCTAAATTGCATCTCCATGTCTTGCTAGCTCTGAGATTTTGGTCAAATGAATCTCTCTGAACCTCAAAGTTCCCATCTGTAGAGGGCTAACTAATAAACAACCCCTACCTCTCAGGCTATGGGAAAGGGTGTTAAATGAACATCAAGACTAATGGGGCTTTAAAATATTTTTAAGTGTGAAAACACTACCCTAATACCAGGTTTAGGGATTATCTGTTTTTTCCAAACACCCCCAGGGCCACCTTCCATTAACAGAACAGAGCTGAGAGTTAGTTCCCTTTCCTTCCTCTGGTTTTGGCCTTACCCTCTGTGTGCCCAGGTGAGCAGTGACTTCTGGTTAATCCTTTGATGAAGTCATTGTCTCTCCCAGTTCCCATCCATCCACACACCTGTTAGCAAATAGCAAAGGCTGCTCCTGCCTCTGCGGAGATGTGGTTCCCCTGGGATCCAAGCCTGGTAAGGGCTGAGCTGACCCTTCCCTTCATCTTTTGTTAATGTGGGCTCGGCAGCCTTCTAGAAGCCAGCTGTGAAATGTCTTCCAAACCAACCAAAAGGAGCAGATATTTAGCAAAGCTTTGACCCTGCTCCTCCTTGAGGCCAAGCCTCTGTTCACACCTGTTTCTCAGGGAAGAGCAAAGTGCTTAGATCATTGCTCCACCCCTGGGAGTGGTGAGGGAGGGAGAAGACCTCTTCTACCTGCACCCAGTCTGCTGCCCAGCCAGGTCACCATCTGTCCCCAGTCTCCCAAGGTACAGCTGCAGGTGGGAGACGGGGAAGCAGTATCCTGCCCAAATGTCACCCCACTGCTCTCTGTTCCATTTTTTGGCCTTCCACTGTCCTCCACAGAAAATGTCTGTCACCAGGGAGCCCAATGCTTCTCTCTTTCTCTGCTTGGGACCAACGGAAACAAGAAGCCTGAGAATACTGAGCACAAGTTCCCTGTGTCTTCTCATCCCTCCTCCCCTACCTGCTCCCCAGGAGATACCAAACACTCACATCCAGCAGTGTGTGTAAACAGGCATGCACAGTTCCTCCAGGATTCATCCTGCTGAGGCAGAAGATTACTCTAAAGTTCTGCTCCACAGCTTCTGCCTTTGGTCAGGAGGGCACCTGAATCCCTCCTTGCCTTTATTTTTAAAGACATCCAAGAAAAAAATATTCTGTCACCTGAATTATCCTTTAAGATTTGGCTCAGGCATTGTAGCCACTGTGAAGTCCTCTGGATCTCTCTCTTCCCTTGCACCGTTACAGATATGACTGCATAGCATTGCATGTTATGTCACAGGCCTATCCCCTCCACCTTGCTGTGCCAACTGTATCTAAAATCTCTACACTTGACACAGTGTGGGCTCATATGAGATGTCCACAGACAGAGGAACAGACAGATGGGCAGATGGGCAGAAAGCCTCCTACCAAGGACTGAATGCTCATGTCCCCCCAAATTTGTGTGTTGAAATTCTGACCCCCAATGTTATGATAATTGAGGTTGGGTCTTTGGAAAGTGATTAGGTCCAGAGGAGAGTGGTTTCATGAAGGGTTCAGTGCTTTTATAAAGGAGGCCCCAGAGAGATCCCTTTCTATCTTTTCTGCTATGTGAGATGACAATGAGAAGACAGCTGTGTATAAACTGGGAAACAGGCCTTCTCCAAATACAATGAACCCTTGACTTATGAACTCAATTCATTTGTGAGGGCTGGTTGTAACCCAAGTTGGTCAGCTGAAGGCTCAGTCTCCTCTAAACAGCCTTCAAAGTCTCTCTTGTATACAGGAGTCTCAGTGTCCTTAGAGAGACATTGGCCCAGGATTTCTCAATTTACCCCACACAGGAAAGGATGGTGTAATGTTCCTTCCAGAACTCTTTAAGGGTAAATCTGTATCTGATACTGTCTAGAAGCACAACTGGCCAGCATTCAGATTGTAACTCAAGACTTTGTTCATAAGTTTTTAAACTAAAATTCTGGTCATAACCCAAGTTGTCCATATGTCAGCCTGGTCATCCAGTTGTAACTTGAGGGTCTGCTGTACTGTGTCTTCTGGCACCTTGATCTTGGACTTCCAGCCTCCAGAACTGTGAGGAATAAATTTATAAGACACCTAGATTATGGTTACCACAACCTGTTCTGTTAAAGCAACCTGAATGGACCAAGCCATCTTCCTCGCTCATCCTCCCCAGTTTTTAAAATGTATGATTGCGTAAATCCCTCCTGCTTCTCACCCATTCAGCAATCATAATTCTGCTAGTCTGAGTTATTTATGTCAGAGCATCTTCACAGCCATGGTACTTTATAGACGAGTAATTCCTCACCTTCTGGTTGAGACCAGTAATTCCTCACCTCTCTGAGAGTAGAAAGAAAATATGATCCTCAGGAAAATGTGGAAGTGCACAAAAAGATGATTTTTTTTTTTTGTGGCCATGCTGGAGATGTAACCTGGGACCTCACACATACTAAATAAGAGCTCTATCACTGAGCTACCTCTCCAGACCTGCAATTTGCTTAATAAGAGGCATTTCAGACACTCCTGAGTGTACTGTTGGAATCTCCTGGCCCTCTATGAACCCAAAGTCAGAATCTTGCCAGGAGAATCCATGCAGAGACCCGCATAAAAGACTACACAGAGCCCCCTATTTTTTTCCCTGTAGGTATGGCCCAGGGTTGATCAAGATGGTGGGAAATGGGTGGGCACTGTCCTTTCATCAACTCTTGTGGGCTGGTGATCATTTCCAAGCATCTCATACTGTTTTTCCATGGAGCACACACTCGCTGCTCACAAAGCAAGTGAACAGGGGCCCTGAATTTTATATAGTAATGAAAAAGTCCCTTCTTGGGATCAACTATTCTGGCTTGAATGGAAGTTCTTAGGGTTCTCCAGAAGGGGACCTACAGTAAGTCCTGGGTTGGTGGGGGGAAGCCAGAGAACATTCTGCTTTCCCACAAGAATGACAGGGATGCTGGGTCTGACTTCCTCAGCCTCCAGGAGAGTCCTCCGCAAACTGAGGGGGTTCCATGTTGGAGGAGTTGGAGGGCCTGGTCCACTGAATCCACAGCATAGTCCACAGCCCTGAAGCCAATGGGAAACTCAGGCAGGGCTCCGTCCTCAGCAGCAGAAAGCAATGAGGTTGAACTTTATATTTATTGATCATGGCTTCTCTAGACCTTTACTGTCATTTAACTCTCGCTTCTAACTAAATCCTCTTTATCTCTTTTTGCCAACTTCACTGTCCAGAATCGGTTTCTCTCCTCTCACACCATAAACACATTTCCATTTCAGTGAACAGCCAGCCTGCCGCTCCCTGTGTTTATTTTCTCCCCTACCCAAGAGCATCCTCATCATGGGGGAAAATTAGAGGAAGGTGTGGCTGGGAAGGTGTTAATTTAACCCAGTAAATAAATACTGCAAATTCTCAATTTCTAGAGCAAACTCAAGGGATGAAACTGTGATTAATTCAAAGATAATTTCTTTTGGCTTTTGAATGAGTTGGGGGTCTTTCCATATGCAAATGGAAAAATAACCACGTGTCTGGAATTATGAACATGAGCAAAACATGATTTAAAACGAACATTTAACATGAAATAAATAATGAAAGAAAAAAGTCACAACTCAAAGGCTAATCTTGCAAGGGTCCTTCCCTCCCTCCTACTTAGACCCATTTCCTGCTGGGAGGGACTCTAGGCATAGAATCTAGGAAAAAAATACCCTAAATGAATGTGTCCTCTCTCCCTCTCAACTCTCTTGGTGTCTGACTTGTCTTCTAATGAGGTTAAAAATGTGCTGTGTTTTGATTAGGAGAAATCTGAGGGCCTCCTTCCTTCTCTCCCTGGACTCTGGCTTAGACCATGTCAGGGACTGCAGCCAGAAGATCACATCCTCAGGAGACACTGTCACATTTTACTTTCAGGAGTATACAGGTAGAACAACAAAGATTGTTATTTGTCCATTGGAGGGGCTGGGCCTGATGGGGCTTTGAAGTTTCTTTCAGATTAAAAGAAAAAAATGCTCAAGCCAGTCCACTATCAAATTCTCCAATTCCGGAACCCTGTAAAGTCCAGTCTCCAGTGCAGGCTGCATTCTTAAGGAGCAGGGAGGAGGCAGAGTCATACGGTTCTCATGCCACCTCCTCCCCAAGTCATTGGCTTTGCTTGGTTTCCCCCTCCCCAAGGTTGGATAGGAAGATGGGGGAAATGGGTGGAGAAGGTAGAATTTGATCTGAAGGTTGGTGCTGTGGGTTCTCTCGCCTGCAATTCCCTTGATAGTGGTGAGGCTGCAGATGACACCTCTCCCTGACTAGGTGCACTCCAGCCTCTGGCCCTGTCCTTCTAGGAGGGCCACCCCAGCCCCTAGGGTATGGGCTCTCTCCTCTCCCTGCAGAACTCCAGAAAGGATCCATCTGAGGCTACTGCCCCTCTTCTCCTGGCCTCCTCCAGCCAGTCTCGGCATAGTAGCTCTCTAGAGTCCTCCAGCCTAGCAAGCTCTCTGAGTGGTTCTCTTGAAGTCCCCTGGCTCTGTTCATTGATGAGAAGCAGTCCCCTTCTGTCCACCAACAGCTCACTTCAGAGGGGCCTCCTGCAGCCTCTTCTACCTCCCCATGTCCTATGTTTATAGGTGAGGGAGAAGCCAAACAATCAGTTTCTCATGCTTTCTAAAATCTACACAATAGGAAGCAAGTCTATTTCCAGGTTTGCTGGGAGTGCATGGGCAAATGCCTGGCCCAGAGCTGCCAAGTGCAAGGTACTCTGTAAGCTTCTATGAGCCTAGGGCCCAGTACTGCCCTCAGCATGGGGGCCCAGTCACCTGTGCCTCACAAGAGCCCACTTTCCTGCTCACCTCAAGTGTGTGAGGCTGAGCTTTCGGGGCCATTCATTCATTCATCTGCAAACATCCTCTGAGCAGTTACTGGGAGCCAGGCACTGTGTTGGGCACTGAAGATAAGCACATCCATGAGGCATGAGGCATGAGGCATGAGACTTGCACTGAGGGACTTTTCTTTTGTCCCAGTCTTTGAAGAAAGACCAATGTGGAGGTAAATAACTGCCTTACCAAATGCAGGATGCAAAGTGATGTCCCAGAGGAAGGGTGAGTGAAGGGTGCTGCTAGAAAGTCCATGCCCCTGACAAGGGCTGTAGGGTTAGGTGGGGAGCCCACTGGCCACATAGCCTGTGTGGGTGACCAGCAGAGACCATTTATGTAGCTTTCTCCCTTGAACAGCTGCTTCTTAGTAGGAACATGGAGGGAGGCAACTAGTGTAGGAATCCTGACAAACAGCCAGGATGAGCTTTAACTAATGCTTCCTGGGCACCCTCCATATGGCTGCACTGGGGCAGGAGTTTTCCCAAAAATCATAGAAATAGGAACCCTCACCCCTATTTTGTGGAGAAAAAAGTGAGGTTGACTTGCAGAAATGGGTCTCTACACAGGAAGTAAGCCTGCTTCTAGCCCCAGAGAAGGCCACCTGCCCCTTGGAAAGGAACAAATCCAAGCCTTTGGCTCCTGACACCTGTGGGGATTATCACCCAGACATTTCCACCACAACCGCCCTTTTCCTCGAAATACCATGAAGGAAAGTTTGTCTACCTCCAGGCTCTTTGCACTTTGTTTAGAGACAGAGAGAAAAATGCATTCATTATCCCATCTAGGGTGGCTCAAATGAGAGAAAAGTGCTTCTGTATTAGGCAAGGCACTCCACCCAAACCTTTCTACTTCTATTTAAAAAGCATGAAGGTAATTTACCAGGCTGCGCCTGTCACTGTTTGAAAAGCAGAACAGCTTCTTTTATTTTCTGCTTTATTTACAGGTGCAGCCTGGTGAGGAGGCAAGTATCTTCCAGGGGTAACTTGGAGGGCCCTGGGGAGATAAAGCAGCCATCAGATGCTCCCTGCTTGTTAAATATGAGCAGTTACCGTCACTGGTCACAGGCAGAAGGTCCTGTACCTCATCCCACCCACAGAGGTCACTGGCAGACACACTCCTACCCTGCCAAAGGAGAATTGTAGGTCTCTGTTTGCCTCCTTCTGAATCCAGGTGGAGAAAGGAGAGCAATTTTCAGGTCCTACTCTGAAATGGACAAGCCAGTAGGAGGGAAGACATCCAGAAGGACTTTCTCTTTCCCAGAAATGGACCCTAAGGGCAGCTCTGCTATCATCTCCTTTTCAGGAAATTTTAGTGAGAGAACATTAATTTCCCTGGAGCGGTCTCTCTGTTATATCTTTGCTGAAGATGTCTTTTGATGGTTTTGTGGAAACTCTCTCAAGAAGCCTTCTGAGCACTATCCCAACCTCTGTCACCTTTATCCCTGTTCACAGAAGACACAAAGGAGAAGGGGGTACGTCGGTTCATGCAGATTAATACCAGAGCAGGATCAAATTGGGCTTCAGATTTGGCCATTGGAACACACTGCCTCCCTAAGCCCAGGGCATGTCTCTCCTGGGCTACAGTAGTCAGGTTTGGGCTTAGGGCCTGGAGATACAATAGTGATAGGAGCTATGACTGTTAATCTTGCTTGCCAATTTGATTGGCTTAAGAGATGCCTAGATTAGTTAAGCACACTTCTGGTGTGTTTGGGTAGGTTATAGGGGTGTGAACTTAGGGATTATGTCTGGTCCCTGGCCCCTTATTCTCTGGTGCTCTTATCCTGGCCTCTGATTCTAAGGTGCCATGAGTTGGGCAGCTTTTACTTACCGCACCCTTCTACCATGATTTTTTTAGGAAAGATTTATTGAAAGATAGTGTCTGTCTAAGAGAGACAGAAGGGGGACAGGAAAATGGGTTGCCCTACCATGATGTTTTTACCTTGACACAATAATCGTGGACTGAAATTTCTAAAACTGTGAGCCAAAATAAACCTCTCTCTTTTAAGTTTCAAGTGTCATGTATTTTGTCCCAGCAATGGAAAGCTGACCAATATAGGAGGTGACTTTATCTAGTCTAGTGGAGGACACAGGCAAGAAAGCAGATCACCAACACATAAGGCTAAACAAAGTAGGAAGCAGAGGTGTCTACAAATGCTATGCAAGCACAGAAAAAGAGTGACTATTCCCAGTTGAGATGGGGGTGTGTGTGTAGAATTTTCCTTAGAAGGCAGCCTCTCCCTTGGTCTTGAAAGTACAGGGTTTTCAGAAGAAGCCTAGTGGAATTGGCATTGGTGGCAAAATTGGTGGCACTGAGGTATTATCTTTGCCCACTTTGGGGCTTGGGCAGGGTACACCCATACCCCCTACCAGAGTTCACATCATCCATGGGAGCTCCTTCTTGGCTCATGTTCCCTCTGGCCCTTGTTTCCATAATGCCTGTGTCTGGTCTCAGTGACTGGCCAGTTGCATCTCTCCAGCAAGGACTTGCCCTCTCAAGCAGCAGGACCCAGGGGAGCTGCACAGGAAGGAAGCTGTAGCAGATGGAAACTTCAGAGCCCCAGGCTGAAGGCTGTACTGAAAGAAGTGGGGGCATCTGAGTTTAAAACTAGGGAGCCATTGGAATGGATGTCTTCAGGTATCTTCTTCTTCCATTACAATTGAAGACCAACAGTGATTTGAGATTTCTTGATACAGAAAGGGCAGCACAGCCTGCATTGCTGGGCATGTCCCTTGGTCATCTGGAGTTTGCCTGACTATCTACCATTCCCACACAGCCCTGTCCATACCTCAGGCTCCAAACACAAGTAACAGCTTCCTTTTCCCTAAACATATTATCTCCTCCCACCTCTGCCTGTGGTCTCCTTGGGGGACCTTCCAGTCCAGGTGGAAACCTGTTCCCTGCTTGGTACTCTGTCTTCTTAGAGATACCTTTGCCCTCACTTGGGCCATATCTGGCAGATATGGTTGCTTCCACTTTCTTTCCAGGGGTCCAACCCAGGGCACGTAGGTGGCTTGTTGGTCTGCTGCCATGCCTGACTCTCACGTCTCCTGCTCTGCATCCAGAGTTCCATCCTCCACACAGTGTTTCCAAGCTTTTAACTTCCCAGGGCCCCTTTTATTATTTTTCCTTCCACAGACCCCAGGGACTCCTACGATTTCATCCCGAGCCAATCTCAGCTCCTGAATAGCATGAGATAACCACACTTAGCACACTGCCGCGTTGACCCGATCCCAGCTAAAAGCAGAGACACCCGATGTTTTAGTTTGACTGTGTGGCCTGAGTGCAAATGATGGGGTAGCATTTCTGTCCAGCTATTTCTGACATTGCCAGTAGCCCTCAGAGCCTTATTACTGCTTTCCCTGGGGGTCCAAAGACCTTAGCCTGGGAACTGCTGTATTCTTTCTGCAGTGACCGCAATTTTCCAGAGAACAACTGGAACCCATGGTGTGACAACTACGAGCACATGCAGGGAGTGATGAGGCAGGCTGTACAACATCTATAGTGTTTCAAGAAATCAGGGGTGGACAGCTGCTTTAGATTGGATCTGGAATGTCTCTGAAAGGCCTGTATGTTCAAGGCTCAGCCCACAGGATGCACTATTGAGGGGGTGGAAACTTTAAAAGGTAGGGCCCAGTGGGAAGTTTGAGGTCACTGAGGCATGCTGTTAAAGGGAAGTGTAGGGCCCTACTCTCTTCTTCCTCTTTGATTCCCAGCCATGAGGTGAACAGGGCTTTACCACCATGTATGCCCACCATGACACATTGTCCCACCCCATGTCCAGTGCAGCAAAGCCAAGCTAACATGGTCCGAAGCCTTCAAAACAGGAAGACAAAATAACTTTTCTTCTTCCTAAGTTGATGTATCTCAGGTATTTGTTATAGTAACAGAAAGCTGACTAATGCAAGTGCCACCCATTTATTAAGTGCCTATTATGTGTTGGGTGTTGTGATAGTGATGGTGATAGTGTGATGGTGATCACCAGAATGCAGCTCTTGCCTTCTTTGAGCAGATAGTTAGTTAACACAGATGACCCTGGAATGTGTGGAACAGAGGAAATTAGGAAAGGCTACCTGGAGAAAGTGAATCTGAGTTAAGTTTTGAGAGATATGCAATAATTTTCCATTGATAAAGATAGAAGTTTAAGAGGGAAGAGCATGAAAATGGCTCAGGGGTACGAAACAACAAACATAGGAGCTACAAACAGTCACTGGGAATCTAGAGATGGAAACACAGATACTGAGAGATGAGGCTGAAGGAGCCAGGCCATGAAAGATCATGGATGTCCACCATGGAGCCTGTGTCTGCCCACCCAGTCTGGAGCCACATACCCCACTTGGCTGATCCATAAGACCCAGTCTTGGACAACAATTGCACCTGACCTTGAGCACACTGTGATTTTCTTCTTCTGTCTGTGGGATTCCAAGCCCCACCATTCATTTACTCATTCTGTCATCACAGCAAAAAACAAGACATATGCCCTGCCCTCAAGTAGCTTTTAGCCTAACAGAGGAGACAAGCAATCTAATAATCACATGCATCATTGTGACTTACAAATAGCAAATGTAAATTATAAGTACTACGAAGATGAACTCCATACCTAGAACTTAGAGAGACTTAGCCTACTCAGAGAAGTGGGAAAGGTATTCAGAAGAAAGAGAAACAGAGCTGAGAACTGTTGGGCAAATAGAAATTACTATCATGCTTGCATTTGGCTCCTTTCATTCTGACCATCTTCGTATTTCCTTTTTTGCTTTTGGACTTAGCTTCCTTCTTGGTTCCAGGCTTTGCTTGATTTCTGAGCAGGTCCAACTTCCCCAGCCTGGGATGATCAGGCCTTTCTCTGACCCCACTCTGCCTGATGCTCTTCTCAGGGTAGAGTCTGACATTAGGACAAAGAAGAGCACTGGAGGGCTTTAATCAGGAAATGCATCTGCAAATCTGATACTTTCCCTGAACTCTGCACTTGTGTATCCAAGTGTGTTCTTATTAGGATTGAAGGCCCCCAAACCTAACCTGTCATAACCTAACTCCTACAGCCCACTAGCCAGCCCCTTTCATCACCTCCACTCCAAATGGAAGTGGTAGCTGCGCCTTCCACTTGCTCAGCAAGATTCCTGACAGTAAGTCTTGTACCCACCCCATACAACAAATCACAGATTCCTCATCAGTTTTCCTTAAACGTGTATCTCTCAGAATCTCTCAGATATGACCACTCTAACCTCTCCACTCCTTTGGCTTGGGTCCACACAGCCATTGTAACCTGAATTGTTGTCCTTCCTTCTGATTGTTCTTCCTGTTTTCTGTTCTTCAGCAACAGACTCAGTGACTCTACCAAGGGAAAGGTGAGTCCTGTCTCCTCTGCTCCCTCCTGCTATGGCTTCCATCTCACACACAGTCACAGCCAAAGTCCTTACAGTGGTCTCCAAGCTCCTGGATCATCTGCTCTCCCCACCACTTTCCTGTTCTCGATTCCCTCATTGTTCTCTCCAGCCACATTGGCCCCTTTGTTGCTTCTCACATAGAAGACACATAACTCTCTCCATCTCAAATGTCCTCCCTTCACCCCCATGCTCAAAGGGCTCACCCTCTTCCTCTGTAATTCAATGTCACCTTTTCAGAGCTATCTTCCCTGAGTCCCTGTACCACACAGTGTTATCCTGTGGTCACTTTTTATTTCCTTATTCATTTTATTCTTCTTCATATAACTTATTATCACCTGACCTACAATCCTGTGTGTAACTTGTTTGTTGTCTCCCCTCCAACATGCTAGAAGGTAAATTCCCTTCATAAAAGGGCATAAGTGTTACACCTGGAACACACTGAGCACTTGAGAAACATTCGTGCCTAATTTTAGGCTTGATTATATTTGTGTTTTTTAAAAAATTCTTTTATTGGTACATTTAGGTATAGAACACATTTACATTTCTCACTGGGAACTTGTACCTTTACATGATTCATCTTTGTTCTTATTTTTTCCCATTCCTAGCCCTCCCTTCACCCCCTCCACCCTTCCCTATTTACAAAGATTTTGTTTCCATTTTTTCCATTTCTCGTAATTTTTCCTTTCCCTTCTTTCCTTTCCCCGGCCCCTCCCACTTCCCCTTTTGACCATTTTTTCCTATTTCGCATTATCAATTATACATTCTAGTCATTGGTACATTTTAGGTATACAATATAATGATATTCATCATTGGAAATTTGCACCTTTACATAATCTCTCTTGGTTCTTATTTTTTCCCCATTCCCCTGCTCTGCCTTCAACCCCTCCATCCCTCCCTATTTACAAAGACTTTGTTTCCATTTTTTATTTTCTCATATTAATTCCATTCCTTTCTTTCTTTTCCCCTACCCCTCCCACTTCCCCTTCCCCTTTGCCCTTTTTCTTCCTATTTTACATTATCTACTATAACTTTTAGTCCTTATTTACACTTTCAGTTTCTCACACTAGAGAAACTATTCCGTATTTATACATGTGGGTCCTATTTATTTCACTGAAGAGTACCACCTCAATGTGCAGCCATTTAGACATTGAAATGTCTCTAATTTTTCATTTTTATGGCTGAGTAGTACTCCATTTTATTAAAAAACACATTTTCTTCCCCTCCCCCCATTAACTTTATTGGTACATGTTAGGTATAAAATACAGTTACATTCATCATTGGGATTTATGCCATTGCATGAGTCTCTTGGTTCTTATTTTTTTCTCCTTCCCCTGCCATCCCTTCACCCCCTCCACCCTTCCCTATTTGCAAAGACCTTGTTCCATTTTTTTCCTCTTCTCATATTTTTTCCTTTCCCTTTTTTTCCTTCCCCGACCCCTCCCAATTCCCCTGCTCTTTTAGATCTTTTCTTCCTGGTACACAGTATCACTTATACATTTTTTTAAATTACAAAATTAAGATCTAGGAGACATTACCACAGATTTTATAGAATTTAAAAGGATATAGAAAGCATATTACAAAAATCTTTTTTGAAATAAATTTGACAACTTCCAAGAAGTAACTTGGAAGACAAATTAATGAAACTAACTCTGGAGGAAATATAAAATTTGAATAGCACCTATTAAAGAAAGTATATTCCTAGCTTGAAAACCTACCTATATGACAACAGCAGGCTCATAAACATTTTAACTGATAAATTATATCAAGCAGTTAAAGCAGAAAAAAGAAGGAGCACTTCTCCCCTCATTTTAGGAACTCAACATTGTGCTAATCCTAAAACAGGATAAAGATAATAGAAGAAAAAAGTATGAACATAGATAGAAATTTGTTTAACAAAACAAACTATTGGAAGTCAGATCTGGCTATATTGAACAAGAGTGCTGATAGTGGATATCCTTGTCTTGTTCCTGATTTTAGTGTGAAGGATTTCAGTTTTTGACCATTTAGTATGATACTGGCTGTTGGTGTTTCATAGATGGCTTTTATCAGTTTGAGGTAGAGACCATCTATCCCAATTTTTTGTAGGGTTTTTTTATCATAAATGCATGTTAGATTTTGTCAAATGCTTTTTCTGCATCTATGGAGATAATCATATGGTTTTTGTCCTTGGCTCTATTGATATAGTGTATTACATTGATTGATTTTCGAATATCGAACCATCCCTGCATCCCTGGGATGAATCCCACTCGATCAGGTTGTATAATCTTCTTGATGATCTTCTGCATTCTATTTGCCAGTATCTTAGTAAGGGTTTTTGCATCTATGTTCATTAGTGAGATTGGCCTATAGTTCTCTTTTTCAGTTGGGTCTTTCTCTGCTTTGGGGATCGAGGTGAGACTTGCTTCCAGGAAAGAATTTGGGAATATTGCTTCCCTTTCAATTTAATTGAAGAGTTTAAACAGTAGTGGCAGTAGTTCCTCTCTAAATGTCTTGTAGAATTCAGTGGTGAAGCCATCAGGACCTGGGCTTTTCTTAGTTGGTAAGTTTTTAATTACATTTTCAATTTCATTGATATTGGGTTGTTTAGAATTTTTAGGTCTTCTTCGTTCAACTTTGGTAATTCATATGTATCTAGGAATCTGTCCGTTTCTTCTGTGTTTTCAATCTTATTGGTGTATAGGTTCTGGAAGTAGGTATTGATGATCCTCTGGATTTCTGCTGGGTCTGTTGTCATTTCACCCTTTTCATTCCTAATTGCATGAATTTGGGCCTTTTCTTTCCTTTTTCTGATAACTTTGGCTAAGGGTTTATCAATTTTGTTGATTCTTTTGAAGAACCAACTCTTGGCTTCATTGATTTTTTTGTATCATTCTCCTAGTCTCCATTGCATTACTTTCTCCTCTGATCTTTATAATTTCCTCCCTTGTATGAGCTTTGGGTTTGTCCTGCTCTTCTTTTTCTAGAAGCTTGAGGTGCAGCATCAGGTTGTTTAATTAGGCTCCCTCTGTTTTCCTAATATGGGTATTCACTGCTATGAATTTCCCTTGTAAAACTGCTTTCATTGTGTCCCATAGATTCCGATATGTTGTATTGTCACTGTCATTTAATTGAAGGAACTGTCTGATTTCTTTAATTTCCCCTGTGACCCATTGGTTATTCAGAAGTGTGTTGTTCAATTTCCACGTGTTTATGAAATTTTTTGAGTTTCTTTTGCTATGGATCTCCAATTTCATCACACTATGGTCTGATAATATACAGGGGATAACTTCAGTTCCTTTGCACTTACTTAAACGTGTTCTATGCATGAGTATGTGGTCTATTTTGGAGAACGACCCATGTGCAGCTGAGAAGAATGTATGTTCTGATTTTGTGGGGTAGAACACTCTGTAAACATCTATTAAGTTCATTTGTTCAAGAGTTTGATTGAGTTCTAGTATTTCATTACTTCTTTTCTATCTAGTTGATCTATCTATTTGTGACAGTGGGGTATTGACGTCCCCCACTACAATTGTATTAGTGCATATGTGACTTTTCATGTCCATTAGTTTTTGTTTTATACAGTTTGGCACACTAGTGTTTGGTGCATAGATACTTATAATTGTCATCTGTTCCTTTTGGATTGTTTCCTTTAGAAGGATGTAGTGTCCTTCTTTGTCTCTCTTCATCAGTGTTGGTTTGAAATCTACTTGATCTGCAAAGAGGATAGCTACTCCTGCTTTTCTTTGAGTTCCCATTGCATAGAGCATTGTTTTCCACCCTTTAATTTTCAGTCTATGAGTTTCCTTTTGAATGAAGTGTGTTTCTTGTATGCAGCATATTGTTGGATTTTGCTTCTTGACCCATTCTGCCAGTCTATTTCTTTTGATTGGTGAATTGAGACCATTAACATTGATGGTTATAACTGAAACGTATTGACTTGTCATTGCCATGACTTTTTCTTTTTGTTGGGTTCTCCCCCTTTACATTTAATTTCTTGTCATGCCAGATGGGTTCATTCTGCTTTGCTTCCTGGGGTTGTGATCCTCATTGTCTGTTCCTAGGATATTGTTTAAAATTTTTTGTAGTGCTGGTTTGGTATTCATGAAGTTCCTAAGGTGCTCTTTGTCATGAAAGTATCTTATTTCTCCATCAATTTTTAAAGATAGTTCTGCAGGGTACATCAATCTGAGTTGGAGGCTGTTTTCCTTTAGGGCTTGGAATACGTCACTCCAGTCTCTTCTTGCCTTGATGGTTTGTGTTGAAAAGTCTACTGTGATTCTGATGGGCTTTCCCTTCTATATGATTTGTTTCTTTTCTCTAACTGCTTGTACAACTTTGTTCTTCTGTTGAGTTTCTGGAATCTCAACAATTATATGCCTATGTGTAAATTTTTTTTGATCAAGGCTATTTGGAGTCCTATATGCCTCACTTATCTGTATGTCAAGTTCTTTTCCCCTTCTTGGAAAGTTTTCTGCCATTACTTCTCTGAACAGTTTTTTTTAATGTCATCTGCACTGTCTCCTGTTTCTTCTTTGACTCCAATTAGTCTTCTGTTATTCTTCTTTACATCATCTAGCAGCTGCTGGTTTGATTTCTCATGGTCCCTTACAATTTTGAAGCTATTTTTCTTTTCCTGGTCACTAATTGCAATCTTATCTTCTATATCTGAAATTCTGTCCTCATATTGGCTCATTCTGCTGTGTAGACTTTCAGTGGAGTTTTTGATCTCCTGAAAATCTATTTGCATCTGTTTTCTGGATTCCATTTGTTTCCTATGTTGGGATTCCATCATGTTCCTCAGCTCCTCTCTAGATTTATTAATCATGTCTTGCACTATGAGCACAATCTCAGCTGTTATCTTAGAAATTATTTCTGATTTCATTTTTTCCAGATCTTCTTTTGTTGCCAGTTCAGGGGGTCCAGGTAGTTGAGTAACAGAGTGTTCCATCTCATTTCCCTTTGGGGTTGCTGTAGGTGATCTGGAAGTCTGGTTTTGTGACCTATTTACATGTCTTCTCATTTTGTCCCAGGGGGGCGGGGGTGTTGTTGGTGCCTGTGCTGCTCATCTCCTCTGAGCTGGGAGCGGTGGGATGAAGCTCAGTAGCACTTTCCTCTGGGCTGGGAGTGGTGGGAAAGATGGCAGCCTGGAAGCCCCTTCCTCCGGGCTGGGAGTGGCAGGACAGACGGTGGCAAGGAAGTCCCTACCTCTGGACTGGGTGTGGCAGGATGGATGGAGACCTGGAAGCCCCTACCTCTTGGTGTTCTGTAGCAGAGCTAGTCCATTGCAAGTATTTGCTAGAAGAAATTCTCCACTCAGGACAGCTATTTTATTTCCAAACTGCATGTCCTTCAGTGGTCCATCAGAAGACTGCAATTCACTTAAATTTACTATCCTACGATGCACAAGGAGAGCAGTATGGATAAGTTCTGTGATCTCTATCAAACTTCTTTGACTCCTCTGTGCTGGAAGCACTGGTACGGTGGCCCAGAAGCCTCTTCCTCTGCACTGGGAGTGGTGGTACAGGGGCCCAGAGGCCCCTTCCTTTGTGCTGGGACTGGTGGTATGACACAATTTTTATTGCTTTCTGTCACTAAAGTTCATAGAGATTTCAGTCCATAATCAGCAAGCTCCAAATCTGGGTGGATGGCAGACAGGCATTGTAGAGGAGAAACAACATGGTGTGCACAAGGCAGCAAAGGTAACAAGTCTATATTTGTGTTTTTAAGAGATTACTTTGGGTGGAAAAAGAAATGGAGAGGTTGTGATGACAATGGAGAGGCTGTGTGGACATCCAGGGACATATGGCCAAAAATCAGCTGAATATACAGGTCTGGGTCTCAGCAACATGCTGGAAATGGGATCTAGGTCACCAGCACAAAGATGGCATCTAAAACAGTCGGTGACTCTTAAATTACTTAGGAAGACAATATAGAATGAGGGAAGAAAAGAAAGGTCAGGAGCCTCAGGAGCATGAACATGGAGAGAAAAAGGATAAAATAAGAAATAAAATCTAGTAAAATATAGTGGGAAAAGTTTAGAGAGAACCAGGAGACAAGAGTATCCTGGTAAAAAGGAAAGGATGGAATTTCCAGAAGAAGGGAAAGTAACAGTAAGGCCTGAGAAAGGCCCAGGTGACATGAAACACAGGGATCATTTATGGCCTTGGCCAGATGAGACTCAACAGCATGCAAGAGCTGAAGCCAGGCTACTGTTGGTTGAAGAGCTACATGAGCTAAGAAAACAGAAGCAGCTAGTATGGACTACTCTTTCAATAAACTTTCCTGAGAAAGGAGAGGAAGAGACAAGCAATAAACAGAAAAGAATCTTGATGGTTATGAGCTTTGCTCTGCTCCATGGGATGACTTTAGCAACTCTGGGTGGGAGCCAAATGGGAGGCCAAGGTGAGCTACGTGGACAGGGAATGTTTAAAGGTGTGTGCAGGCATGGGGTTAGAGTGGGGAGGAAAGATGCACAAAGCAGAGTAGGAGCATACATGGGCAGAGAGAAGGAGGACCAGGGCTCACCATGTCCCACAGCCCAGTGGCTCCAACCAGGGATGGAAGATGAGGCAGGGATACACAAAAAATCCGCATTGGCCAGGCCAAGTAGGTGAGTAAAGGTGTCTTTCTGAGGGAAGGGAAATTTAAGAAGAATGGGGAAGGGACCTTTTCATTCATTAAAAGGGGTACTTTGGAGCCTTTGAA
Organism: Heterocephalus glaber; assembly: GCF_053883595.1. Taxonomy (NCBI): domain Eukaryota; kingdom Metazoa; phylum Chordata; class Mammalia; order Rodentia; family Bathyergidae; genus Heterocephalus; species Heterocephalus glaber. The sequence goes on along the minus strand of NW_028258294.1, from coordinate 35,614,378 downwards.
AAAGGCAGAGGGAAAGCACAGTGATCCATATATGACAAGGTACACACAGAGGAAGCCCTATGTAGGGGTAAGAACATGAGCTATAAATGTATGCCACCAAGTTCACACCTGGCTCATTACCAACCAGCTGTATGATTAGGGGTAGTAACTTAATGTCTCAGTGCCTCTGTTTCCTCCTCTGTAAAGTGGAGATAATGACATAAGGGAAGCGTTTGGTGCTTTCATTTTTTAGGCAATTGCTCCATAACTCACAACTTAGTGTTAAAATAGCCTGATGACCCCACAATCTATGTTGCTATACACAGACAGGCAGACAGATAGATAGACAGCTAGAAATAGGTGTGCATTCATCATCTATCCCTATTCCTTACTTTATTAGGAAACACAGTTGGGTCATTTCTGCCTCTGAGGCAGGAAAAGAGTGTAATTGCTCATTTCTAAACTCATATTCCTGAAATTTGGAGCTCCTACATGGCAGGTTGGCCTGTGAAAATGGAATGACAAAAGCAGCAAATGCCAGATATCTAAGCCAATACCTTCTCTTCTGGTCTTTAGCTCAAAGAAAGACTGAAATAAAGAGATTTAAGATCCAACAGAAAGATGTGGGGATGTTGGACAGCATCTCTTGCCCGTAGATATAGCAGATACTACTTTTCCTTCCAGTATACATTTTCCTCTGCTTTCAAAGCAGTAGCACTGTCCTGGGGGCATGGCTCCTAGAGTAAAGTCTGCACTGCTTGCCTCTCTTGCAGCTAGGTGTGGCCTTGCAACTAAATTCCAGACAAAGGACTGCAAGCAGAAGGTTTGTATGGCAGCTTCTAGTAACCTTCCTTAAAATATTGCTGCCTGTGGACTCTTTGACCTTTCTCATATGTGCCCCTTTCTCTGCAAAGTCACATGAAACATGGCTATGATGATGGCCATCTGGAACAGTGAAGACAGTGGTATCACAGAGATGGCAGAACAGCAAGTTGGCAGGATCATGAATCCCTGAATGTTTGGGCCAAAGTGTCCCTTCCTGACATTTTCTGCTGCCTCCAGATATTCACATGAGAGAAATATAAACTTCCATTCACAGTAGATACTGTAATTTTAGTTTCTTGTAGCTGAGTGCAATTCTAACAGAAGCACAACCCCTCCAGCACTCAGGCAGCTCAGGCTCAGGGGTTACTTTCTGTAGCAGTATCTTGCCCATTCCTAATTCAAACAAGTGAACAGAAAGAGGGTTGACTGCTTTGACCCCAGCCTCCATCTAGCCAGAAACTTCACTGGAATAATAATAGTGATCAGTGTAGTGCTTTATTGTTTACAAAGTCCTTCCCCCAACATGAACTCATAGACTCTCCCAGAAATTCTATAAGGGTTCCAGGACTGGCATATCCATCCACTCCACTTTCAAAGATAAAGAGACTCAGAGAAAGGTACTTAGGTATTTTGTACACATCACACAGTCAGCAAGGAGCAGAATCAAGAAACCAAAGCCTCTCAACTCAGAATCAGGGCTGTTTGCAGAACACAGAGCTGCAAATCTGCAGGTGGTCTTGGGATGAATAGACTGGCAAAAGAATGGTTTTATGGCAAGAGGGGTACAAGGCAGAATGGGGCTGAGGGGCTGGTTTTATAACATAGGTATATGTATTTCAATTCCTTTAGATATTTTTCAATTTCTACTGTGACAAAAAGCACCATAGCATGAAATTTACCCTCTTAATAAAGTTTTAGTGATAAGTCATTATTGTTAGTGCTAAGCACAATGTGTTCAGCAGATCTCTGGGACTTTCATCCTGCATGATTAAAATTCTATCCATTGAACAGCAACTGCCCATTCCCTCCCCCTGCAGCCTCTGGCAACTAACATTGCATTCTCACTTCTATGAGTTTAACTATAACACCACATATAAATAGGATTGTGCAGTATTTGTCCTTCTATGACTCTATAACTGGCTTAATCACTTAGCATAGTATCAGCAAGGTTCATCCATGTTGTAGCATACCACAGGATTTTTTCTTTTTTAAAAGACTGAATAATATTCAATTGCAGCATTATTCACAATAACCAAGGTATGGAAGCAGACTAAATGTTCATCAGTGTATGAAGGGATAAAGAAAATGTGATATTTGCATACCCAGAGGGGCTGTTTAACCAAGCCCTGGTGGCATGGCCCCCTTCTCATTCTACTTGTAGATTAGCATGGGCCACAGAGAGCCTCCTCCAGGGACGGCTGGGGGACTTCATCCAGGCGCCATCCCAGTGTTTGGCATTTACAGCAAGGTACCTTGCTGGACATTGCTGGGGAAACAAGATGTTGAGTAGTTTGCAGAATGAGAGTGAGGATATCATTTACAACACAAGTCAGAAAGTAACAGGTGACATTGAAGAGGTAAAGGTGAAGTTCAAAACAATGTGACTCAGCCAGTACCTTTTGGCCACTCTGTGCTAGGCTTGGTGAAAGAAGCTGGGAATGCAGGGTGGAGACACAGCATGGTTCCAGCCTCCTGTCCTTTATCTAGCTTTATCACCTTCCCAAGAACCAACTGGTCCCAAGGGAAGCAGCTTCAGTGCGGGGAAATATCTGGACATGTGAAATAGGGTTGTAGAAGGAGATACAAGGAAAAGAGCACCTGTGCAGGATTCAGAGAAGTAGAAGGCGGGACTACCAAGTCAACCATGAACCCACCCATACAGAGTAGCCTGTGTCAAGCCCCAAAGCCTAGATCAGTGACAATAGAGGCCATCAGAGCTCCAGAAGTATGGATTAGATAGGAGTGGTCAAAGAGAGGCTTTGTGGAGGAGATGAGACTTCAGGGACTTACAGAATAGGTAGGATAGAAATAGGTGAAGGGGACAGAGATGAGGTATCATGTGTTCTATGAGAAAAGGGTGAAATGCACAAGGTGCCGATGAGTGAAGGAGCAATGACCTTGCGGGTGAGACAAGAGGTAAGCTAGAGAGTAAATAATAGAGACTGGGTCCCTGCAGGGTCACTTTGGCCTTGAACTCCCAGCCAGAAAGTTTGGAATGTATTCTCTAGGTGGTATGGAGCCATTGAAAATGAGTTTTGTGTATAGGAGTGGTATGGTCAGGGTGGTCTCCAAGCTTCAAAGAAGCCTATGGCTGGGTGTGTGGGCAAGGCTGATGAGAGGTGGTGAGAGACAGTCTAGGAGGCTGGGTGTGTGGGCAGATCCTTAAGTGGCAGGCAGCAAGGCTGGATATGAGAGGCGGCAAGAAGGAGGAGCCCACAGCCCTTAGGGTGTCTCCATCAGAGTGGACATCATCCCAGGCCAGACAGCTTCCAGAGGAGCACCAGCCTTTGCAGGAGAGAATCCTCCAAAATGTGACTGTCAGCAGGCGGCAGCTCCCACTCGATGGGGAGCTGCTATCCTTGGAGCTTGCTATGATCTCCAAGGGGATCCAGCTGTCCCCTGTGTGGTGGCTCCCAGTTAACAGAACCTTAGGGGGCTCCTACAGGACAGGCTGAGGCTGCCTGGGGTTCCAGCCCACCTCACCAGACTAGCCCCATGAGGTCAGGCAGAAGGGACTCCTTTAAGGGAGGAAGGGAGAGACATCATCCTCCTTTCTTTAAGTGATAGTCACTTAGCAGCTCCTGCCCACCCCCTGGACTCCTATCCCACCCTGGTAGTGCCCAAGTCAGGAAAGCCTAAGTTCCAGTGCAAGGAGGCGCCATATACACAGCCTAAGAAGCACTGCCCAGACCAGTGGCCCATCCATTCATCTCTGCCAGGAATCGGCCCAGAGAGTCCTAAGGAGGGGCTCCTCAGTGATCGATGGTGTTTCCAGAGGTTATTAACCGAGCTGGATTGGCTCTCTCTGGGTTGATCTATGATCCAGGGACAGTTTTAAAGTATGTGGCTTTCCAGCACTGCATTATCGAAAAGAGTTAAAATTGAAGTAGTCACTCAGAGTGCTGCCATCTGTCACAAGCTTCTGGCTGAGGCTCCTTGGGGCAGGATGGGGAGGTGGGCACAGTGCTTCAGCCCCATTTCACATTCATGGAGCATCATGGGTACTTCTATTGTCTTTCCTGTGCCCCAAGAACCTGTGCAGTGGGTGGGCTGCCCAAAGCAGAAAGGGGCAGTGGGCCTGGCAGGTGTGAGGGAGGGAGCACCTCCAGCCCAGTTTTTCAATGAGCTACCCATCATCCGAGCACCACAAAAGTGTTTCTCCTGCCTGATAAATTGAGGTAAATAACTTTGTAACTGGTTAACATTTACTGAGAAGTTATGTACTAAGCATCTGTATGACTTTACTGAATCCCCAATAACCTTGCTAAGTAGGTGCTGTCACTAGCATTTTACAGAGGAGGAAGCTGAGGCATGGAGTCCATGGTCTGCCAAGGTCACATTGCAGAAAGACACAGCCAGGATTCAAAAAGAGGAGTTTGATCCTAGAGTTGGACTCCTGCCTACTCTACTGACAACCATAGGTGGGGGCTCTGGGGAAGGCAGGAGGATATCACAGGTGCATGGCTGGCTCCTTAGTCTTCCCTAAGACCGCTGCCTCTGCTTAGGCCTCTTCTCACCTCCCTGCCCTCCATCATGTTTTACTGCCTGGCCATATTTGAATGTATTTGACTGTGCTTTTATTTTATATCTGCCTTTCCTATGGGACTCTAAACTTGGGAAGGTCCAGGGCAGTCTGCACATGGGTCTTGTACAGCAGGGTAGGTGATCCTGAGTGGCTGAACTCTGCTGTACTGTGGTTCTGCCATTTTCTGTTCCCCTCCTCCCAGCCCAAGGGGGACTGAGCTAAGGGCAGTGGGTGGGTTATGGCCTTCAAGGGGTCCTGGGCTCCCGGTGGTCTGAAGGAGACGATGCAGTTCATTATGCTCATCATCCTCAGCTCCTTCTTCTTCAACACTAAGCGACAGCCCTGGAGCAGACACAGACCTTCCCACCCTTTCCTGTGCACTCACCCCTCCACCAGAAGCATGAAATATTAATCAGGGATTAGCCGCAGGCTGCTCATCCTTCTACCAGGACTGCAGCCCCCACTACTATGATGAGGGCAGGGGAAGGCAGAAGGCTTGGCGGGGTGTGTGGCCAAGTCCAGGCCCTGGTCACTGCTGGTTGGTGCAGATGAAATGACCTGCAGGTTGGAAGGGGCCCCCAGAGACCATTTTCACCCTTGTTCCTGGCTTGGGGCAGAGCAGGGCCACCATCATTCCAGGCTCAGGCTGTGCCCTGGGGTGAGGGCTGGGCAGCTTTAGTGCCTGCATAATCTCTAGGAGTTGGTAAATCAAAGTGTAAATGCATGCTTCTTGGTGTGGGCAACTGATATCCCTCAATCTTACGTAAAGCACATGAATAAGAGCATTTCTTTTTTTAAAAAAAATCTATTTTTGTTGATTTATAACAATCTCTGTGAAACTGTGTGTTACCTGGAATGCATACGCAGCTTCCAGACAATATAAGCACCCCCCACCCCCAAATCTCCTAGTTTGACATCCCCAATCCCCTCTTGTGGGAGAAGCAGGCCTACTGTCCTCCAGGAGAGAGGGGAGCTGGGAGCAGCAGTGACTGCGACTTTCTCTGACCTGCTGCACCGTGGGACTGTGCTCTAGAGCTGCCTCTGTCCCTCCCCTGAGCACCACGGCTCCCTGCACTGTGACTCTCTAGAAGGTATGTATTACCCACGTTTCCTTTCAGCTGTTGTCTCTGCAAAGGCAAGTGCCCTGGGGACCATTCACCTGGTGCTCAGCACATGACAAGGGTCCTATATCTTGTCCCTCTCTTCATTTATTCACCAGCCTCTGAGGCCCCTTTCTGCTTCCTGCATCCCACACCTTCCCATCCTCTGCGCTCTGCCTCTCCCTGCCATGCTCTCTTTCTCTCTCCTTTCTGCCTCTTTGTTCCTCATCTCTCTCTTCCCTTCCACTCCCAGTCTCTCCTCTTACCTTCTTCCTCAATTTGGTCCAGAGATGACTATTTGGTCAAGATGATGAACTGGTCATAAAAATATGAGCTGTTAATTGGAAATGTTTATCTAATTTGATTCCAATTACTTTTCAAAATAAAATTTATGAAAACATTGACTAAAACAAGTTGAGCAGACAACAATGAAAACAAATTTTAAATGTTTAAAAAGAAGGTAGAGGAACTCCAAAGTAAAAAATTCCATATATTTTTCCTTAATGGTTTCTCTTACAGTTTTGAGGGGTTTTGGTTGTTTATACTTCTTCATCTCATTAAAAATACACATTACAGGAAATACAGACAAACAAAAAGAATAATTATAAATCTACCCAATCAAACACAACCACCTAGAACAACCAGGTTTTTCACGTGTGTGTGTGTGTGTGTGTGTGTGTGTGTACATTTTACCACTTCTCAAAGAAAGTTCCAGAACTTTAGTCCCTTGAGCTATAAAACAAGAACATTAATAACAAAAAAAACCTGGTCAAATTTTTTAAAGTATTATATATCCTACCATCTTCCTGGCACTTCCACATATCCATCGTAATGAATATTTATTGTAACAGTCATTGTAATGAATGCAAAGCTCTGGAGAGATCCTCCATTAAGAAGCCTGCTTAACTTTTTTGATCCCTCTACTCCAATTCCAGAGCTGCTTGTTCCTCTGTCAGCTATTAATGTCTACACTCATGTTTCTGCAAAAATAGCACAAAACAGAAACCAACTTGCCAAAAACTGAGAGTTGGATATCTGACTATCCATACATTTACTTTACAAAAATTGAAGGACTTATCAGACATGCTCTTTTCTAACACTATATATGTTTCCAACTAATCCCTGTTATTGGATATTTAAGATATTTGCAATTTTTATTACCATTTATATTATTGTTAATAGTACAGGTAAGAGTAAGAGATTGAGTGTAGAGTAGAAATAAAAAACAAGAAAAGAAATAACAAATTCTGAAAAAGAAATAAAAATGTTTAAAAGCACATAAGCTTATGAAACCATCCCATGGTTCACCAAAGTCTGTAATCCCCATGTAAAAGAGTATCCATTTGTTTAGCAAATATATATTGAGTGACTGCAATGTGCCAGGGTCTACTTGAGGTTTTGGGGTACAGCAAGACAGAAAGTCCTGTCCCCATGGTGATGACGGCAAGTGGGAGGAAGTGACAATAAATTAATTAAACAAGGAGAAGGAGATAAACATGGAGCTGGGAGAAAGAAGGAATGGTTTGGAGGGGACAATTATAGGTGGAATGTTTAAAAGAAGGCCTAGCTGAGAGGGCAACATCCCAGTAAAGGATTTTGGAGGGGAGGGAGAGAGCCACACAGGCATCTCGGGAAGGAGTGGTCAAACCAGGAAAAGGCAAATGCAAAGGCCCTGGGGTGCCATGCAGTCTGGTTCTGCTCCCCCAAACTCTCTGAGGCCCCAGAGCCCCTGAGACCTAGGGTGTGACAGGTTTGTCTGGATTTGCCACTGCCAGCATAGTTGCAGGTTGGGAGCTGGGACTGAGTATCCTTATTGAGGGAACATTAAAAGGGCACAGCCCTTGTGCCCCAAACTGTTAGGGGAGCAGAAATAGTTATGGTTGACCCATTTGTAATTTCAAGTAAATTTTTGTTAGTATCAACATGCTTTCAACTAGACTGCTCCCTGTTCCTTCACTCCTTTCTTCCTCCCAGAAGACGGAAGGTGCTGTCACCATGCCAATGGGCTGTGACGAAAGCTCATGCTCGCCAGAAAGCTCCTCTGGTCAGTCTGGGGCTCCAGTCACTTCCATCTGCTCTGTCTGAGCTGTTTCTGCCTTGGCCAGCTCAGAGCCAGATCCGGAAGAGAAAGGGGCCAGTTGTGGGAGGGGTGGAGCCTGCAGGGAATGCTTGCTCAGGTTGCCCCACGTAGCCATGGTTTTTCTGCAAGGCTTTGCGAAGCACAGGCAAGAGGAGGCAGAGGCAGATCTGGACATGCAGAAACCACAAAAGAAAAATAGGAAGAGAGGCAAAACGTGGAGAAAAAGCACAGCAGACAACGACAGAAAAAAGAACTGTGGATGCCAGGAGAAACAGAGAAAAAAGAGATTGACAAAAACTAAAGAGGAACTGGGACACAGGGAGCTAGAGTAAGCAAGGCTGAAGGGCCCAGTACCTTGTGTGCCAGGGACGCGCGCATACAATGCAGGCGGAGAGACAGAGACAGGGACAAAGCAGACACTGAGCTCTCTTCCAGCTGGTCCTGCCTTTCCCAACCTGACCCATGGAGCCTGACAACTTCCTCTGGGGAATGGGGAGCCAGCGGGAGAGGGGTGAGCTGCAGTATGGGGTGGGGAACCTGACCCACTCCCCAGCTGCACACAAAAGTCCTATGCTGGGGCTAGAGATGTGCAGAATCTGGAGGAAAACTTGGGCACGCTGAGAGGAGCCCTTCAAAGACACCTTTGAGAAGGAGAAATCAAAAGCGCATAGGGATTCTCCCTTAGGCGAGTACAACATTATGGTGAGGCTAATGGTCAGAGCTCCAGCCGATGCTTGGGTTCAAGTCCGGATTCAAGGCTATGTAATTTTCTGCCAGTTCCACCACCAGCCTGTCATTTTCTCTTTCCTCACACGCCCCCACCCTGAGCTGTAGGTTTCCCGGCTTCCTGTGGAATGAGGCCCCTGGCCCCCAAATCCCAGCACAAACACCTCCACCTGACTCTGAGGCTGGGCCCTCTGTCTCTTGCTGTCTCTGCCCATTCTCTGGGCGCCTCTGCCTCCCCAACCCGCACCCCTAAGCTGCTGTATTCCCGCTGCTGTCAGCACTTGCAGAGTTGAGTTGAAAGTTCTTCCACTTGAGTAGCGAGCCGCGTGGGCAGGTGTGTAATGTCTGTTTTACTCTCTGTAATGAATCCCATCTTCTTCTCTTCGCAGTGATGGTTATTGATTCTGTCTTGACACCTTGGTTTGTTTTCTGCTGGCTCCTGCCTTCCCTTCATCTTGCCATGGCCATTTCTCCACTCTTATCTGTAATTTCCTCTCTTGTTACCACTGCCTCCCTCCCAGGCTGGGCATTGTATTAAATCAGCACTGGCTCCCTCCGTGCTTCTCTGGTGGGGTGAGTTTGGGTGGTGTCTGGACAGGCACAGGATGACGAGAGCCGGTAGTGAGAGCCAGGCCTCCTCGTGTTGGCCACTCTAGAGCAGAGCCTGGTCTCTGTGGCACGCTGCCCACCCTTGTTTGGGGACTTCCCATGGTTCCCCTGGCCCCTGGACGGAGGATGTGATGCTCAGGGGGCTTTAAAGTCCTTCACAGCCATGCTCCTATCTGCCTCAGCCTCATCTTTCAGAAGTACAAACTATACTCCAGACAAAGGACTGGCTCTTCACTATTCCCTTCCTCATCCCTCAGCTCATGCCATTCTGCGTGTTCCTCATCACCTCTAACTATTTTTCACCTGGAAAACTCCTATTTGTCCTCCAAAGCCCAACTCCAATGCTTGCTTCTGGCAAGCTATTCCTCAAAAGCCCCTTGTCTGCATTAATTCAAGACAGAGTTAAAGCTTTCCTCTACTGAGCTCCCACCATTATTTTTTATACAAAGTGGTCAGTCTTTGCTTACCTGGCTGGGTCTTGTTCACTCAGTAGGTACTCAGAAAATGTGTGTTAAATAGACCTGAATGGTGTCATCTGGGTCACTACCACTACTCTTGAAGGAGGTAGTTCCAGCAGACATTAACCTGCTGAGGCATGGATGTGGACCATGGGAACTTAGATGAGTGTGGACCCAGGGTCTGGATGCCCACCAAGCTGCAGTGACATAGAGGTTTCCCCAGAAGCCCACCTTTGCTACAGGCTGGTATCACTGGAGGCTGGGCCCTGGGGCCAGAGGCAGGGAGTAGTCAGTGCAGAGCTCTTTGCAATTTCCTCTGAGCCCGAGGCACACAGCGTTGAAAGAGGAGCTGAGGCAAGGACTTGAGCCCAGAGACCCTGAGACTGAAGCCCAAGGTTGTCCCCCCACCAAAGCCTATGGCTGTCACAAGTCTAGGACTCAAGGCCCAGGGTCTGCCCTCACCGGGCCTGTCCAGCAGCTGTTCATGCAGCTGTCCCAGGGCACTGGTATTCCACACTCTGATAAACACAGTGCTGTGGAGAGAGAGTCTGGGTCAGCCCAGGGAGCTCACCTAGCAGGTGGGGTGGGGAGGAGAGTCTGGGCTCCATGGGCTCAGTCAGGGCACTTCCCAAAGAGGGAGGAGAAAACACATCTCCTCTTCCCCATCCCCTGGGGCCCCTGAGGGTGAACCTGGGAGCTTGCCTGGGGAAGGGAACCAGAAACCTTTAATGAATCTCACCTCCCTGGTCAGTGGCCCCAGGAGCTGGATGACAGAAAGTTTGTAGGGTTCATCTTGACATTGGGAGGACAGAAGCCTGGAAAGAAGGGGTGATCATTTGCTGAGGCTGACCATGGCTTATACTTCCTCAGGCAAGTCTTAGGTAGTTAGCTAGGTATGGCAGGATAGGCAGCCCCTATAACAGACAAGGAAGCTGAGGCTGAAGGCAGTGAAGTCCCATAGCTAGCAGGAGGTTCAAATGGATTCAACCTCGGGCTTTCAGACTCTAGAGTAGTTTGGTTTTGTTTTTTTTTTCCATTCTCCCTATTCCCTTGGGTTCCAGTCCTACAGGAATCCTTACTCCTGATGCCTTTCCTACCAAGCATTTTGTCATCCCTGCTATGGTACCCAGATTCCAATATGGCCCTCTTTACAACCCCTTTAGAACTTGTGCCCTTGTATAGTTCCTTCCCACACTGCACGAGGTCTGGGCTGTGTGATCAATGGCGTGCAGTGCAAGTGATGGCAAGTGACTTCCAAGGCTAGGTCACAAAGTAAAGGGACTGAAACTTCTTTCTTGGTCTCTTGGCCTGCTGCTCTGGGAGAAGTGGCCACCATATTAGGAAGATGCTCAAGCAGCCCTGCAGAGAGCTCACATGAGAGGAACCCATTTGCCTGCCATTTGAAAGTGCAACCTCAGGGAAGCCTGAAGAGCCCATTTGAGCCTTCAAGACACAGCCCCAGCCCCAGCTTGATTGCAGGCTTGGGCAAAAAGCTGGGCCATAACCACCCAGCCAAGCTGTTCCCAAGTACTACGCCCTAGAAGAAATGAGAAGTGACTGCTGCAGGTTCGAGCCACGGTGACATTTTAGAGTGATGTGTCACATAACAGATAACTAGCATTTCTTCCCTCCCTAGAGCAAAGGGCACCCATGCTTCCAGAGCCTTCTGCATGGAGCCCCAGGCTGAGGATGAGACTGTCCTGGGCTTCTGCTGGGATGTCCTTGTCTCAATGTAGGAGAAGCCTTGGCCTAGGCACTGAAGCCAGAGGCCCTCTTCCCAAGAACCCTTTGGTCCAGAATCTTTCTTCCTCTCAGTCAAACACCCTGGCCACCGCTTCAGCTTTGAGGTCAAATGGGATGAAGGTGAAATTGTCCCCCAGACCTCATCAGAGAAAATGTCTCCCTCTCTCCCTAATGAAGATAAATCTCAGCATCTGAGGAGGACACCAAATGGATACAAATGAACCAGCAGTGTTATCAGATGGATGTCCCTTCTCAAGATCTACAGCCTGTGGCACATGGACCCTGGAGAGCCCCAGATGGGCCCTGCTTCTCGGAGAACTCTGGGACCATCTAAAGAGGCCTTTTCCCTCTGCCTTGGTCTCTCCTGATTCGAACTGGAGCCCTAAGGGATGTCTTGGGGACACTGTGTCACCCACTGTGATATCAAATATTCTGGCCCTTAAGCCTACGCCGTGTGTACTGTTCAGTTCCAATGGACTGTGCCAGGCAAAGATGGTCACTGTTCCAACTCCCTCATGCTTCACAGCGGAAGCCAGAGGGAGCCTTATTTTTAGGTGACTGACTTTTGGTCTTATTTGCAAGATTGCTTTAGAAGGAAACCATCTAATCAGCTTATTGCCTTCTAGCTGTTTCATTACCTTCTTTGCCCTCTGCCTTTTGGTACTGAAGTTTATATCTGAAATATGATCATGGGTAAGAATGGGGTAGATTTTCACACATAGAGACCCCACCTCAGCTTCCAAGGAAAGTACAGGCTGCTGCTGCTGGTTCTGGGAGCTGGGAGTTCCAGAGTGAGGGGCTGGGGTGGTAAGATCTAGCTTTAGAGTCTGCCTCTCCCTTCATCTTGAAACAGAGGGAAAGCATGAGAAAGCTCATTCCACTGCCCTTCCACACCTGTCATAGTCCATCACATGCCACCTTCTTACGCAGGCGCATTTCGCTGCCCCAGTCCCTCCTGCTGCACGAAGTCCCTGGGCACTGTGCTCAGCATCTGTCTCCTTATTTACTCGTCTCGGTTTCTTTGCTTTCCTGGCTGCACCCATCAGCACAATGTTTATCCTTGCTCAGGTCTGTCCCTAGGCTGTCTCTGGATCCCACTCGTCTCACCAGCCCTTCACCCTTCTGAAGAACGCCGCACGGTTCCTAGTGAGTTTGTTCTTTGACAACATTTTCCATCCTGGCACCTGAGTCTCTGCAAACACATGGGTTCTGGCCAGCTGTCCTGGGAGATGCGAAGGGAGCTGCCAGTCATGTTTACAAAGGCATCTAGGGAAGGGCAGCTCCGTAGTCATAACCCTTACTTCTGTTGTCTGTAATCACTGTGGCCCATTTATGCAAACTATATCCTCAGGACAGGGAGGAACTGGAAGAGCCCAGTGGTTGGGGCTGGTGTGAAGAGATGAGGAGAATCCTGGTCACTCCCAACTTTGTGTATGTCTCTGCTCCTCAATTTCATCCTCTGAGAAGAGGATTCTACCCACTGCACAGGGCAGTGAGGCTAGGCATGGGAACAGCAAGCCACTGTTGGATTTGGAATAAAGAATCCCTGTGATGACAGCAACGATGAGGTTGCTGCTCAACTGGAGTGGGCCCTGACTGCACTGAGAACCAGGGACTGGAAGAAGCCAGGATTTGGCACCTTGTAGAGGCTGCTAATAAAGTGGTTTGCCTGGGCCAACACGGGAAAATTGGTAGAACTCAGCTCTGAAAGGTGTTTGAATCCCCAGGCCGGACAGAAGCCTGAGACTTCTAGTTCTAACCTCTCCTTTACCAGCAGACAAAGTTGAGACCCGTGGAGGACAGGGGATGGTCCCCAGTTCACTTTGCCCACCAGTGGAAGCCGTGTTCATCACCCCAGCCTCTGGCTGCATCCATCCAACTTGCAGGCAGACAATCCAAAGCCAGCAGGACAGGGCCACTGCTCAGGGACTCTGTCAATGAGAGTAGGAGGAAAGCTCTATGGCCCCTGTTCTACAGCCAGCTGCCTCTTCAGACCAAAGGCTGGGGCTGCTCCCTAGCCTAAGTTCCCTGGCTCAGAGATGGTTTTTTAAAGAAGAAAGCAGGAGAAAACCATGCCCAGGCCTTTAGCCTTCTTCCTGGCTGATGCAGTACTGGGTCCTCTCTGCAATATAAAATCCATTTCCTCCCTTGAAAGGAGAGAAAGAAGAAAAGTGGAAGAGGTGAGGGTAAAGGTGCAGGCAGCCACAGAAGTGACCCTTGGGAGAGGAAATGTGCCCCAGCTGCTTTGAGGGGAGAGCCTAGAAGGTCTCAGGGTGTGACCCTGAGGGTCTGAAATGCCATCTCACAGGCCTGGAAGGTGATTCCCCCACAGCAGGGCTTGATGTACCAGCACCTGGCACCTCTGATGCGAAGGCTCTGAGGCTTCCAGCTCAGCTTCATGAAGGAGACAGGAGGAACTCTCAGCTAGAGCCTAAAATTGGACAGGGAGAGAGGAAATGCTCATTTGGGGCAGGGAGTGACAGGCAGCTCAGCACCCCAAAGCTAGAGAACGTGGGGCCAAGAACAGAGCATTAACTAACAGAAAATGAACCTTACCCTCCATCCCCAGGCCTAGTCCCAAGAATTTTCCCAATGGAGATCCACCTCTGGGTGCCACACACTTCCTCCACCCTGTGGTGTGAGCAGGGCAAGCGCCACGTCCCATTTTGCAAATAAAGAGACCAAAGTCCAAGCTGGCTAAATGCCCAAAGTCACCCAGATGTTCATATCTTTCCTAATTTTTAGTTGTATTTCCCTCTGATTTCATAAACAATTTGAGACTTGTAATAGAATACATGCTTGTAATAAAGTGCTTTGAATGTATTCCTTCTACAGCTATTTGGTGCTCTGGCATTATCCTAGCTCACAGGTAGATGAAGAAAGACAGAGTCCCTGTCTCCATGGAGCTTATGACCTGGCACATTGTAACCTTGTACTAAGTCCTATGATGACAATGAGAATGATAGTTACAAAAGTCATGGCAACCTGCTCCAGGGAGGTGGCATTTAAGCAGCTATGAAACCCAAGGCAACCTGAGTTGGGGTCACACTACAGAGAGAAGGCCAGACAGGCTGGAGTGTGATGTAAGGGGAGAAAGAGGAGTGACCACTCTCGAGACACTCGTGGAGAGGAGTTAGAGTTCATACTTAGCAAGCTGGGAGGCCACCAGGGAGCTATGAATGGGGGAGTAGTTATGATCCATGGACACTTTAGGAGGATCCTTTCTACTGCTTTGAGGAGAACACAGGGAGGCAAGGACCCAACAACTCCTGGAGGACTATAAATGAGAGCAGGTGATGGGCCAGAGGCTATGGTAGAGCTGGAGAGAGAAACATGATGGCAGCCTCGGGGGCCTGAGTTCCTGCAGAGAAAAGGCTGGAGAGAAAAGTGAAGGGAATACAACAGCACCCTGGATCCCTTCAAACATGGAAATGAAACCCTGCTGGAGATATGCCACCAAATAGAGCTAACTAACTAAAATCCTTATGGGTTTTCTTCAGAGAGCGACCTGAGCTGCCTGCTGGAGTAACTTTCACCTGCAGACCAATAACTCCATTATGCACTACAAGAAGAATGGAAGAAACAGCATAGAGCAAGGATGACATGCAGAATCCACTTCTACACCATGGCCATGGCAGACATTGCTAATCAATCATGCCATTTCTTCTAGCTGAGCCTACATACAACTTCATTGTCATTTTCCTGGTAGCCCTGTAGGCAGCTACTGTCAACCAACTTCCCATGACAGAGTCAACCTGCTCTTCACTCTCAGAGCAGCAAAATGTGCCCCAGGTTTGGAGCCCAAAGGATTCAGGGTTTAGCTCTGTATCTGCTATGTAGTTACTATGTATCTGTGGCCAAATAATTTAGCCTGAGTTTCACTTTCCCGTCTGTTAAAGTGAATTATTATTCCAATGTCACATGTTTGCTGCAAGGGCAAAATGAGACAATCAATATATGAAATCAGTTAGCCTGATTCTAGTACAAATAGGCATCCATAAATGTTAAAATAAAGAACCATTCTGCCCCACCCATGATTATGTTCTTGATGTACACAGACTACAAACTCTTACACTGTTAGTACACACACACGCATACACGAGTGCATAAGAGGATAGAAAAATGTATCCTAACAGCTGGCACTGGAATTGATCTTAGGGAGGGAATTGTCTTTTGTTCAGGAAATTACCTTGATAAGTCTCTAAGGATATGGATTAACAGAAGTCAAGGAAACAAAAAGATAGCTGAACTGTTTTGCATTAAAATCGAGGAAAATTTAGGAGGCAGGAGGAAGTAGACAGTCTCTGCATTGTGGGTCCCACAGAGCATTATGGTGAAGTGGGTAAAGGACATTTTAAGAATGAGCTATGTCAAATATCCAACATGAAACTGCTTGAATTTTTTGAGACATAAAACCTCTCCATCTCAAAACAAAAAGTACATACTGCATGATTCCATTTATATAAGAGTCTAGAAAATGCCAACTGATCCATCGTACCCAGTGGTTACTCAGGGTGGGGAGAAGGAAACTTCTGGAGCAGTACACCTGCTCTGTGTCTCCACAGAGAGAATGGATTGGTGGTATGTGTCTATATCTATATGTAGGTATAAACCTATATGTCACATCTTACACTTGGAACACTTTAAATATATATAGGTTTTGTACATTAATTATACTTCAATAAGCTGTTAAAATGCTTTAAAAAGAGGTCTATATCAATGTGATCCAAATATTTTCATCTCTCATTTTTTAGATTGCTGATTTTCCTTACCTTTCCATAGACACTGACATCCCCCCCAAACATTTTCTTCTGTCTCCCCACACCTCAGTCAAGTCTGACATAGATGTAAATATCTTATTGAAAGTGGTTTTGGGGTAGAATTTGAAGGAGGGAATTGAATCGCACATCTAAGTCAAAACCGCAGAACGGGATGAATGTGGGGGACAGGAAATACATGCGTCACTGAGCAGATTCTGCAGAAGCTTGGAGCTGAGGTGCTCATAAGAACTTCAACCCACTCCCTTTCCTAGAAATTCTTAGAAATCTGGGGAATGAACACTGAATTTCCACAGGATGTGAGATGAGGATTTAGGTGAGAGTCCTAGATCTCAGTGACATTCATGCCCCTTACACAGATAGAGTAACACACAAGCCCTCAAAACACACACCCATGTACTGGCACCTTCAGCTATACACCTTTGCATTGCACCCACCCGTAGGGCCGTGATCATTGGATGAACTGCATTTTCTCTCTAAATACACTGATTAGAGATGGAAAGATCAGGGTAAGGAAGGGAGGTCAGTCTCCCTGGCAAACCTAAGAGTGCTGCTTCTCCTCTGGCTTGTTCTGTGGGATCATCCAGGTGACTCAGTCTCAGCATCCTCGTGGTATATCCTCCAGGAACATCCCCTCCAAGCAGGCACAGCAACCATCCAGATAAGAGGTCAGTTTGCTCCTGGCAACACTACACTTAGGTTCCTCAGCTCTGCAGGCATTCTGCTCCTGATGGGCAAGCACTTCCCCAGCCCCTCTGCCTCTTCTTCTTCTCTCCCACTCCCCCATTCCCAACCCCTACCAGGAGCACAGTGCAGGAACCCAGAAACCAAATCAGCCTCTCAGCTCCTTCCAAGGGGATAATCAAAGTGCAGTGTCTCTGGAGAGGACCCGGCTCTGTGGAGCAAGTCTTTAATTTTAAGCTGACAAGGTTGAAAGCTTGTGGCACGGGCTCTCGGATAGGCAAGATGGATGGATGGCCAGGGAGTCCAGCTGGCAAGCAGGAGCCAGCAAGGGCAGAGGGGCGGAGAGGACGGAGGGCTTGGTGAGAGCTCTGGCAGGTCCCCAAGTAAGAGGCAAAGGTCTCCCTATGCTGCAAAGGTGCTTGCTCTCTGCAGACTACTGCTGTAGGCAACTCCTGCACCTCCAACAGCAGGCATGGCCCCTGCCTGAAGCCAGGAAGGGAAAATCTCTTGCTTAGGATCACAAATCACCCAGAGGGTGCAGGCAGGACCTTAAATACAGATGTGGTTGGAAGTTCGACACTTCTCAGGCTCGGCACCCAAATTGCAGGGCTGAGTTTGAAATAAGTCCTCACTGACATGAGGAAATGGTACTATGCAGAACACTCTAAGGCATTTGGAAGCAGATATCTCTGGGCTCTGCTCATCATCTTCTTACCAAGAGAAAACAAGCCCAGAGAGGGTAGGGATCCTACTCAAGACCACAAAGCAAGTCTGCAATGAAATCAGTGCATAATATAGCAGGCTCTTCAACATTCACAAATAATACATCCCAAGACTTTGATGAGGCCTCAGTTTCTCAAATAAAAGATGGAATTAGTTGGACAACACCAGTGCTCCCTGGACCGCAGAGCCTGGGTGGACAGCAAGGGCTGAGCCAGCTCAGCCATTCTTTGCACACACTGCTCAGTAGTTCTAATTTGTGTCTCTGCCAGACAGATTCTTCCTACCCAGGCCTTCCATGCACCATCAAAGAGCTAAAATCACAGATGGTACCCTAGCAAGTCAGCAGTTTCTTTTGCAGCTCTCTCCAATCCTGGACCAGTGCTCCAGTGTTGGCTCCTGCCACCATGCTGCATTAGGTTGGGGATCTCTGAGAACAGTTGATCAAGGATAGGAAGACAGCCACCTGGAATAATGATTCCAACTATGAGCCCATAAATGTGCTGCCTCCCTTTCTGTTATGGCTTATATCTGGATGTCCCTCCCAAAGCCAAATGTGGTCATGGGTAGAGCTTTTCATCGTGGTGGGGGGGGGTCTAGGGTGTATGAATGTGGATTAAGGGTGTGATACTGGAATTAAGGGTGTATGGTACTAAATTAGTTCACTAGTAGGAATTAGCACAGTTCTGGGTGTGGCTGAATGGATTTATATACTGAAAACAGAAGCCCCACCCTGGGTATGGGTGGCATCACTCATAAAGCTTGTAGTCTGGATGGGATAAAAAGGAAAGGTAGGCTTGCTGACTGCTGTTTAATGCTGCTCTTTGTTGCTTCACTGCTTTCTGCCTGCCCTGCCATGGACTGTTTCTTCTCTTCTGTGCTCCTCTGCCATGTCACCCTGCCTTGGAGCCAGCTGATTATGGACTGAAACCTCTATGAACTGTGAGCCAAAATAAATCTTTCCTTCTTTAACTTGTAGGTGCCATGTCTTTTGTCTCAGCAACGAGAAAAGTGACCAAGACACTTTTCCACTTGACTTATCTGCCAATGCTGGCTTGAGATCCACGTACCAGAAACCAAGTACCTGGATGCCAGCCCCTTTGGGAAGTAGTTTCTTCTCCAGGCTCAAGGATGTGATGCATTCCCATTCCACATTGTGTTGGCTTTCTTATATTTCTATGATCTAAAGGTGCCTGGTGCAGTGCCTGGAGCTTGGTAGGTGCTCAGAATTTATTGAATGAAGTTTGATATGTGCATAAATCAGGCTACCTACAAATTTTCCTTCTTTGAGGCTAGCTCAGTTTTTGCTCTGGGAACAGATGCTACCACAAGGCATGAGGATCAGAAGAAGGTAGAGTCTCAAAGGGTGCTGTAGCCTGAATTGTGTCTTCTAAAATTTATGTTGAAGCCTTAACCCCTCCAGGGTAAAAGTCTTTGGAGGTGGGGCCTAATCACCAAGGTAATTAAATTTAGAGTAGGTCATAAAGGTGGGGCCCACACAATGAGATTAGTGCCCTTCTGAGAAGACACCAGAGGGTTTGCATGCTCTCTCTACCATGTGAGGACCCAGGGAAGATGGCCATCTGTAAACCAGGAAGTAGGTCCCCACCAGGACCCAGTTGTTCAGCACTTCGATGTTGAACTCCCCAGCCTCCAAAACTATAAGAAATAAATGTCTATTGTTTAAGCTCTCTAGACCGTGATATAGCCAAACCTCTATATCCATGATTTCTATATCTACAGATTAAATCAGCCATGGATTGAAAATAGAAAAAAATTGTGTTTGTGCTGAACATGTACAGACTTTTTTCTGGTCATTATTCACTAAACAACACAATGCAACAACTATTTACATCACATTTACATTGAAATTAGGTATTATAAGTAATCTAGAGATGTAAAGAATATGGAAAAATGTGTGTGAGATTATACACAAATACTATATGCAAATACTATTTCTATAAGGAACTTGGGCATCCACAGATTTTCCATATCCATAAAGGGTCCTGGATCCCCCCCTCCTTGGATACCAGGGGATGACTATACTTTGTTATAGCATCTCAAGCTGACTGAGATACCGTGGTACCTTGGTTCATGGACTTAAATCTTTCCATGATTCTGGTCATAAACCAAATTTGTCATAAACCGAATCAAATTCAACGGTTAGGTTCAATGTTGACCTTATGGGGAAATTTGATTCAATTGGTGACCAATTCAGTTTGTGACCAGAATCATGGAAAGAATTAAATTTGTGGGGAAAAAAAAGAGAATTAAATTCATGAACTGAGGCACCACTAGGCTAACAGGATCGCCATCCCCAAAATACCTCCTGACACACCCCAGAGCCATATTCCCAGGGACATAGCACTGGCCTTGAGTAGAACCCTGACTTCTAAGGAAAACATGCCCTGAGCTGAGTGCCCAGAACCTGGCTTCTAGACCTAGTCTTACTGTTTATCAGCTCTATGATCACAAGGGGTGGAATGGGATGGGAATTTGACGTCAGAGGTGACATCCCCATAACCTCAGTTTTCCCATCTGTGAAATAGAGGGAGAAAGGAGTCCTTTACACACACTAGGAGACTTTCTCAGGAATACTCACAAGTGAGGCTCCTAAGAGTGATAGGAAGGAGCATCCTGTAAGCACGCACTGCAGGATTGTGCCAGAAGACAAGGTCAACTTGATATCAAGCATTGCAGAGCTAGTGGCAGAAGAGCCAGCCCTAGCCATGCCCAGTACTGAGCCCTGAAGTGGTCTTCTGTTGCCATTTCCCACTTGCCCACATTCTTCAGACTTTGTCCACTTGCTTTGCCAGATGACTCTGGGAAGACTTCTGGTCTCAGGGCTCTGCTGCAAATGCCTGAAGGGCAGGTTTCGCTCCATCTTTGTGTCCCTCTGGACTCTACTTGACTTACCAATCTCTGCACTCTAAAGTGACCCAGCTATATCCCATTTGAAGGAGAGGGCTGTAGGACCTCCCTGACCTCTGTCCTTGGCATCTGACACAGCTAATGGCAAACAGCCCTGTCTTCTCAAGATACTAGAAGCAATAGAGGGCAAGCAGGTATGGGTCTCTGTGCCCTTCCTAGGCCCAGTACCTCTGCACTACCTATGCCCTCCTACATGAGCCACACTGCACAGCAGGATGCTGTGCCCTGGGTCCTGGCCGAGGAAGGTGTGATGATTCCCACTCATAACGACATGGAGCTGCAGGGGGCGGCTCTGGATTCCCATTCCAGGAACCCAGCTGTCCCTCTTCCTGTCCCCCACACCCAATTGCAGGGGAATCAAGGTAGGGTGCAAATTGGCCTGCTCCTGCCTCTTGCCTCTGTCCCTGGCCTTTAATATTCATGAGCACTCCTAGCAGGGGAGGTAAAAATGTTCTGCTCCTAAATCTAACTGCTTTATGGAAGCCTAATTAAATTCTTTGGTGGAAAAGGAAAAAAAGACCTTCAAAACTGCCAAAACTATTCAGAATGGTACACCCCAGAAACCTTTCCTCTTCTACCCTTGGTAGCCTGTCCTCTGCCAATGAAATTCTCCACCTCCTTTTAGGCTAAGAGTCCAGGGGGCACTCTGGGGCTTGTGGATGCCCAGTGGCAGGACAGCTTCCTGACCAAGAAGCAAGACGGGCAATACTACTATCCCCTCAAGGGACCAACAGCATTAACCCTGCTGGAAATTTCCATCTCAGCCAGAGTTTGGGGTTGGAGTGGACAGAAATGATGGTGGAGAGAGAAGGACAGAGCCTCTCCCTTCCAGGGTGAGTGCTTTTGCAATAGGGTGCTTGGGAACCTCAGGCTCCCTCTTTCCCTGGCCACCTTGTCCATTCATCCTAGAAAGACCCAAACATGGCATAGGGTAGAGAACAGCCCTTTGCACACCTGTACCTGGGAGCCTAGGATTGAGCTCATATCCTAGTTAGTTCTTCCCTTTTGTAGGGGCAAGCAGTAACTTGCCTGGAAGCCAGAGGGGGACCTGTCCCTTCTTGAGGTCTAATGAATAAAGTAGGCAAAATGGTCTTTCCAGTGACCTGGCCTCCCAAGAAGGTGGGAGAGATAAAAAGAGGGGTTAAGAACATAAGCCCCAGAGGCACTCGATTGTGCAGGGGCAGGACCCACCCTTGTGAATTGCTGAGACACAGATGAGTTTCTGGGGACATAGTAAAAATCCTGCAGATGGGGCAGGAAGACACCTAAGGTCCAGGTCTCCTCAGCAGGACAACATCAGGGCTTTACCTTTCGTGATCTTCTGTGAGTGTGTCTGATGCGGAAAAGATTCTATGTGCCTGATGGTGGAAACTGAGTTACCCACAGCTTTCTTTCCACTTTTGAGAAGAGGTCATTTTTGCCTGGCCTGAAGTTGCTTTCTGATTGATTACCAAGGAGGCATTCTCAGACTATATCACAGCCAAATCATGATGACCAGTGGCCAGGGACACCTTGACTTTTTATAGGCCTGTGCATCCCTGCATCAAACAGTCTTCCAAATCAGCTTCTGGGTCATTTTGAGACCATGAGAACATACCCTGTTTGGTGAGTACATTTTCAGGGCACCACACATAATTCTAGAAAGCCAGGCCACTAAGCAGTCGGAGGGCAAAGCCCTGTGGCCTGCTCCAGATGACAGAGAACTCACTGCATCCTCTCCTTGCACCCTCACTTGATCTGTCCCTCTGTCCCTTCATTCCAAGCTTCCCATTATGGTCCTCTGACCCGGATTCCCCTCCTCTACCCGTGTCCCCCACAGCAACCTTGTCTGGCATTGCCAAAACCAGCTGAGAGCATTGTCCCCTGCCCTGACCCTTAGGCTGGCCATTGTCTCATTCCACCTCTGAGCCCCACAGCCCAGAACCTAAACACCTTTGTGTATGGGATTCCTAAGTTCTCAACTAGATTCTAGTGCTAGAGACCAATGTTCAAGTCCTCAGTGCCTTTAACCCTCCTGTGGGCTCCGAGGAGACACAACTGCTTGGTAAAGAATGAGTGGATGCTTGGGTGAAAGAACAAAAGTGTTGACAGAAACGAGGAAGTTTGCTCATTCTGCAGTAATGTGTTGTATGCTGGGCAGGTGCCAGGTGAAGGGGAAGCCCCAGGACTAAAACAGACCCAGTCCCCACCCTTGTGGCCACTCAATACCATGGAACAAATGAGTAGAGAAATTAAGGGGTAAATGAAAGTGAAGATGGGAGAGGGGACAGGTGAATGGACAAGTGACCAGACAGCACACTAATAAGCCCTGGGGACCCCAGCCAGGGTCCTCTGACCCAGGGGCTTCTCACCTTGTCTGTGTCTCCCTTGGGCTGGCTCTCCCCAAGGCAAAGGTTCAGATTCACCCCCTTCCTGTACCAACTACCCCATCGATTGTCTATGTTGGTGTCTGTGCACCACACAAGCTCCTCCTTTCTCTCCTCATGACTGCTTCCTTTCCCATTCGGCCTTCAAAGAGTCAAATGGCATGTGCAGTGCCATCCTTACAGTGCCGTCTTGGGCTGAGACCCAGCCAGGAAAGCCAGCCTCATGGAAAAAGGGTGGCAATGAGCCCCCATCCCTGGCCAAGAAAGGGCACCCAGGATGCTTGCCAACCTTGCTGGCCTGGTGCAGAGCACCTCATGCCAGGGCACAGGGACAGCATTCTGGCACAAAATAGAGATTCGCATGATCCTAATCAGGTGGGGACAAACACACTGGCACCTTCAGAGGGAATTTCCAGACAGCCTTGAAGACAGCTGAACAAGCACACAAATGTTAGGGTGTATTACTCTGAAGAATAAAAATAAATCACATTTCTGGTGTGTGAATTAAGGCAAAAGTGGTAAATACTAGCTGGGTGTGGTGGTGCATGCCTACAATCCTAGCACTTGGGAGGCTAAGGGGGGAGTATCTCAGAGAGTTTGACTGGTCTACATAGTGAGTTTAAGGCCATCCTGAACTACATAGTGAGGCCTTGCCTCACCCGCCCCCAAAGTGGTAAATACTTTAC
Source organism: Heterocephalus glaber (assembly GCF_053883595.1). Lineage (NCBI taxonomy): Eukaryota > Metazoa > Chordata > Mammalia > Rodentia > Bathyergidae > Heterocephalus > Heterocephalus glaber. The sequence goes on along the minus strand of NW_028258294.1, from coordinate 35,590,948 downwards.
ATTTAGATATATTTAATACTAGAACAAAAGTTGAGTTTGACAGACCAAGGCTTGTGCTGATATCAGTGCCATAGCCTTGTCTCATCCTTCCAATCTGATTCTGTCTGGCTTCCTTTTAACGTGGTGTGTGTGTGTGTATGTGTGTGTGTGTATGAGAGAAGGATGAGTAGAAAGCTAGGATGTCAAATTTTATGCAAATATTTCAAATGTAATCATACAGCTTTGAACCATATGAAAAGACTGTGTGACCTGGAGTTGGCCTGGCTCAGAGTGTCATCCGGTGCCACATGGATTCTGTGGCCTAAGACAAGTTCACCTCTGCTCTTCCAGGCTTTTCCATCCGTGGGTGTCATAATATAGCAGACCCTACAGGGGCCACCCCTTCCAGGAGTGGAGTCCTCACTCCTCCAGCCAGGGCACTGCCTGCTGCTGGCTCCCAGTGGCACCTCTGTCCTTGGCAGAAGGGAGGTGCCCTCCCCATGGGCAGGCGCCATCCCCCAGCATGGCCTGAAGCCAAGGCTGATAGCATGAGGACAGAGGCTGTACCTACCCTGACTCCGCTTGAGACAAAGTTGAAGGGCCATCTCAGCACCCGGCCAAGGCCTTTGTTAACTGAGTCTCCAGTCTCCCAGCCCAGAATGCTTCACTTACTTACAGGTGGTGGTTTCTGAGTGGCCTCCCCAGAAAGCCTCCTGCCCACCAAGGGAACTCAACTCAAGATAGTAGCCAACTTGTAGTCAGCAGAACATGATAAGTCACAGTGCCTGACATAGGCAAAGTGAATTAATGCTAGCCGTCGCGATTCTCCATGAAGGTCATTTCCTCACTCTGGCTGAACATCAAAGCCAGATGTGAAATTAAAAAAAAAAAAAGCCCAGAAGCCAAGGCTATTTTCTCTAAGATTGTGATTCACTAGCACTCCGCCCCAGATTTCTACATTTTAGAAACCTCACAGGTGTTTCTGACAGACGGCGACAGCTGAGAACCTCTGACCTGGGTCATCTTTGTCTACACTATCATCCCTGAAATTTACAAGACAGAATCACAAACCTATGAAGGGCGAAGTGACCCAAGCAAGGGCAGATGGGTGCTTCTCAGCTCATTAATCCTGACGCACTCAGGGTCATTGCCCGGGAGGGTGGGAGGAAAGCTGTTGCTTCCAGTTCTCCCCAGCATACACACAGGTCATCACATGTATCAGGCAGACCCCTAAACATTTGGCCTTACTGATGGTGCGAGGAAGTGTGTGATTAGGTGCTGCCTTCCCCAGGGCAGGCTGTGAGCACTGGAGTTTGGCAATCAGGGAGGTCTTCCAGGAGAAGGGGGCCTCTGAACTGGATCGTAAAGAACAACTCTTCAGGGAGTAAGCACAGGGTAAGGAGACTAGGTTCCAAAATGGTCATCTCATTTCGTGTTCAGTTTCCAAGGAAACCAGTCATGATCTGTATTCTCATCATCCTTCTGACAAGACTGAGCCACTTCAGGGCCATCAGACTCATGAACCAGCAGGCAATGACTGCCTAGTTTTTATAACAACATATTTTGTTCTAAAGATTAAACTGTAGGCAAGGGTTTATTGAAAATTTGTTTAATCTGCACTTCATTAGTCTGCTTCTCTATAAGGACTGAGGCCCACAGCCATGTGGCTATTTGGCATAATAGAGGCAGAGATTTGAGCCTGAGTTCAGACTTTGCCACTTATAAGCTGTGCGCCCTTGGCCAAATTGCATGACCCCTCTGAGCCTTTATTTGTTCAGCCTTAAAATGGGAACAATAATACCTGCTTTCTTCCCTCTCTGCATTGTTCAGAGGATCAAATGGGACCATGGCAGGAAAAACAACAGTTTTGTAAAAGGCAAAACACACTACAGGCATGAGGTCCTATAATTTTCCATACTTCGTTTTGTACACTCAAGATGCAGAAGCCCAGTGAGGTTTCCACCATCGCTCAGCACCCAACAGGGAGCCTTATGAGGAGCAGAGGAAAGACCAAAGTTTTCCAAATCCCACTCTAATGCTTTTTCCAATAGAGCAACATATCTCTTCCTGAAATCTTCCTTCTCTCTCTAATTTCTTGTACACTATAGGGAATTATAAATTCTCACCTTGCCCTAAATTCTTTGATGCCTCCTGATCTTTTTATCACTTCTGCAGCAGCCTGCAGCCTGTCTCTTCCTACCTCTGTATCATCTCCACATCGTTCTGCCTCTACTCTCTTCCCCCCATGCTCTGACCTCAGTCTAGGATCACCCTCTCCCCACTGACCACCACCTGTCCCTCAGAGTCTCTGCCTCCCACCCAGACCCTGGTGAAAGATTCCCTTCTGGTGCATTTTGAGTAAGCCACTTGGGATAGAGTCAAAAAGCAAACAGTAAAGGAATGCTTAAAGGTGTATAGCTAGCTGCGCACTGCTCAGGACCATGAGGCCAGTGGTGGGGGCAGCCTCTCATGGAAGCCAGGAAGGCTGGACTCTGGATTCTGACCTCTGCTAGATCCTCCATCATGGTATCTCGGCTGATCGACTAAATTCTCTGCAGCAGAAACCGCATGCTGCTGTGTCAGTCTCTGGGTCTCCAGTGCCAAGCCCGTGGCGGCCCCACCACTCCCCACCTCCACACCATCCTATCTCCACGGAGGCTCCTCCAAGTCCACAGGCCCAATGCTGGCTCTCGGTTCTTGGAGACAGGTCACGTCTACCACCCTGGGGTGCAGCGTGAGCCAAACTAATCAATGGCAGAGCGGTAAATTAAGGGGCCCTACTCCAAACCATCCATCACTGTCGTTTACCCAGGCCTGTCAGCCTGCAAATGGAAAAGGAGATGATGTGAAACAACCCATCTGCAGGTTTTTAACGCTTTTTACAAATTGCCGTGGTGTATAACTTGTTGCCTGTATTTATCCCTTTTCAAATTGTCTCTTAGCTACAGTCATCCGTCTTCATTCTACACCCTGATGGCGCATGTATCGCCCGTTGCCCAACCTCATTATTTCCCTGATGTTGCTGCCTGGAGGAGGAAGGGGAGGCAAGGAGGAAGGAGAGAGAGAGAGAGAGAGAGAGAGAGAGAGAGAGAGAGAGAGAGAGAGAGAGAGAGAGAGAGAGAGAGGGAGAAAGAGAGAGAGAGAGAAAGGGAGTGAAGAGAGGGAGGGATGGAGTGAGGAGGGTGGAGTGGGAGAATTGTTGGTAGAGGAGAAACTCCAAGTGGTGGGACTAGCTTGGGTGAGGACCCATCAGCTAGGACCTTTTGCCCAGAAGCTCATGGCAAGAGAAGAAGTGCCCCCACTTGCAGGGAGTTAGTGAGCAGAGACTGTCCTCTGAGGAGACCCAGCACCCTACCACATCACCAGGTTGCAGTATCTGTGATCAGAATCTCCAGTCCACGGCTGGGACTTGGCCATACATGGCAGCCAATCTCAAGGAGAGCCCATCTGCAGCACAGTGGTAAAGCTCTACACAGACAGCCTGCCATGTTTCCCCTTCCTTGCTACATGTCAAGACTCACTACTCCTGCTCTCCAAGGAGAGCTTCCTCTGACTTTGACCTCCTTGCTCTACCTCTGGCTGCCCTTTCTTCTTCCTCAGATCACAGCAGTAGCCTCTTGCAATGGACTGAATGTTGTGCACTCCTGCCTCTTTCTCCCAGGTGTGTAGGCTGAAACTCACGCCCCAAGGTGATGGTGTTAGGGGATGGGGCGTTTGGGAAGTGATTGGGTGATTATGTTGTCTAGAAGGAGCCCTCCTGGATGAGACTCACAAAAGGGAACCCTTTCTTCATGAACCAGAAGGCCCCCATCAGGCACTGAATCTGCCAGCACCTTGATCATGAACTTTCCAGTCTCCAGAACTGTGAGAACAAGATGTTCATTGTTTATGAGCTGCCCACCCTGAACCAACTGAGACACTCCTAACTGGTCACCTCCCTGCCAGTCCACACTCATTCTCAACAGCAAACTGAGGACTCCTCTCAAAGGCCACCTTATTTCCTCCCTCCGTCAATACTTTGCAGGGAGCAACTGAATAAGAATCACCCACACTTCCCCTCCTCTCCCCACTCCAGGATGACTGAGGCCACTCAGGCAGAAAGCTGCACTTTAGCTGTGTCCCAGCTAGTCAGTGTGCATTGCAAAGGTTGAGGGCCATGTCATAGAAGTTCCTCTTGATGCAAGGCACAGAGAGATGCTATCGTTTGCCCAAGGTCACACAGCTCATTAGCAGCTGAACAAGAACAGCAAACAAGCCTCTTTTCTTGCAATCTAGTGCTCTTCCTTCTGTACAATGGTGAAATTCCTGCCTGGATATTTGTCACTCATGTTCCCAGATCTGACTTAAATAGAAGCTCCTTGATGGCAGTCCTGCACCTTGTCTCTCTCTATGCTCCAAGCTCAGCACCCAGCTTCGCTTGTCTTTGGTAAGTGGAAAAATGAAGAGGGCAACAGTCCAAGCCCCAGACTTGGTTTCTTTTGCAGAGGAGAAAGTCCACACAGGTGGTGGGGGGCAGGAAGCCCCCCGGAGGGCTTCTAGCCTGCCCTTCTCCTTGGTTAGCATGGACCAAACCAAAATCCACCTGGCTGTCAAATGCTGTTTGTCTGACATTGCAGCCAATATCTCCACTCAGTCTTCCACAGAAGACCTTTAAATATTTGAAAACAGCTGTCAGGATCCACTTAAATGTTCTGCCTTCCAGGTTTAAGGTCCCCAGCTTCCTCAACCACTGGTCACGTGGCATTGTACAAAGACCTTAGCTGTCCCATGCCCCTCCTCCAAATGCCATCCCATTTGTCAACTCCTTGGCTCGATGGTGGCTCCCAGAATGAAATGCAGTGCTCCAGATGTGGTCTAGCCCCTGCCAAGCACAGAGGAGCATGTCATCATCCCCTCTCTTTTGGGCTCCGTGTTTCGATTAATATAGCACAAGATTGCATTAGCCTCCTGGCAGCTTCCCTCTGCCACTAGCTCATGTTGCACTTTGTCTGTTAATCCATCTAACTCTATTACTGTCTGACCCATCCTTCTCCATCTTGTCCCTGAGAATTACATCAAAGTCTTACAAAACACCTTGCTGAAATCCAGATTTGCGATGTCCACAGTATACCATATGCCTAACAGCCTAGAAATCCATCAGCTGGAGCAGAGTTTGTTTTGACTGCACTTGCATTTGGTGAACCTTGGATGATTCCTGGTGATTGCTCCTTTTTTCCTATGGGCTCACAAGCCATCTACTCCATACAGTATCCTTGGTACCTTGCTTTGGTACCCTGTACGGAGCTTTCCTCCCCCAAGGTGCTTGCTCAGTGTATGGACCGAGCAACTGTGATGGGCTGCCTGATTGATTCTCCTGTTGGAAGATTTATGGTGGTGAACAGGGGTTGCCCAAGGAAAAGCATAGAGGAGAGTTAGTGCAAATGCCACAAACTCAGGAATGCCCACGGAGACTGTAAATAGCTTGACAGGGACTCTGAGTCTCCAGAAAATTTATTAACATTGCCGAATGTATTTCACTTTCTATGCACAATGTTAGATTCAAAGAAAATATGAAAATATCACTGGAATCCTAATTCTGCCAAAGCGTTTCCTTTCTCCTATAATTAGGTACTCTGGGTATTTAGTACCGTGTGTGTGTGTGTGTGTGTGTGTGTGTGTGTGTGTGTGTGTGTGCTTCTTCTGATTTCCACAGGCTATTTTTAGGCCAATCATGACTCACTCTTTGAAAAGCTTAAGAAAAGAAAGTCTTTATCCCAGCAATCAAATGTTTCTGTCCTCTGGGTGACATGCATTTACCTAAGTCATAGATGGGTGACAGTCATGAGGGGTTGAGGGCACACAGGAGGAGGGCCCCTCTGTGGGGTGGGGGATGGAGCAATGGACAAGAGATCTATACAGGAACCTTCTACCCCTGCCCAGCCCTGCAGATTAGCCCCTCTCCAATCTCCACAGAGGGAGAGGGGTCTGGGAGACAGGATCCCAGGCAAAGGGAAGCAGGTTATGCCTGGGCAATGCTGGAGAATCAAACCAGTAGGCTCATTATTCTGTGGGCAGAGCCAGGGGCAACAAAGGTCAGAAGGTACAATAGTCTCAGGAAAAGAGAGAACTAACTATAAGCTGTTCAACATTACAATGTAGTGAACTTCTCATCTCTGCAAGTATCCAAACCATACTAGATAACAACCTCAGTGTCCAAAGCCCCTTACAGTGCTGGTTGTGTGAAATCTGCTAGGGTGGCTTCTGGAAGAATTCCTGCTCTAAAAGGGAAATTGAGTCAAAATGTCCAAGGTCTTGTTCAACACCAGGATACCAGGAAAGATAAAACATCTGCCCCTATATCTGCACTTGTTCCCCAGAGCAGAGTCAACATAGCCAGGTTTGGCATGTGGAGGTGTTTATCTCCTCCTGTCACCCTTTCTGGAGGGATTGATCAGGAGAGGGAAGTCCTCAAATCCTTCCTGAGGCCTCTGCCTGGGTGACATATGCACTCTTTCACCTTCAGCCTGGAAAACACTTCCAGCAAAAAGCACTAGCCAGGCATGGAGTCATTTTCCATTTCCTTTAAGCACACAGACTCTGCAGAGACTCTAGTAGGCTGAAACTTACACACATGTATAAAATGCACTGACCTATGACAGTTACACAGACTGCATCCAGTCATTGTTTCTGGTTCAGAGAGGGATGGGAGAAGAAGTTATCAGGCTTACTTTGGGCCATCTCTAAATATCCATGTCCTTTCTTTGCCCATGTCAAAGACACTTGGAATCAGTCCCCATGTAGGGATCTATATGGCAGATGTCAGATGAGATGGGAACTCCCAGAAAAGTGCACAACCACTCCAAAAACTTCACAGTTTGCAAATCTCTTCTTCATTCGTTATTCTTGAATCATCTCCTCACTTACTGAATGTCTATTTAGCTCTTACTATGCTCCAGGCAACGAAAGGGCAAAAATGACCAAAGCAGACACAGTGCCTGGGCTCACACTTGGAGCTTACACCCTGGAAGGGAGGCAGACCTCAGCAGACCATTGGGAAGGTGTGTGCTGATGCTCAACTCCAGTGAGCTCAATAACAGAAGAATCATGCAGTGCTGCAGAACATGTGACTCAGGGGCTGACCTGATCCAGGGTTCAGGAGGACTTCTTCTGTACAAGGTGACAGGACAAGGGTCAGGTAACCAGATGAGGTATGGGAGGTGGGTGAGTGCGGCTCTTTGAAGGACTGAAAATACAACAATACAGTTCAACCAGCAACACGGATCCCCCATCAAGTCAAGCGTTGCTAGGCACTGGAGACTTGTCTTTCCCCAGACAGACAGCCCCGGCCTCCTGATCCATCAGTCTGCAGTCTGGAAAAGGAGGCAGACAGCTTGAAGCTTCACAAATAATCTTGTCATGACATTCCGGAAAGCACTAAGGAAAATTTCAATGTGTGGGTAAAAGAGGAACAGGACCTACCAGGGACATCCGTAAGAGTTAGAATTAATTAGGCCTGATGGCTGGTTGAATAGTGGGGCCTGACAGAGACTGGCGGGGGAGAGAGGCAAAGAGAACTAAGAGTTTTGATCTTGGACACCAGGTGCATGGTGAAGCCATTAACCTTAATGGGGAGAGTGGGAGCCTGAGCACTTTGGATCACATTCCATGAGTATGACTTGGGCATGACCAGCTTGTCCCAGGTCGAGGGTCTCCCCAGACAGGATAGAGAGGCTCAGAAGACCTTTAAGAGGAAATGTCATGAAGCTTGTTCTTAAAGGGTACCTTGTATGGGAGGGTGAGGGAGCTATATGGGGAAGAGTTAAGATGAGGCTGTAGGTAACAGGATATGACCTCTCCCCTATGTCCTGAGCAGTCTAGCTCTGGCCCCAAACATACACTCTGCACCCACAAACCAAAGCAAGAACCAGCAACTAGTTGGCCCTTCACCCCCAAAAGCAGTTGAAGGATCAGCTATTGCTACTCAAACAGCACCCTTTGAGTGCTCACCTGGACCCCAAGCGTATTCCAAAAGTGTTCCAACTATACACCTCCCTAAGAGAAGCACAGATCCACGAGGTCCTTTCTAGCTTGTGCATGCACCATATTTCAGCGTCCAACTTAGACTGACATCCCGGGCAGCTGCAAGCAGGTCCTGGCTCTGTGCCTGGCCCTCTATTATGTTCAGTGGACAGAGGAGAGGATGCAGCCTCTTGTGGTTGGTACAAAGTGGGTGTGGGGGATGGAGACAAAAGCTGTGGATGCCCAGGCTTGGGCAGCAGTTAAGGGTCCACCAGATGCCCTCTGCCAGCCACTCCACACTGGCTCTGCTGGAATTTAAATTGCAAGAAATTTGATGCTTTCATATTCAAGGGATGCAAGTTTCAGTCTTTGTTCTGCCCCTAACCAGCTCTGTGATTTTAGGCAGGTCACTAGTTCCCTCTGGATGGATAAAAGAAAAGGAAGGAGAGGAACTGAATCTGAGCACTCTGTTCTCCCCAGTTCCATTTTTTCCTGAGACACCCCAAACATCTTGGTCCAGTAAGTCTTTATCTCCTCAAAGTCAACCGTGGACTCTCACAGAGAGGATGGTCTGCAGAGGAATGAAGTCACAGGACAAGAAGTTATCCACAGTGATCAAGCACTCTCAGAGAAGGGAGTCATGTTTTGAGCACAGAGGACAAGGAAGGGGAAAATCTGTGCTCCAGAAGAGGAAAAGCACTCAGAAACCTTCTTGGGAATAAAGCCTGCCCTCTCCAGGGCTAATAGAGGGAGGGCAGCAGAGCATGGAGATATTACAGATGCTCTGAGCCCCGCCCCTCTTGTCTCCAGAGTGCAGAAGAGGAAGCAGCTTCCCCACCATGGCTGGTATAAGGAATGCACTGACCAAAGTCAACTAGTATCTCAGGCAACTTCCCAAAGAGATCCTCACTCCCCCAAAACAGACTCAGGACAGAGTCAGAGGTCAGGACATTACAGCCTCCTTGCACCTGGAGTGGATTTGGTCCCCTGTGCTAGGAGGGGATGCCTCATCACCCTCTGGAAAATGCCCTGAAGAAACTGCCAGACTTTGCCAATAAAAATACATTGCCCAGACCAACACTGAATAACTGTTTAGCGTATGTATATCCCCAAAGTTGCATGAGTACATGTACTTAGCAGATTTTGTTGACTACCTGAAATTCAGGTTTAACCAAATGTCTTACAGATTATCCAGAAACCCCCTCCCACATGCTCTAGGAAGGTCAAGCATCCTCAGAAAATAATTCACCAGCAGTCAGAGCCTGGTTCACTGTTCCTACCACTTCTGCAGGGTGCTCTATATAGGAGAGCCTATATAGACGATCCCTATGTTTCCAGGGGATTCTGGACCATGGCCTCAGCCCCCACACACCCAATATGAACCATCAGCATGGGGCTGCCTGCAGATGCCCCTCACAGACCCTGCCTGTGGCCAGCTCACTGACAGGGCTCCCCTATTCCCCAGGGATGTGGTCAGGCCAGGCCTCAGTGCTCTCTCCTTCCCTTGTTTCCCACCAGCCTGACCACCCACTTCCTGGCCAGCTCTCCTCTGCACTTTTGACTGCAGTGCCTGTCCTTTACCCAGCTTGGACTCAGAGGGTTTCAGTGAACAAGAACTTTTGCTCTTTCAAAGCAAGAGTGAAGAGTAAGGTAAGACCTGATTTTCTTTCTTGCCTCTCCCTATTGATGCCCCAAAATGCTTTCTATCCTCCCAGCCCTGGCCTGTCCTGGGTCTCCAGCCCTTGCAGGGACCCCAGAGTACAGGGAAGGGAGCCCTGCTCTATCCTGCCCAGCTGCAGACCCATGGCCCACACTGCCCTGTGCTCCTGCTTGGGCTAATTGAGGCTGGCACATGAATCGTGGTCACTAATGGGCTTCCTCCGCACAGGCTCTCAGCCAGCAGGCGGAAGTCGAGTGAATGCCTTCTTTCCTGGCCATTAAGCTGAGCCACCAACACTATGCACCAGCTCCTGGCTGAATAGCAGGGCATAAGGACTGGCAGGGGGCATGGAGGCTGAGTCACCTACTTGGATGGCCAAGGCCTAGGAGCTTTCTTTTTTGGTTTTTTTTTTGTGGTACCGGGGATCAAAGTCGGGTCCTTGCACTTGCACAGCAGGCGGCAAAACCACTGAGCTAAATCCCCGGCCCCCTAGGAGCTTTCTTGAGGTGATGGGGCTACAGCTAACTGGAAGGCCGAGGGACAAAAATGAGGAAGAACAAACTGTCGGGATGCCTGGCTGGAGGCTCAGACCCTGGCTTACCCCACATCTACCCCTTTCCTGCAAAGAGCAAAAAAGGCAGCCCTCTGTACCTCTGGGAAATGTCCCCCACTTCTCCTGCCCTGGATAGGAGTGGGGCAGCCTATGTGGGAGTCTCTGGAAGTTGTTTCATATAGGATAAAGAAGCAAGAGTCACCCACTCCTTAGACTATTGCCAGCGTTTGCATCCCTAACTTCTACACAGCTTCTAGGGTTCCGTTTAACCAGCACCTCCTCAGGCAGTCCTCCCTGATCCCCCAAATTAGGTCAGATCTCCCACTGCACTTTCCCATAGCACCCTGAAGTTCTATGTCATACCTCATCAACATTATAATTACCACAGCACAGGGTGCAATTTATACCCAACAACTCACATGGGTAAGACGAAGTAACTTTAATTTCTGTAACTAATCACTTTTTTTTTTTTCTTTCAGGACTGGGGATTGAACCCAGGGCCTTCACACTGATTTATGCTCCCAGTCCTTTTTTTATTTTTTATTTTGAGAAAGGGTCTCACTAAGTTGCTAAGTTTTCCACAGTGCTGGATTACAGATAGGCACCACCATGTCCAGCTACTAATCACTTCTTGACCCTGGTTCTCCACTCCTAAAGAGCTTGGTGGGAGATTAACTTGGCAGGAAATAGTATCTTGGTTTAAAACCTTTTCTCTGAGATAGTCATGAGGATCAAAGTCCCTCTTAGGGCCTTTTCTTCCATCCTCTTTCTTTGGATGGCTTTGAACTGCCAGAGGAGCCCCTAGCCCTCCTGCAGCCCTCTGGTAACTGTCAGCCTCAGTGAGACATCCCTATCTGTCTGAGTATCCAGCCTAGTGGTCTCTGGCCTTACCTGACCTTTTCTGAGATCCCAATTACACCCCCAGATGAAGTCCCCAGCCATTGCTATTACCTCGGCTCACATGGCTTCCTCATCCTGACCTCAGGGTTCTTCCCTGCACTAATTCTATCTGCCATCCCATTCTGGGACACGGGGGAAATGCTGGGCCTTCTGCTGTGTCAAACATAGGCTATCAGTGTTGGACTAGGGACACTGATTCAACCCCACCACCACCAGCCATACTGTTATCATGCTGGCACTGGATTCAAAGCACATCAAACCTGAGCCTGCTCTCCCTCAGTCTCCTCACCACACTCCAGCTCAGCCCTGTGCTCAGACACCCAGCATCTAGCATTATTCTGGTAATGCACAGCATTGCTTCCTAAATGTAGAAAAGCATTTTATCTCTACAAATGAGGCTGTCAAGACCACGATTTCACTAAGGTCTTTGAAAAGCCAAGCAATGACCTCTTTGTTCCAGACTCATTCACTTTCTTTAATGCTTTCTTGAATAAAAAAGAAAGGCAAGGGTGATAGCTCTCAAACCCAAATTCTTCATCACCTCGGGAGCACCCTGCAAAGGCGAACCCCATCACTCACAAGCAGCTCTCAACAGCAGGTGGTGGATCCCCGCTGTGGCTGATCTCCCCAGGCCCTCCCAGCGCTGGCAGGCAGCGCTCCTGTGACCCAGTGCTGGCCCAGATCAATATACAAATACCTGGCGTGGAAGACAGGAGAACCTCAAGAGTGCCTTGAGAAAGGAGCAAGAGCCCGGAGAAGGTCACTTGAGGAAGAGGTTCATCAATTAAAGCACAGATTCTTGAAATTTTTTTAACCCTTGACTCATTTAATGCTTTCTCTTATTGTCTAGGGTATAATTCTACTGCTCAAGAACAGTTTGTTAACTTTACTGTGGGCAGGTTTATGTACCAAAATGATAAAATATGATGGCTTTTCTAAGCTACGCACTCTCCTTTGCCACCCCCACCTGCTTTGTGATGAGTCTGAGGCAGCTGCAGAGGGGAGGGAGGAGTGTCTAAGGGTTAAAGTCAGGGAGATTCCATGGGTAGCAGAGAGGAAGGACTGGAAAGGTAGATGAGATCCAAAGAACAGAAGTGAGATCCCCGGGACAGGTGCGCAGGCTGTGTGAGCTCAGAGGCCAGGGGTGGGGCTGGCTGTGGGCACTGAGCTAGGAGGGTGCCATGAATGCAGATAGAAATGTAGCCTTGGAGCTGGAAGCTGCTCTGAGGCGGGCTCAGGGCTGAGTGGGAGAGAGCACTAGCCCAGCTATGTAGGAAAGGCCTGACTGTCCAGGAAGTGCATTCTCTGGCCTTTTTCTCCCCTTCTCCCTTCTTCTACCACTCATATTCCTGGCCCCCCGGGGACTTAGCTAAGCTTCTGGGAGATAAGTCCATCTAGAGCCCTGCCCTCCTAGCATGGGGCTGTGGGCACTTTTTGTGAGAGCTTTTATGAGGCACATTGGAGGAAGAACAGAAGGGATCATGATTTTTAAAATTCTGTTAATTAGGATACTATCTCTAACAGAAAATCCACCTCAAAAATTCTTAAATAAAATGAATTTTTTGGCTCATATAATTGGAATGTCCAGAGGAAATATTGGCTTCAGGATGAGTTTGATCCAGAGGTTTGTGATGTCCCATAAGATTCATAAGATTTCTTTGTGATTCTCTCCACTCTGTCCTCCTAATCTGTCAGCCTCATTCTCAGACTGAATTCCCTCATTGTAGCAGCTCTGGGGCCACTGTACTTTTTTTTTTTTTTTCATAATCAGGGAGATTAAAAAGCTTTTCTTACTCCAACTTTTAACAAAAAACCTTTTCTGATATAATCGATTTCTATCTGAATGGAGCAACTTATATCACAAGGTAGCTTGAACCAATCATCACAGCCAAAAGAATCTTACACATTGATTGGCATTATCCTGAGTTACATGCGTTTTCCTCAACCAATCACTGTGAGCATACAATAGTAATACAGTACTGTGATTGGCTTAGGCCAGTTAAGGACCAACCCGGGAATTGTTCTAGTCGTATAATATGGCTGCTACACAATAAGAGATGGGTGAATGATGCTGGGGGAGCAGATAATGGTGCCCAATATAGATGTTTCTTTTGCTTTTCTCATGAGAAAGAAGAGTTCAGAATTGGAATGAACCTCCAAAGTAATTTGAGGGTCACCCATACACTTAACTTGTCTATATCTGCAAGGCCACACAAAATTGAGAGTGGGCTGTGCTATATACTTTCATCCTGTTTTCCTTTCCCTCTTCTCCCTCTGCCTGCCATGTTTCCTCATCCCTGTCCTCGCCTAACTTCTCTTCTCTGTTCTCTCCCATCTCTGTATGCACAGACCTCTGTTGCCCATGTCCTGCCTCTCCCCACTGCCTAGGTCTTTTCTCTCCATCCCACTCCCCCTCCCTGGCCCCATCTCTAGACCCCCTCTCCCCATGCCTCTGAGTTCACTTTCATCTCATCCAAATTGCGTTATTAGTTCAGCAGAAAAACAAGGCTAGCTACAACCATCATGGGCACAGACGGTGTGCATTAGATTCAAAACATATTTAAGGAAAATACTCTGGCAAATGGAATCAATAAACTCCAAATCAAACATTCACCAGGAAGGAGAAGTGTACCTTCAGCTCAGTGTGCCGGGAAACTGCTCACCGTGCAGCAGAGGAGGCCAAGGCTCTCTCACCGCCCCAGCCACAGGGCGCAATGGCCAGAGTAAACCAGAGAAGCCACAGACCTCAGCTTCCCGCTCTCCAGCCACCCTGCTCTCACCGAGCCTCCCCTCAGCCCTTCCCTTCTCAGCTGTGTTGAAGGGCCCAGTGCTTTCCGCATGCCCTGGTGCAATGATCAGTGGTGCTGATTAAGAAAGGAGAGGTGATGGGGAGAGGGACAGGAACTGGGGAACAGAGGCATTTGCATTAAGGTATTTTTAGACCCAAAGATTAAATCTTTAATAATCATAATTTTTTCTTGAAGGAAAATGAGGGTTTGGTGTGTGGTGCTTATCCCCCTCCCCCTTCTCTTTGAGCTTTCCCTGCTTTGAGCTCTCCCAGCCTTGCTCCTGCAGTGGAAGAAAAAGGCAAGAGGCAGAGAAACAGAAGAGAACGGAGAGAGGCTCTGGAGGGGAATTAGCCCCCACAAATCTGGGCTCTGGCGCTGCCTCTCCCTCCCAACCCGTGGTTGTCTGGTGGACTCCAGGAAGACAAGCTCAGGCTAAGGCACACTGGTGCTTCAGGACTGTCTTCCAAGCCATGGAAAGCATTCTCTATTTTCTGATATCTTTTGGGTTAAAAACAGTTAGCACTAACTTCCCAGGGCCCCTGGAAAAGGGATCCCTGGGGGGGGGGGGGGCTCTTCCTCCACTCACTGATATTAGGACATCTCAAACATCTGAGGAATCTGACTCTACCCCAGGAAACTCTCTGGGTTCACCTTCCCCTACATGATGCCAATGGGGCACTGTCTCTCACAGGAAGCGCGACAGAACGTTCTGCCTGTGGAGGTGGAGAGAGAAGGGTGGGGTAGTGAGGAGAAGATGTTAAAGATACAGTCCTGCCTATACCATGGGCTGTGAGAATTTGGACAAATCCCAGAGACCTCAATTTCCCCAAACTGCAATAAAAAGAAAGATAGATCAAGAGGAACTGGACGAGGCTCCATGAATCCTCTGAACTTGTCTGTGCAGTTTCCTGGTAAGGGGCCCTGTCACACTCTCCGAGGGGTCTGAGAGTACACAAAAGCTAAGAGCCATAAGTGGAGCCAATGCCAAAGTTGGCACATGGCTGAGGGCTGGTCGGCATCCTGGCTTTGTCACTGGAGGAGTACCTTGGCCTGCCCTACAAACCCTTCTGTTTCTTCCCTTTAGCAGGTTCATTTTAGTATAATACATTTGAAGAAAATACAGAAAAATGAATAAAATACAAACAACATTAAGTTGGCCAGGTTCTTGAAAGCACTACAAATCCCCCATAAACTCAAAGAGCTCATTTGGAGCCCACATTGTCTCTTCCTGAAGTTATTGCTACCTTTGCACATGGGCCAGTGGCCTCTGAGGCACTGGTCTGGGTCATCTCCCAACATGCTCCCTGTGTCCCCAAAGTCATCATAGATCCAGTCACTCCTGGTGCCATCTCACTTCTCAGTCCCTAGATTTTAAAACTACATACATTGCTTCATTCAGACAAACATCTCTATAACACTAAGACTGTCCATTTTCTGACCAAGTGTCAAATACCATAACCCAAGCCCAGTGGGAGATACAACAAACAGACATTGAATTTATAAATAAGTGAATGAATTCAAGAGCAAATTTGTGAAGTAAATTAATGATATCTTGACTTTCATCACTCTTCCCAGGCTGAAGACTCCCATCTCAATTCCTAATTAGGCCTAATAATTTACAAAGTACTGGTTTCTGACCCCTCGGAGCCAGTGAATGACTGATCTCTCCAGTGTCTGGTACAGATCAGTCCACTCCTAGATCCTTCTTGAATTATAGGCTGATGTCTTTCCTCCCTAATAGAAAAGTGAAATATATTTTCTATCCTGTTCTCTCTCTCTGTCTTTCTCTCTCTCTCTCTCTCTCATCATTCTTCTTTCCTACAAGACTTCAATTAAACATAAATTGGACCTTCTCATTTTGTCTTCCCTGTCTTATATCCTCCTTTCTGTATTTTCCATCTTTTTGTCTCTCAATGAATATTTTTCCTCTCACCTGGAGCCTAGTTTAGTGATTTTCTCTTTAACTGTATCTAATCTATTGTTAAGCCAATCCATTGAGTTCTTGATTAGAGTTATTACAGTTTTAGTTCTAGAATTGCTTTTTTTAAAAAAAATCTATTATGTATTTTGTAGTTTTCAGATCCCTGCTGAAAGAGTCAAGCTGTGCTTGTTTGAACATAGTAAGCATAGTTGTTTCACAGTCTGTGTCTAGCAATTCTAACTTCTGAAATCTTGGTTACTGTCCCTATTTTCTGTGGCTCCTACAGGCCCCTGTCCATGAGCATATTTGAGTGTTCTAGATATCCATCTCATCCCAGATACTGTATCTGCAACCTTGTCAGAGGAATTTCAGGATGAAGGACATTCATTCAAGGGGCTGCTGTTCTGGTCAAGTGACATTTCACATTATCATTCAAAGTCCAGTTAGAAAACAAGTCAGAGAGGACTGCAAGCAAGACCCTTTCTCATGAACATCTGCCCTACCCTCAGAAGATACTGAAGTGTACTTGGAAGAGGGGGGTGGCAAGGGAGGGAACTTTCTGGAAAGCTTTCCTCTGTTACAAACTCGCTTAACCATGACAGTAGGAGCAAAGCAGAGATGGGGTCACACTTGGGGGGGGGGGGTCACCTGACAAAGTGCCACTCAGTCTGTTAGTGCCTTTTCTTTATTTATTCATGTGTTGTTTTAAAATATTGCCCAGAACAGACATATTTGTGCCTTTTTAAAAAAAATCAAGAGATCTTGGTTTCTCTTAAAAGATCCAAGGTTCTGACCACATGAGCCCTGACTCCAGGAGGTAACAATTGGTCAGAGCAAGAGCCCCTGCCCACAGGAGCCCAGTGGGCTGTAGGAGCAGCACTGGCACCACTCGGGCAACAGGCATGATTGCACGGACTCTGGCCACTTCCCAGTCCGCTTAATTACTGCCTGACCCTGAAGAAATTTGATGTTTCAGCCCCTGACCTAGAGAAAAGACTGCATGGAGTTTCCAAATCTATGAGACAAAGAGGGAAGAGCAAGAGATCAGAGCAGCAAGGGCATCTTCCAGAGGTCCCCAGCTGACATAGGAGGTGCCAGCCCCTGCCCAGGCCAGGTGACTGCCAAATACAGTGTGGCCATCTACTGCCAGGCATCCTCGGGCAACTCACTCGGAACCCCCATCTCCCTATCTGTCATAGCGCCTGGCTTGTAGGATGGCTATGACATTAAACGAGGCAATGAATGGACCGGGCCTGTAGGTAACAGATGCTCACAGCACTGTTGCTGGTGTCTGATGCTCTTTCCTGCCCTTCTTGCTTCCATGCTCTCTGCACACCCTTAGGACCAAGACCCCGGGCTAGAGTTCCCTTCATGCCCTGTGATGTAGAATTGAAGCTCGGAGAGGTGAGGATCCTCTAGATGCTAGAATGTGAGCATTCACCTTAAGGACACAGTCTGCCTGAGCTGACCCAGGCTCAAAGATGGGGCTGATCACAGCCAGAGCAAGGGTGGGATGGAAGGCTTCCCAGAGGTGGGGGCTCACAGCAGGATTTGGGGGAGTGTTTTCTTATGCACCACTCCCTCATACCCATGCTCTGAAACAAAGTAATTTCACTGTCTTTGAGCCCCAAACAATAGTCCAAGCCTTATCTCCAAGCCTTATCTCTACAATATCCAAATAAATGGGCTCAAAAGCAGGAGCCTGGGCTTCCTCACCTTCCTTCCTAATGGAACTGGAGACACACACAAAGACACACACAAACTATTTGCTTTCTTCTCTTGCGGGGGGGGGGGGTCCTTACATCACCAGCTGACTTTTCTCATGGACACTCCCCAGTCAGGTACAAACCAGGTGCACCTTATCAGCACCACACTCTCTCTAAGGCAGAGATCCAAATGTCTCACTCACCAAGGAGATTGGCACCTAGATCCAATCTCTGCATCCAGCCCTTTCTTTTCTTTATTTTAATGAGTTTTGTGCTGGGCCCATATTTTACCAAATACCACAGCCCCCTGAAGGTCCTTCCTCCCCACTTCCTAGTATCTACTGGCTCCTGGAAGGGCTTTCAGGACCCTCTCTGCCAGCCAGCTCCCTCAGCTCCCTCAGACCAACCCTTATCTTCCAGACTTCTCCAGCCTCAGGATCTCAACTGCTCCCCCAGCACTAACACACACTTGCATGCACATACCACACACACACACACACACACACACACACATACACACACTCAGGCATACAACACATGGGCATGCAGAGCAATATACACACATACACATGCACATACAGACTGTGGCATCCTCAATCACAGATCTCTCTTGTCAGCTTTTGTCATAATGGCTTCCCTCCCCACTACTCCCTGGAACCACTGTGATCGAAGTATGGTCAATTCCCTGTCCTCATCTTATCTGCCCTCTCACAGGCTTTGACCCAAGAGCCACCTTCCTGCTTGGAACATGCCCATCTCTGGCCCTTCCAAAAGCCACAAGTCATGCTGTCCCCTCCCCAGCAGCCCCTGCTCAGTCTCCTGGTCAGCCTCCTCTCCCAGCCTCATCATGCTGGACCAGCAGGAGGGGTTCTGGCTGGAATGAATTTCACCTGGTCCTCACGCACACCAGGTATGATGTTCATTTTTTAAATCTCTGCTAATCGGAAAGCAAAATTGTTTAAATGCCCAGTACTTTTCGATAGGAGAACTCAACAGGATCTTGTAGGCCATGGTAAAGAGTTTGGTGAAGAGCATGTCACCTGAGGAGTGACATAGTCTGATGATCATACTGACAAGTCCCTGTGGCTCAGGGAAGATGTGAAGACAAGACTGGAAGCCTGGAGACCAGACGGACACAAGGCCAGGGTACTGTGTGGATGAGAGAAGGGGAAAATCTGCACTGTTGATGGTCGGGACACAGGAAAGACAGGAAGGAGGAATGGGGAGTGACTTTGGCACTTCTGCCCTGTTATGGCTCCATCTTAGAAGTCCTTCAAAGGCCATGTGTTGAAGCCTTGGTTGCCACCCTGCGACCCTACTGGCAGGTGGGACAACTTCTAGGAGGCAAGGCCTAGTGGCAGGAAATGAGGTCACTGGGGCCATGCCCTTGAGGAGGACATTGGAGCCTCAGCCCCGTCACCTCCTTTCTGCTGCTATGAGGCGAGCACCTTTGCTCCTCTACCCTCTACCATGATGTGTTGCCTCACCACAGGGCCAAAAGCAATGGGCCAAACTACCATGGACTGAAGCCTCTGAAACCAAGTTCTCAAATAAACCTTTTGTCCTTATTAGTTGAATTTCTCAGGTATGTTGTCACAGTGACAGAAAGTTGGCTGATATACCACATAAGTAACTGGAGGAGCAATAACAGCTGCTACTCATATGGGACAGCTGTGTGCTGGGAACTGTCCTATGGGTGTATGTGGTATCCACCCTCACTTGCCCTTCTCAGCCCTGTGCAGCAGATGTCATTTCCATCCCTGCTGGCAGCTGAGGACACCTAACAGAGCAGTACTGGAGCCTAGATTCCCCTCCCAGACATCCTTCTCTGTCATCTATGCTCCTAGGAGCCTCGCTCATGGCCTCTCCCAAGGAAGGCTGTGCACTGAGCTAGCAGAGGCCACTGAGGCAGGAGGCAGGGACGGTCCCAGGATAAGCACTTTCAGGAATGGAGCCCAGGCATCTGCGTCCTTCAGCCCATGGCTCACAAAGCTGGGCATGATGGCCAGAGATAAGTTTTCAGTGTGTCCTCCTAGAAGCCTGTGCTGGGATCTTACTCCCCAGGACAACAGTGTTAAGAGGTGGCACCTTAGAGAGGTGACCAGGCCACGAGGGCTCTGCCCTCACAAATAGATTCATGCTGACTATAAAAGGGTTTGTGGCTGTGGGTTCATCTCTTGCTCCCTCACACAAGCCTCCCACCAGAGAGTGACACAGCAAGAAGGCTTTCTGGGATGTGGCCCTGGTCCTGGGACTCCCCAGCCTCCAGAACTGGGAAAAGTAAATGTTTCCTTTTGGGATTACTCAGCCTGTGGTGTTCTGTTACAGCAGCACGAAACAAATTAAGGACCTTCCTACCGGGGCCCTGGAGCAACCTGTGAAGCAGCTGGAAGAGAAAGCTGAGCAGCACCCAAAG
Organism: Heterocephalus glaber; assembly: GCF_053883595.1. NCBI lineage: Eukaryota > Metazoa > Chordata > Mammalia > Rodentia > Bathyergidae > Heterocephalus > Heterocephalus glaber. Next base: position 35,571,026 of record NW_028258294.1, on the reverse strand, counting down.
ACTGTGTCAGGCCAAGAGGGGAGCGGCTCATGTCTGCTTGGATGTTGCCACCGAGGTAACCTCACCCTGCTCACCCTCTCTCCTTCCCATGCTTCCTTTCCCACTTACACCCCCTCCCCTTCCTGCTTTTAGAGAAATTTAACTTCTCATTTAAAAATGAATTTGTTTTCTTTATTGCCAAATTATGGAAATACTGAAAGGTAGAAAAATTTTCAAATCACCCATAGGTAACCCAGAGTTACCATGAACATTTGAATGTTTATTTTAGATGGAAAGGAAAATATGACCAACATTGTAATGTACATTCCCTTTTGTATCATAATTTTTTTTTTTTACTTTAGACACAGTGGAAGCATTTTCTTGTCCCATAATTCTTCTAAAACAGTAATTTTCCTAACTGTACAGCAGCCCTGGCTACACTTCCCATCACTTAACCAGCCTCTTGTCACAGACATTTGTGTTCTTTCTAGCTTTTCCCTTTGTAACTAAAACCCTAAGGAGTACACTTGCATGTAAGTCTTTGGTGGGTCTAATTATCTCCTGCCTGGCATTGTTGATCCAAAGGGTTCAGTTCTTTTTTTTGGTACCAGGGATCGAACTTAGGACCTTCCGCTTGCGAGGCAGGCAGCAGAACCACTGAGCTAAATGCCTGGCCCCAGGGTTTAATTCTTTACACAGTGCTTGATACACATCCCCTTGCCAAAGCCCTGGCCTCGGCCATTGTCATCTCTCATAGTCATGGCTTCTGTAGGCTCCTCACTGTTTTTCTGGCTTCCTCTATTACACCCCAACTATTGTCATGGCAGCAGGAGTGACCTCTATAAACAGTAATGGCCAATAGTCTGTGTCACTCTTGTTAAAAACCCTTCAGGGCTCCCCTCCCCTTGGGCAACCAGCACCCACTCCTCCAGTGGCCACTCACCATACACCCCTCACCCACTATATCCTCCTGGTCTCTGCAAAGCTCATTTAAAGATCTCTCTTACCACAGGTCTTTTGCACATGCTGCTCTGTTGGCTAAGACCAAGTTCTCTGCCTATGGCTTGTTCCTTCTTATCATTCGTGACTCAGCTCAAAGCCTCCAAGCCTTCTCTGACCTCTCTTGCCCCACCCAACTTCCTTTTTATTTCCTGTAAGGCTTTTCACATTTTCTAAATATTTAGTTGATTTTTGCTTCTTAATTTTCAGTTTATCTGCTAAATGCCATGTTCCTTGAGGGCAAAGGTGGAGTTTCACTCTCTACTATCCATCCAAGGCCTAAGCCAGGGCTTGGCAGAAGGCTGGGCCTCAGTTAAATGCCATGAAATTATCTTCCAGACAGGTGACATTCTGAAACTCTGTGTTACTCTATTGATATGCACGACATTTACATACCAATTAAAAATACATTTTAAAAGGTAAATACGTTTTTAAAGGTTGTTTTCCCCTACACTTCCAGCAGTAACACATGACTGCCCATTATAACCTCACCAGCACTGGATGTTATGCTTCTAAAACAAAAATTTTTTTCTAATCTGTTGGCAAAAATATTTCACTATTGGAATTTGCATTGCTTTGATTACTAGCAAGAGTGAACATTTTTTCATGTTCACAGTCTTTTGGGGGAATCAATAATAAGAAAGTTTATTCGTGATTTTTGATTAGCTTCCTCATTATTAAAGGTATCTCCAGAAAAGAACACACTCTGGCCTCAGCTCTTCTAGAAATACTCAGTTCTTCCTGAAGTCTAACCTTGATTCCTTCCTGCTGCTCCTTCCTTCCCGATCTCCCTCTGCTTGAGCCCTGTGCGCTGGCACTAAGTGACTCCTGGCCCTTTTTGCCTGTGTTGCTCTCTTGCCTGGGCTGTGAAGAATGAAGGAGCAAAGCCAGCATGTGTCCCCTCCCCACACCTCCGGCACTGAGCGGCAGATTAAACGATTGGATTCGGGAAGGAAGGCCGGGCTGGTGAAATGCAATCATCTCTGACTAAAATCTCTTTTTCAGATATATAATGGTCTAATCAATATTAATAGAGAGGCTTATCTGTTTTCCTCATCTCCCATGTCCTTAAGAGTAGATAAAATGCTTGTAAAATAGGATCCTATTCAGCATATACTGATTGCTTCCAAAATGCATTTTCTCGAGATCCATCATCAAGTGAGAGTCATTACCAAGCAGCCAGGCCCAGCGCCCCCGTTGACAAATTTTGGGAAGATTCTTTGATTATTTTGCCCAACATGTGATTTAAGGGCTGCAGCTTCTCTCACTTCCAAATTTGTTCTTGCCTGTCCTGCAAGGGATCTTGGAAACTCGAGGAGTTTTAAACAAATGGAGATTGAGAGCAAGGAGGCCGGGGGGCTCTGGAACTGCCATTGGTCCTGATCCTGGAGGGGAGGCTATGGGGTTGGTGAAGAAGCAGTGAGACTGGGGCTTCTCCAAGGCAGTGAAGAAAGATACAGCGAGCAGAGCTCAGGAGGCAGCGGACACAGGAAGAGGACAGGTTAGCACTAGAAGCATGGGCTGCCCTGGGCATCCCAAGACCTGGGTGTTCTTCTTGCCTGTGTGAGCCTGCACAGGGCACCCAGCCTCTTTGAGCAACTTTGTTTGACCTCAGTGTAGGAAGAGCCTGAGGCCTTCCACACTCAGGTTTTCTTCCTCTTTTACTTCGCAGGTGTTCCTGGAATGCCTCTATTTCCATGGTAGCAAGACCCAGGAAGTGGTTCACACAGTGTGTCTATGACAAAAAATCGTCAGGGTGACAAACATAAATATTAAAACCAGCTTTAAAATTCACAAATGACTAAACGAGCTTCGTTAAATAGGTAACTTGACACAGCTTCACACACACAACATAACGTGTAATTATCTGTGCAACTGCTTAAAGGAATTGTGGAGATCCATGTGTGCCAGCGCGAGAAGTGTCGAAGACATACTGTCGGGTAGAAAGAGCAAGCTGCTGAGCGACTCTGGCACAGGGAGGAGGCCATGCAGAATAGAGTACAGGCAGATGTGTGAACATCTGAGAAAAAGCCTGAAAGGACATAGTAACCTATCACAATGGTTGTTTCTGGGGTGCCTCCTCCAGAAATGGACGAATGATCAAGATGGGCCAAGAGGGACCAAGAGAATTTGAGTAATGTAATGCCTTTGAATCTTTTAAAGGGAAAGTATCCATCCATGTCTTGTGTAAATAAAAATTGTTCATAAAGACATTAGATTTCCACACGGAAAAAAGTTCACCTTGACCTCTGCCTTAGTCCAGTTGCTGCTGCTGTAACAGAATACCACAGGCTGGGTAATTTATAAACAATAGAAGTTTATTTGGCTTGTGGTTCTGGAGGCTGGGTATTATGGCTTATGTCTAGATGTCAAATCCTCATGTGCTCATTCATAGGTGGGGCTTTTCAGACAAAGCTGGATCTAGGGTGTGTGAATATGGATTATGGGCTTGATAACTGGATTAGTCCACTGACTGGGTTAGCATAGTTTTGTGTATAGATGAATGGGTTTACTAAAGACAGAAGATTCATCCTGAATATGAGTAGCACCAACCAATAGGCTTGTAGCCTGAATGGAATAAAGAGGGAAAGGGAGGTTCCTTGTTGCTGGTTCTACTTCCTGCCTGGCCTGCCATAGACTGTTTCTCCTCTGTGCTGTCCCTCTGCCATGCCGTCCTGCCTTGGAGCCAGCCAACTACAGACTGAACCTCTACACACTGTGAACTAAAATAAGCCTTTCCTCCTTTAACTTGTACGTATTGGGTATTTGTCCCAGAAAACAAAAATGTAACTAATACACTGGGTCGTCCAAGAGCATGGTGCCAGTATCCGGTAAGGGCCCTTGAGCTACATTATCCCACTGCGAAAGGCAGAAGGGCAAGTAAGCACATGAGACAAATTCATCATTTTTATCAGAAATCGTCTCCAAAGATAACTAAACCACTGCTGAAATGATGGCATTAATCCTTTGTGAAGGTAGAGTCTTCATGCTCTAATCATCCCTCAGAGGTCCCAATTCTCAACAATGTTGCACTGGGAAGTGTTTGGGGGGAACACATTCAACCACAGCAATCCTATATCGTATCCTGGACAGGAAACAACCCTAAATGGGTCTATGATCCATCCGTGGCAAAGGTCGCATTGTAAAGCTCTTAGAAGAAAACGTATGAAGATCCTTTCAAGACATTGAGGTAGGCAACGATTTCCTAAACTGGAAACAGAAAGCATTCACTATAAAGGAAAAATCCACTATATTAGATTACGTTAAAATTATGTTCCCTTCAAAAGGAAGGTTCCTGCTCCAGCTGGCAGCAGTGAAGGGGGAGCTGGAGTTGGGAAGTCTTCCTTCTGGAACCACCATAGTAAAGACTGGTTCAGGCAGGAATCATCAATGGACCATAATCAGGGCAAACTTTGGTGAGAAACAGAATATTCACACTGTATTAATCCCCATAGTTTGCTTATTAACTGCAAGAGTGAAAATTTTATCTATACAAAGGAACACTGGATGTCACCTTGAGCAGGTGATCAAATGTAACATTACCAGTGAGGGACATTGGCAGCTCCAGATGTGGGACCCTGAGAAGGACACAACATCATTTACATGCAATTCCAGTCAGCAAGGCAATAATTTCTCTAATCATAATAAAATATCAGACAAACAAAATGAGAAGCATTCCATTTAAAAGAGAAAAGGGGGAGGGCTTCTATCCTTCAAAATGTCAATGTCATAAAAGACAAAGAAAGGCTATGGAAATTTCCTGATTAAAAGAGATTAAAGAGCCACGTTACTAGAGCACAATACCTGATCCTAGGCAGGACTTTGTACTGGAAGGGAAGATGCCATCAAGCACATTATTAGATCAAGTGAGTAAATCAGTACACAGTAGATTAGACAAAAGTATTGTATAGATGTTAAATTGACTGAAGCTGATAACTGACTTGTGGTCATGTAAGAGAATAGTCCTAAGACACAGACACTTATTCACTGGCTGACTTGAGAGTGAAGAGGTGTCATGTATGTAACTTACTCTCCAGTGGTTCAGAAGCGCAGTGTGTGTGTGTGTGTGTGTGTGTGTGTGTGTGTGTAAGTGTGTGTGCCAAGAAGATGCAAATGAACAAAAGGTGAATTTGGATAAAGGTTATAATACAACTCTTACACTGCTTCTATTCTCATAACATTTCTATAAATGTGAAAATCTTCTAAAACAACTTTTAAAATAGAGGGTGAAGCAGAAAGTCAGAAAATGGAAGAAGAAGATACAGACATCCAACACAGAACTCATCATCAGAATATGAAAAGAATCCCTAAAACAGATAAAGATAAATTACCCACTAGAAAAAATAGACAAAAAACTTGAAGGAGCACTTCACAAAAGAGAATGTTTAAATAGCTAAATAACACACAGTGATCATCACTAGTCATCAGAGAAATGCAAATTAAAGTCACAAGACAGTATTGCCACCCACCCATCATAATGGCCAAAATTAGAAAGACAGGCAATACCATGTGTTGGCAAGTGCATAGAGCAACCGAAACTTTGGTCATTTTGGCCAGGAATATAAATTAGTACAGTCTCTCTAGATAAGAACTTGGCAGTATATTAATTATCCATTGTTGTGTAACAAATCACCCCAAAACTTAGTGGCTTAAAACAATAAGAATTTATTATCCCATAGTTTCTGTGACTCAGGAATCCAGCCCAGCCAGGCAGGGTACCTCTGGCTCAAGGCTGCTCATGACACTGCTGTCAAGGCTGTGAGCCAAGACTGTGGTCTCACCTGAAGGCTGGACTGGGAACAGGTCAGCATCAAAATTCCCCACCTGGTTGTTGGCAGGAGTCAGCTCCTCTCATGCCATTGGCCAGAGGCCTCCCTCGGGTCCGCTGTGGGGACCTCTTCATGTGGCTTTTCAGGGCTCTCCAGGAGGCCTTCTTCAGAGCCGGTGAGCTGGAGAGTGAGGGACACTACACAGGACAGAGGCTGAAGTCTATTCCTGATGCAATCTCAGAAGTGACATTCCATTACTTCCATCATTTTCTCTTTGTTTGAGGTGAGTCAATAAGTCAACGCCCAAGGGTTAGGGATTACAGGAAGACATGAAAACCAAGGTTCAGACCAAGGGTGACCCTGGGGGACACCATTAGAGCTCCTCTGGCAGCATTCCTGGGACGGAGCAAGGTGGACACTGACCTCACAGTCCCTCTCGAACAGAAGTACCTGCATCCACACACCAAAATATTACACAAGGAGGTTTACAGCAGCACTCATCCTAATGGCCCACCTGGCAATGATCCAAACACCCATCAACAGAAGAATGGTAAGCAAACTATGTATAACCATGCAGAGGAATACTACACATCAATGAGAATGAAGACACTCCACCACATGTGATATAAATAACTTTCAAAAGCAGCATCAAGGGAAATTCTGCCAAATACAAATGAGAACATATTGTACAATTTCATTTATGTAAAGTTCAAAGGAAAGGGCAAAATTAATTTATGGAGTTCGAATTCATAATGGTAGTCATGCCTGGCAGAGGGAAGCAAGAGGTTGGAAGCACGCAGCAGGTCCTGCTGGGACCAGTGGTGTTCTATTTCCAAATCTGCCGGTGGTCTCTAAGGGGCTTGTTAACCTTGGGAGGATTCGTCAAGTTTGCACTTTTATGTGGACTTGTTAAGTTTGGATTCTGGAATCAGTCATGGTCTTCCCTCTCAAAATCCCCTATCAGAGGGTCAGGTGGGGTGAGTGAAGGAGAGCTGGTCCCAGGATCTGCCCTTGGAACAAGTTACCGGAGGAGCCCACTCAGTTCTAGGTTACATTGGAGAAACATGGTTATTCACTGAATAACAACACAAGCTTGCACAGGTAGTGAAAGGGACAGGGAAAGTGTGGACATTACAGATGTCCCTTCAGGATGTTCCCTGCCCCATCTGCCCCTAAGAGTGTAAAATGTGCTGCTTTGGGCTTCTACTAGAAGCTCCTTCTTCAGATCTTTAAAGAGAATACAGATATTCCTTGTTTAGACAGGATCTGTCCCTGCAACTAGGTCATTAGGTGAATTGGTCACTAAATGAGGAACTGTATATAGTATGTACATTACAATATTCAGAACAAAGAAATGGTCAAAGGAAATTCCAACATGATGACTTTGCTTTTATTTGCATAACTCTTACATACAGTACTGTAAGGTATAACTGAACATAAACTATAGTACTGTACTGTGCAGTCAGCAAAAATTACAGTACTGTACTATAGAAGAAGCCACCATAAGGCTGCTCTGCCACTCACTTTCCTGTATCCTAAGTCCAAATGCAGCTTGTAAGTCTGAGCTGCAGGTTGTGAATTCCAATCTGCATGCGTTGGTTGTAAGCCCAAACAGTTGTTAAGGAGGTAGGTCATTAAAAGAGGAATCTCTGTATTTAAGAGTCAAATTCCAACTAGAATACAAACTCTGTGGGTAAGGAACATGTTTGTTGTATTACTACTGTACCCCCACACCTGTACTACTGAACTGCCATACCCAGCATTAATCACAACAGGAAATTACTTGACACATTGACAGAAAATATGAAAGAGTTAAAGACGGAATAAGACACACACACACACCTGCACACTTCAAGTGGACAGAGGTTCACCCATCCATGCAGGAGGCACAGGAAGGGAGTATCTACAATCAGAGCGCCTCCTGCTCTTAAAAAGTTTTTCTCCATTGCTTCCCCAGAAGTCCCCCCATACCTGGCTTGATGATGGCACCCACATAATACCCACCCCCAGTTCTGTGCTGTTCACCACCTGCCCCAGGTGACATGGATTTGGTCTCAAGCCTCCAGGGCTCCAGTCCCCTCCCTGTCACCATCAGCCCCTCAGGCAGTGGGAACTTCCTTAAGGAGGCAGTTCCTAGCTGCCTTCAGTTCTGATCCTCAGACCTGCACAAGCTCACAACAAGGATGTCTTTGCAGAACCTCCAGGCTGCGGGTGTGCATTGCCAGCTCTTCTGTGACTCTTTCCATGACAGCAACCACAGTATCTTTATGTGTATTATCTCCCATCTGAGACCGTATTTCCCAGGGTTTAACACAGGCCTGGCATCTCTCTGGTGCTTTGTTAAGCTGACAAAAGAGAAAGAATCAAAGCTGGGAATCCTAGCCCTTGTCACACTTGACAGCCCCATGACCTCCCTTTCCTAGGACACCGCCGGATCCCTTGCTTCCACCTCTCACTGAAACTTAGCCTCCCTTGCTCCTTCCCTTTTTCTTTTATCCTCTTCCTCCTTCTTTTCTGGGGGCTTGGGGGAATGTTTCTTGGGCATAATTCTGACCTTCATTAGTCCTCGTGATATTGTCACCTGAGAAAACTCTCAGCTTTGCCAATTAAGCATCTTCCCCAATTCTCGTTCCCCAAACTCACAAGCTCCCCTGTCCCTGTGGAGGTGCTACCTAGCTGTGGGCACCTCCGCTTGTGGGGCCTGAGAATCCTCATTCCCACCAAAGACACGTTTTAGAACCACAAAACAGTTAAAAATTTTGGAGAGAAAAGGAGCAGACAAGAGGGATTACCAAGGGCACAAGAAAATTTGGGGGAATGAGGCTCATGTTCAGTATCTGAATTGTGGTGATGGTTCACAAGTATACAAATGCCAAAACTTATCATACTGCACACATTAAATATGGGTGGTTTGCTCTATGTCAATTATACATCAATAAAACTTTTTTTTTTAATGAAGAAATTTGGAGGCTATGCAGCCTGGGATTCCCTGATGTGGTTTCACATCAGAATCACTGGGGAATTTAGATAGAGATTCACCCCCAGATTAATGGAATCCAAGTCTTTGAAGATGGGCCTCAGAAATCTTTGTCTGTTTGCTTGTTTCTGTTTTTGTTTGGGACAGGGTCCCACTATGTAGTTCAGGCTGGCCTTGAACTCACTGTGTAGCCCACCCAGGCTGGCCTGCAGCTCACAACAATCCTCCTGCATCAGCCTCCCAAGTATGGGGCTTACAGGTATGCACTACCATGGCTGGCAGTAACCTATTTTCTTAAAAAACTTCCCAGGTGATTTTGTTGCAACCAGCTTAGTGTTTGGAATACAGCAGTTTGAAAAAATGTGGTTTCTGACCACCAGCAACATTAACTGGGTCTTCACAGAAATTCTGTGAATTCTGTTGAATCAGAAGCTCTAGGTTGGGGCTCAGTGACCCGTGTTTTCCAGGTGCCCCTGATGATGGATAAAATCTTAGAACCTTGGATTCAGACCAAAGCATCATTTAATTAGTGATGAAAAAATTGCAGCAAAGGGGAATGACATGTCTGAGGTCTTCAGGAAGTTCTAACAGACCAAGGTCTTGACCTCAAACCTCCTGTCTCCCTGGGTAGCACCCAGGAAGCTTTGCTTTAATATCTAACCAACCCCAAGGAGTCATGGAGACTTAGGAGCGGCCTTGCTTGGCTCAGTTGCCATGAGAGACCCACTGACAGGGTAGAAATGGTGACAGTACAGGCAGTCCTTGCTCCCTCTCAGTGAGGGTCACGGAGCATCTCTTTGCTCAGCTATGCTGAATGCTGAGACCCAGGAGCAAGAAGACAGTGTTCCTGTCCCCTAGGGCTCAGTCCAGGGAGGAGTACAGATGCCTAGCCACATTGTCATACTGGGTGACAGAATAAGTAAGATCTGTTTAACCTAGTCTGGGCTCAATTTCCTAGAAGATGAAGTACCACCCCAGGCTTTGCCTCCCCGTAGGAGCCCCCGCTTTTACCTCTGTGGTTTCACTCCTTTGGTCCCTTCCCTTGTCCCACTTGCTTTGGCCCAAATGTTCCCAAACCCAAAACTCTTTCTTTTTCTCTCCTCAGGAGAAAGGATACAGGCTGCTTTTTATAAGAAAATTCAGGGAATAAACAAAGAAATACCAGAATCTCAGCTACCACAGGGGACATTTCTAATTCTGCCATGGCCAGCAACTCACCTCTTCATTTCAATCCATTTCCCCATCCCTCCCTGAAATTAGCACCAAGCAGACCTGCTGTAGGCAAATAGTAGATAACTGATGGCCCAGCACCTTCCACAGCCAGGCCCAGAAGCCATGCCCTTGGACCCCATCCCCAAGAGCAGCCCAAATTCTTCTCTGATAGAGGTGTTTCCAGAAAGCTTTAAGAGGAGAACAAATCCCCTCTCACCCACTATATCCTTTAATCCTCACAATGATCTTTAAAGAGGTAGAGATATTCTTCAAGGAGTGAGGTAGCATGCCCAAGGAGAGGAAATAAATATACAGTGAGCCAGGTCCACTGGGCACTATGGGAGGCAGAATAATGCCCCTCCTGAGGTGTCCATGTCCCAATCCCCAAAACGTGAGACAATGTTACCTTACATGGCAAAGGCAACTTTGCAGATGTGATTAAATTAAGGATCTTGAGCTGGGGAAATTATCCTAGATTATCCAGGTGGTCCCAATGTAATCACAAGGGTTCTCATAAGTAAGAGAGGCAGGAGAGTGAGCATCGAGTGATGCAGAGTGAGAAAAACTCATTGGCCCTCATGCCTCTGATGAGAGACGAAGGGGCTGCAAAGCCGAAGAGGGGCAGCATAGAAGCTGAAAAGTAGGGAGATGAAGTCTCTCCCAGAGCTTCTGGAATAAGTGCATCATTTTAGCCCACCAAGACCCTTTTTGGATTTCTGCTGCAGTTTGGATCTGAGATGTCCCCACAAAGGTCCATGTATTAAAGGCTTGGTTACCAGTCCACGGCTCTATTGGGAGGTGATAGAAACTTTAAGAGGTAGAGCCTAATGGGAGGAAGTTAGGTCATTGGGGTCATGCCCATCAAGGGGCTTTTGGCACTCCAATCCCTTTTCTTCCTCTCTTTGCTTCCCTCATCACCATGAGGAGAGCAGCTTGCTTCACTACATACTTCCACCAAGATATAATGTCTCACCACAGGCCCAAAGGCAATGGGACCAAGTGGCCATGGACTAAAACCTCATATACCATGAGCCAAAATAAACCTTTCCCCTTTTTTTAACTTGATTATCTCAGATATTTTGTTTCAGTAATAAAAAGCAGACTAACACCATTTCTGGACTCCAGAAATGCAAGGTAATAAATGTGCAATGTTTTAAACCAGTGATTTCTTGGTAATTTGTTGCAGAAGCCAAAGACACAAATCTAAGTCCCTAGCAGGGCAAAAAAGTTCACCTACAGTGTGTGATTTCCTGGCTCTGTGATCCTGTCAGCCCTTACTCCCCATTTCACAGATGAGGGTACTGAGGCTCAGGGAGCTGACTTTCCCAGTAGGTACCTAGCTAGTCTTAGGTCTAGCTTCCTTAGGAAGGGATTCAGGAGCATGCAACTTCCTAAGGGAGCACTCTGGGAAAATGCCATCAGGGAGGGAGATTCTCCCACCACAAGAAAGGCTGTGAGGAAGGCTGAGGTTTTCCAGGACCAGTCAACCATTGGCCTCATGCCTGGGTCATTCTGGAGCATCAGTCAGCAAAGAAAGTTAGCTCTGCTCCCAGAATGAGCTCATCCTTTATACCCAGAGTGGGCATATGATTGGCTGACAGCTACCATAGCAAATGGTGAGATGTGACCTTCTGGCTAAGAGTAGGTCTCTGTGGAAGGGGCAGCTGGGGATGAGCACCCCAACCTAGTAAAGAGGATGTGGGCAGGTCCTAATGGCACCTCTTCAAAGATATGACCACGTCCTTCTCTCCAATAAGAGGAGTAAGAGGGAGACCATGACCAAGACTATTTGTAGGATTATCAGAAAGTAATGTGCACAGTGTCATGGAGAAGGGACAGCAGTGACTTAAGCTAAGGACATGAGATGCCAGGGACACACAAAGAGTTCTCTTGGTGCACAGCCTTCCCATCCAAGCAGCATTCCAGCAAGTGTCTGGAACCCCAATCTCACCCCACTCTCCTCATTAGTAGGAGTTGCTTTCTGGGAAGGACGCAGCATCAGCATCTTTTTGACAGCAGCATGGCATCCTCCTCTCTCCCTCTTCTGCCAGTTCCCAGGCTTCCAAGACCAGAGACCAGAGCCTCACACGTTCCTCCAGTTCTCCAAGGAAATTGGATGTTAATGGTGTTCACAGTTTCCTTTTTTCTTTCTCCTTCCCCTCCCATTTCCTTTTGAGCTCGTTCCCGAAGCTATTAATATCCAACTTGAACTAAACGGCAACTGTATTTCAACTTTCCCATTTTATTTGCCATGAGCTGGGTTGTTTATCCGCAGGCTGTGATAGGACAGGGGTTCTTGTTCCATTCCAGCACAGTGCTCTGATGGGTGATGATACGGAACAGAAGGGCCATTACCAGGGCTAGGAGGAAACTGAGTGTTTCATTTTCTGCATGTTTTATGTGGCGGCAGCTCTTGTTCCCATCACAGACCTCCGCACACATTTTACCTGCTGGCCTAATGGAGCAGAAATGTGTTCTGCAGCGCGGAGGTGCTGGACTGTGGGGAGCATTGGGAGGGTCTCAGGCCATCAGCCACTTGTTGCCGCAGGCTGTCAGAAGCCCAGGATTCTCATTAAGACAACATAAAGATGGACAGTGGCAGGCATCACAGTCGAGGTAGACATCACAGTCGAGGTAGACATCAAGAAAGAGGCCGGAAACTTGCTCAAGGATGGTGGAAGCCACACCTGCCAGGTGGAGAGGAACTCTGTCTCTGATGTCCTATCAGACCAGAAGGCCCTGAGGGGAAGAGTAGGTGTGGAACCCAGTGCCCAGATGACCTTGACCTGTCTGTGGACTCCAGTCCAGGTCAGTGGCAAAGTTCAGATCGCCTGATCCACGGGGCCCCACCACACCTAGCCTCCTGCCCCCAATTCCAGAGTGAGACTGAGATGTGGCTTTCCTGGGCATCCCTCCCTTTCACACCAGCACAAGTAGCCAGGGGATCCAGTTTTCTGCAAGATCCTTGGTCCCAGGGCCCTAACTCCTCTTCCTCCATGCCAGAGGGCTGGGCGGGGGGGTTCAGACTGACTTTAAAGTCCCCAGAGCCAAATGTCACATAGATTGTGTCCCAGTCTAGCCACTTCATCCTGCCAAAATCCAGATAGTAATCCTGGGGAGTAACCCTGGGGTAGTCAACCCCCAAGACAGACTGAACTCACTCCTGACAAGCAGTTAGTTGGTGGCTGGTTTGTACAGACAAAACGACCTTGGAAGACAAAACACTCCAGATAAGTAGCTCCTGGGCCTTTCTGGCAGCAGTGGAGAACAGCCTGCCAGGGTCAGCCAAATGTCTGGAGGCTGACCCATGGCGGGGAAAGCACTCCCACTGTGCTTTGATCTGGGCAAGGGGCTTTCGGAGAGCCATCATCTCATGAAATCTGCTCATTCAGCTATGAGGCAACAGTCCTTCTTTTACACGTGAAAGAACAGACCCCACGTATGAAGGCCCTTTGCATCCTCTCAAGCCCCGGGAGTCCATTGTGACAGAGGGTGAGCCTCCTTTCGCTGAAGAGGAAAGTGCACCTCAGAGAGGTTAGGCAACTTGCCCCAGGTCCCCCTGGTCAGTGCAGGACTTGTCCTCCAAGCCTGAATGAGCCCAAGGCCTGAACTGCTTCTACCAGGGCTCCCACAGAGGGCACCAGAGTTAAGAGGCAAGGGACTCCTATGTCCAGGACAGGTTCTAACCACCAAGCATTCATTATCCAGGGGCCTGAGGTCTCTACAGTTACAGATGGCAGCCTTTGCAGACAACCAGGGTGACAAGGACACTTTGGTCTAGGAGGAGAAAAGCTGGTTCCCAGGCCCTGCCCAGGACACTGCTCTCATGAGTCTGCACTTGGGACACACCCATCCCATCAGCGGGCACCAGAGGGTGCCTGTCCTGCAGTCTCTGCTAGTTTTAAACCCATGTGCTGCTAATCCACAGAGCTCCATGAGGCCCCCCAGTTCTACGTCCAGGTCTGGTGCTCATCATACCTCGCTGTGTGCACCCCATTTCACACACTCCCCAAAATGCACACATATGGACACACACACACTCAGCCTTCCCCAGCCAGCCACCCCTAAACTAGGTCAGGCCCTCCAGCCAGAGTGAGGACAAATAGAACAGCTAGAGGGGTGCAGTGGCTCTACAGACAAAGTTCCAGAAGAGGACTTGGAGGAGACACCAGAGAGGATACTGTCTGCCTGAGAAGAGGGGCAGCCTGGAGGGCCAGCAGGTGCTCTCTGCAGGGAGCCCGGGTGTGACTTAGAAGCAGGTGGGATGTGGCAGCCCTGCACAGCTCAGCTGCTGCTCAGGGAGGTAGGGGTTTGGAGGGCCGCCTCTTAAGGTGGGCTTTGAGAAAGGGATGCAGACCTACTCTGAGTCCCTTTTCTCCATCTGTAAAGGGGGCATTGAGAGTTGCTACATCACAGTACAATAGTGAGATGGAGCATGGAGTTTGGGAGGTCTCAGGTGGCATGAATCACCTGTAGTGTCCTGTCCACCTCCCTCCCACCCTACCCATCACAGCTGACAGGCTGAGCATGGAATCAGTACTGGGCACCGTTCTGTACTTCATCTCATTGATAATCTTCACACCTACCCTAGGAAGGGTAGAAGAGGTATTGTCATTGTCAGACACATTTCCAAGAGGGGATTTAAGGCCCAGAGCTTTCTGAAGATGGAACACAATTCCGTTTAGCAGCCAGGAAGCTCTGGCCTGTGCCCTTTCCACCTGCTGACTCTTGCCTTCTCAAACCTCTCCAGGCAGCGGAGCAGGCACTGGAGTTCACAGTGTGGGAAAGGAGCCTTGAGAACCTCTTGTCCAGGAACATCTCTTGGCTGGCCTCCAAGACCTGGGAGGCAAATTTAGAGACAGTGGCTGTTAAACACCAAATGGATGCTTGGGACAAAGGCTCTGTCCATTATGTCTTTAGCGGAGGAGCCATTAGGGCTGGCTGGTTACAAGGCTGACTCTGATTGCAGAGAGGGGGTAAGAGGTGTCCGGAGAGATGTGGCCTGAAGAGCTCGGAACCATTCAGGGGCAGATGAGGACAGTGTGCAGGGCCAGGTGACAAGGGGAAGGGCTGAGTGGGGCATGGTCAGGGGCTCAGGAGACAACACTGGGTGACAGTTGGGCAATGCATGCAAGGCAGAAGCTTTCACACTTTTTTTTTTGCAACAGAATTCTATTTTTCATACATTTTACCCAGAAATTAAATTCAGACCAAAGAGGAAGGAGCAGGTCTGGCTAAAATGGATATGGGGAAGGGAGAAATTAAGTCTTGATCACTCTAGCCTTCATTATCCCCTCCCATTAAGACACCTCCAGGGCATCTCTGCAGGCCTAATGGCCTCTGGAACGTACTTTGCAAACCACCCATCTGATGTGACAGCAGTGGCCCAGCATCAGGCTCCTACCTCTGCTTGCTATGTGACCTTCACCTCTCTGGTCACAGGCCCTCTCTGAGCTTAGGTGGTCTTACCTGCAAATCTTCTAAGATCTCTCTTATCTGTGACCTTCTAGATAGTTTAAGGTTGCCCAGGAGCAGTCTTGACTGCTGAGTGAGGAGTGACTCTGAGGCCATGAGGCCAATAATGGCCATAGATGCTGCCCTGTTCAGCCAGACCTGTGGCCACTGCTCCCTATTCCCAGAACCCTAACCTTCAACATAAGCACAGGCTTCTGTGGCCACCAGAACTGTGTGCAAAATCCAGATGAGAGATGACAGAAGAAGATACAGAGTTCTGGGGGTCCAGCCAAAGGGTCTCCCCACATCCATCCAGTCTCTCATTCTGTCTTTTGCAAGCTGTGGGATTTGGTGGATTGATATCATGAGGTCTGGAGACCGCAGCCTGGGCTTGAGCCCAGTGCTGATACCGTCCTCCTGAGCTGAGCCTTTGCAGGCCATTAGAAAGCACTATTGCATTTTCTATGCTTAGAAATCCCCTTGGGTCCAGGAGAGCAGATTATGTTCTCCTCCTATGCAACTGAAAAAAGAGAGGTTCAGTGGGGCAAAGTGAATCAAGGTCATGTAGCTAAACCCTAGCAGAGCCATAAGTAGGACCAGGCCGTTCCCAGGTGGAACTCCTGCAGGCCTCAATACCTGGGCAGGCGCTGAGGGAGATGTCCCTTCTTTCTGGAGTGGGGTAAGGTAGACAGGCCCCGGGGTGGCAAGAGAGGCTGGCTCCATAGAAGCATCAAGGTGGGCATGAGGACCCAAGGGGAAACCTATCAATCTCTTACGCTCGCTCTCAGGCACACAACCCAGGTGGCCACTCAAGAGAGAGGGGATTAGCACCTAGTAAGCAGGAAGACAAAAGCCTCCACTACAGGTGGCCCTACAGGCCTCAGCACCCGTTCAGGGCAAGGGCTGCAGCATAGCACTCTGCTCCCTGACAGAAGGCATCAGGCTGAGCCCTGCACAGAGGGAAGAGTCAGGGGCTGCGCCACACTGCAAGGCTGCAGACCTCAGGAAGGACTCTGAAGGGGAAAGGGATTGGGAGGACACTGAGCTGTCATAGAAAGGGATGGGGCATGCAGCAGGGAGTCAGTGTGGGCAGAAAGACCAGAGAGCAGGAGGTGACAAGGTCATCTGAGCTCTAGTCTTTTTCCCCAATCTTGCCTTTGCCAGGACAGCCCTGGAGGCCCCCTTTCCAAGCTGGAGAGGCAGCTCAGTGTCCCATCTATGTCCGCTTCATGCTTGGGCCTCATGCTCAACAGATTCAATTATTCATCCAGCAGAGTTCTTAGCCTTTGGAATTAATCTCTCTCTCCTCTGGGCAACTCCCAACACCCACCCAGGTTGGGGGGGGGGGGACAAAGCGCTGGCGGGTTCCGTGCAGTGTTGATTAGAGTATTGATCCTGGCTGCAGCCCTCACAGTCACCCGCTTGAGCATCCATCAATGCCAGGTGGGGAGGCCAGAACCTGGGCTCATAGCTGGGCCCAAGGGCTGATCCAGTCGGGAACACAACCCAGCTGTTCCCTAGGGCAGAAGTAGGACAGGGCCAAGGGCAGCCCCTGGCAGCCAGCGGTGCCAGCTAGGGTCAGGGTTATTTGGACTTCTAATTCCGAGTGCCTGGCTCCTCTTCTTGCCTCCTGTTTGTTCTCCCTGCTCTCACCTCTTTGTTGTATGGCCAGCTAATTCACTGAGGCATCGGCCTAGCCCTTCTGGCTGGGAGCAGTCCCCGTCAGGTACTGAGAACCTCCACTGTGCTGGGACTGCTCACGGAGACCCACTGAGCTTTGTGGCAACATTCTGACTTTCTACATACAGAAACTGAGACCAGAGAGGTCCAGAAAGGACAGGCCACTGGTCAGAGCTGTGACCAGATCAAAATGTCCCTTTTCCACCCACCACACTGCTCCCTACGAACAGCTGTGACGTTAATTGAGCTGCTATGTGCCAGGGACACATTCTCTCACTGACAACACAAATTCATCTTGTGATGTAGAGGTTCATAATCCTCATTTTACAGATGATGACACTTAAGTAACTTGTCTGCAGGTTGTGTGGCTAGGAAGCAGCAGGGCTGGGTTAAAGCCCATTATCTATGGGACTGCAGAACCTGCTCTTTCTGTCTGTACAGTAACTCCCTGTTCAAAAGCATCTCTCCCTTAGGGGAGAACTGGTATTACTATTCCCATTTTACATTGAGAAAACTGAGGCATGGTATGGGTAAATGGCTGACAGTTGCAGAGCTGGGACTCTAGTACACATCTGCTGACTCTCAATGTTCTTGTGCCAAACCTGCCCTCGGTGGTCTCTCTCAGGACCGGACCACCATCTCCCCTCTGCTTATTGCTCTACATCTCATCTGCCACTGAGGGAACTCCTAAAATCCATCTTCTACCTCTTGCAGGAAGTCCTCTTAGACTTGACACCACAGAGGGGCATCTTCCCTGGGCCTGTCTGCTCCTCTCTGGAGCCCAAGCCAAGGCAGGCAAAGGGGCGACTCTCCCCATGGGTTCAGTTTGTCTCCAGAAGAGGATGAGATGTGCCCAGGGTCATTTCAGAGTCCTTCACTCAGGACTGTCTCCCTGTGAGGGTCAACCCACCTCTTTCTTCTGCCAAGCCCCTCCTCCACTCCTGCTGTACCTGCTTCAGCCCCTTCCTCCTCCAGGAAGCTCCAAGCCCACTTAACTCCCACCACTCCTGTGGTCACCCACCACTCTACTTAGGGGATTTGTCAGTTCACTTCTACTCCCAGAGCCTGAGTTTCCCTACCTGTCAGACCCACTCACCTCATTAGAATCACTCTGAAACTATATAACTATTCAAATGCCCAGGCCCCAGTCCTGGCACCTGTCCACATATACCCCATGTGCTTACAACTCCTCCTCCTCCCTGCACCTTCAGCCCTTGTCAAGGAGGGTGGCAGGCAGGAAAGCAGGCAACTGTGGTCCCAACCCCAGCTCTTGGTTAGCACTGGTGGTGGTGCTGGGCCCAGGAAGCAGCTCTGATTGCAAATTGATCTGTTGTGCACCAAGCTGGTTACTGAGTGAAGAGAAGCAACTTGTCGATACTGCATTACCCACCAGGGTCCAGAGCTCTCCCTTGGGCTACCAGGAGGGAGAGAGATTGAGAGAAAGAGAGAGGAGCTTTGGTGCTACCCAAGGCATCTCTGCAGGGTCCTAAGGAAGGAGGCCCAAGGTGCAGTCCCAGCCTCTGCTTCCTTGCCCTGGGCACCCATGTACCTTCTCCCTTTGTAGAACCAACTTGGAGTTCAACATGGAACAGAAGAGCTAGAGCGGCAGATAATGTAAAAATGTATCTCCTTTTACAGCTGCAGTTTGACATGGATCTGGAAGCACAGGATGGCCTGTTCACCTCCCTGGGCTGGCTCTGGGGCATGCTTTGTTGTCTTTAGGGCTCCCAGGGTGGGGACCAAAAAGGATGCTGGGATCCTAAAGCCTGGAGTTACAAGCCTGGCCTTCTCTTCAAAAGCTCAGGCAAGGTGTGGTTCCTCTGTGGTTAGAACATTTAGAGTCAAGTCTCACCAAGCCTGCACTGAGTCCAGTGTTCCAGGGTCTTCCCTTTCTAGCCTGGCTGCCTGGGCCATACACTAGCAGGAGGGCACACTGTGCCAGCTGGCACTGAGGTAAGCAGTCCCTCCTCTGAGCCAAGTCTCCCTTTCCCTTGGGCACTCTCACTGACCCACACTCTGGCTTTAGGCCAGGCCAGCTTCCCAGACACTCGGGCTCATTCCTGGCCACATGACCATCTCTTCAAGTCCCTGCAGGTGAGCCAGACAGGTACCAAGTGACACACTCACACATCACATCAAAGATAGCCAGGCAATGGGACTTTAAGGCTCAGTGGCTCATAATCAGGGTGGGGACCCCACAGGGTCCTTCTCCTGATCCTCCCCACATCCTTTCAATTGCCATCACCAGCTTTAGAACCAGGCTGGATCTGAACCCCAGATCTTCCTTACTGCATTGCCTCGGAAAGCTGCTTCATTGTTCTAAAGTGCAGTTCCTCATCTGGAAACTGGAGACAATAGTGCCATAAGCACTAAACCCCAAGCACAGGGCTCTGCACACAGCACATGCCCGCTTGCTGATGGCTCTTGCTGCTGTCCGTAGGGCAGGCACCTTTAACCCCTGCTTTCCATGAATTCTTCCCAAATATCCTGGGTCCTGCAGGTCCAGGCCAAGTTGTCACTCCTGTACATGAAGGAGGACTCCCCTGTTCTGAATGCTTGTCTGAGAACTTTCCCCTTCCCTGGATGACCACCACAGTGTCCGGCTGCTTTTAGGGGAAACACTGCCTACACTCAAAGGCCACATCGTCCTATCAGACCATTTTCTAGTGAGCCCAGCATCCAAGCAAGAGCTGCCACAGACTGTACAGTAAAGGCCGATCCATACCCCAATATGGAGGTGGCTTCCTGTTTATTTTACAGTAGGAGATTGAACCCAGGATCTTCACACTGAGCTACATCCCCAGCCCTTTTTGTATGTTTTTATTTTGACATAGAATCTCACTAAGTCACTAAATTGCCCAGGCTGGACTTGAACTTGCAATCCTACTGTTTTAGTCTCCTAGAGTGCTGGGATTACAGGCATCCACCACCCTGCCCCTCCAAGGTGGGTATTTTTAAGTAAAAGAAATGGTCACTGCTTTGTGTTTGCCATGCACTGAGCACAGTGTTCAATGATGGGGTGGAGCTCTGACATGAGCCATTCCAACTTTGAGTGCCCCTGGCCTGGAGGGACTGAGCCAAGCAGGGCCTGAGTCCTTTAGGCTGCTGAATGACTCCTTGATGTGGCCCAGGTGCCATGCCACCCACCAGGGAAGAACTTCCGGAGAAGGGGATGCTTGAGCTGCACCTGGAAGGATGAGGAAAGCTCCAAGCTTCAGGAGGGATAGGTATTCCAAACAGAGGTACAGAGGCTACTGTGGCTGCATCACAGGGAGCTGCTCTTGGTTCTGTCACTGAATTCAACAAAAGGCCATTGAGCTCCTACTATGTGCCAGGCAGGTCCTGTGCTGGGGGCAGTGGCATGGGCACCGGAGAAAAAGATAGAATTATCCATGATCCTTCTGCCCCAGGGAGGGTGAGATGGACACCCAGTAACTGACACCAAACAGAGATGCCAACAGCATGAAGAGGGAATCAAGGAGGGGAGCAGAGTTCTGACAGGGGTGAGGTAGGAGAGTAAGGACTCAGGAAAGCTTTGGGACAGGGTGTGGAAGAAGGCAGAATTGGGAGGGGTCCCAGGAGCTGTGGATCATTCCAGGGAATGTAAAGTCATAGGATGCAGGATCTATGTACCTAAATTCAAACAGCTGTGTGGTTTTGTGTGAATAATGTCAGTCTCTGGGGGAATCAGGGCTCACACAAACCAGGATAAAAGCCAGAAAGGGTTTAATAAAGGAATATTCTGCACATGTATTAGATGGACTCCAGTGGAAGCTGAGCTGTCTGAAGAAGGAGGCCACCATAGGAGGAGCATGAACTTCCAGTCAAGGCACATGTCCACCCTAAGTAGCCCCAAGGAAGGAAAACAATACCTTGAAACAATACTCCTCCATCCCTTGGTTCCTCTTTTGTAGATTCCCCATCAGCAGAACCCAGGGGAACCCAGAGGTGCGGGTCCAGTACATTCAGGCCTTACAGGCCAGTCCCCATCCCACACCACGCCCAGGCAGACACCAAGGAGGGTCCATGGTGAGCATCTGGGCACTCACAGAAGCTACTGGCACCTGTTACGCCCCTGACTCAGAGCTTCTTCCTCTGAAAGTAGGCCATCATATTCAGTCCAGGAGTCTCACAGGATTCTTTAAAGAATCAAGTGACAGACCAATGGCAAAAGCTTTGCACAAAAATAATCTGCCCCTTCTCACAGGCCTAACGGGTACCCTTCAGAATGGATGCTTTTAGAATTCATAACAAAGATAATTTTACAGCTGAGGAAACTCAAGTTCAGAGAGGCTAAGTCACTTCTCTGTAGTAATTAACTTCTTACTTTGCAAATGACAGAAACTCTGGTCACATTGGCTTTTGCAAGAAAAAGAAGTAATTGACTGGCATAAGTGAATGTTTTCAATGTTTCAAGCACATTTTGTCAGGCACTGGCTCTGCTGTCCTGTGCGGGCTTTATTCTCAGGCAGTTTCCCCATGGGGTGACAAAGCAGCTTCCGATGTACCACTACTAGCTTAGCTAGGCCAAGGGGAAGAGAGCCCCTTCCCACAATTTCCAACAAATATCCTACAGCTGGCCATCCCTGTGACCAGGTAATGAAATCTTGCATTGACCTGGCCAGGGTCAAGTGTCCCTCCCCACCTTGGGGTCAGGAGGTAGAGCCACCACGGCTGAGAAAAGGCTAGGATGAAAGGGCCGAGGGCCTACCAGAGAGCTGACTACCCTATGGGTGGCCAAGGCAGAGAAGGGAGGACTGCTGTGCGTGATGCCGCAACAAGTCACAGCCACTGCAGCCCACCAGGGTTCGACCTGGCCAGCCAACTGCCAAGCTCTGTGTGCTTTGGGTCTTGTTTGTACTTTACTAGGTTTTAAAGCACTGTATCCTGTGCCAGCCAGGCCTGATGGAAAGACAGGAGCACAGAGGCATGGGGGCAGGGTGAGGAGTGGCTGCAAAAGATACAGGATTTTGCACCATTAGCCAGGATCCTTAAGACTGGGGACAGGCAGTGCACAGGTCAGCATGATCCTGCCATCTCAGGCTGGTGGCCACAGGACCAGGAGCTTGGGTCTGGCCCACTGGGTTACCTGCTGAATCCTCCTGCAGGCCCTGCAGTCAGACTCCAGGGCTCTGGGCTACGGACTGAGGCCAAGATGAGCCCATGCCAACCTGTGTGGTCCCTCATGCCCCCTTCCTCCCTTATCTGCTCACCCCCTTCAGGAGCCTGATGTTCATGAAACTGCAACATCACTTTTGATTTCTCATCTTTCTTTCTTTCTTGGAACAGGCTCCCCACCTCATAATGGTATGGTGTTGTGCTGTGAGCATGTGAGCATGTATGTGCATGGGTGTGTGCATGGGCCTGTAGTGGCACGTCGCTGAGGGGTCCCCTCCTCTCTGGGGTTGTGGCAGCCCCATCAAGAAACCAGGACTCATGGTTCCCTGGCCTCCCTCAGACCCCAGCCTCCTCTTTCTCATTTACCAACCTCTGAGGCTCAGGCCAGAGAGGACAGGAAATGGAACTGAGTGTGAAAGCACTTCAGGTTCAGAGAGGGAAGAGAGTAGAAAAGGAGGGAGCAAGGACAGGGGATGGGCTGAGGGAGGAGGGGCAGGCGTGGACAGAGGGAGAGATGGAGGATGAGGGCACATCAGTGACTGAAGGAGGGAGACAAGACAGTGTCCTCTGAGACGGGCAGGAGAGATGAAGCAGGCATCGCCACCCTCAGCAAGGCAACCGGTGGAGGGGGAGGATGCAGGGAAACATTGGGTCTGGAGAGCCAGCAGGAACAGGACATAGGCTAAGGGCGATGAGCATGTCTTAGCCTGGACTGAGGGGACAGATGTCCCCTGGCCTCTCCGATATTGCCCTCCTCTCCCCAGAGGGCTGAGCTCTGGCACAGACATGTAAGTGGACGTGACAGGGGCCTGGCCTCAGGCTTACTGCCCTGCACCAGCTGCTGTGCCACATGCCCTGCTGGCCTCCACGGCACCTTCCTCTAAAGCAGTCAGCATATGGGGCTCATCTCTCAGCCCATTCCACAAGCCAGAGCCAGGGCAGAGCCTGGACATCAGTGTTAGAGCCAGGCCCAGGGCATGTAACCTGAAATCCTTACAGCCCTGCCATGCCCAGGAGCCCCTCGCCATCATGAGAAAATGACCATTGTGAAAGAACCTTCTACAGAGTTTCCCTTCCAGCCTGATGACCCCAGAGAGGAGGTTCCTGAGTCACACAAAAGTTTGAGGTTCCTGGAGATGCCTGCCTCAGAGCATCTGCTTCCCAGGTACCCAGTGGTCCCCATGAGATGCTCACTATACCAGAGATGCTTCAGCTTGTCACTGCTTGGTTCCCTCAGCCTGAGAATCTGATGGAACACAGAGGCCTGCAGGAAATGGGACCCACAGGGATTCCTTCCCCCGGTGCTTCCCTCTGTCCCCTGCCTGAGCTCCCAACATCTGAGCCGACTATAGCTCTGCCTCTGTGAACCCTGAGGGTGGCTGGCCTTCCACAGTCAGTGCTTTGGGGAATGTGGACTAGGAACACTGATTATTAAATACCAAGGAAGTCCCCAGTCCAGAAGCTGGGAATAGAGGGGTAAGCCCCAGAGGAAGGGACTTATATTCAGCCTGCTCTAATCTGTGCCTCCCTGTCAGGACAAGCCTCCCTCCTCCATCTCTGCATTTCTAGAACCTGGTGCTCCATAAATTTTGCATCAGGTTAAGTGGTGGGTGGCACAGAACAGGTACTGCTATGCCCACTTACATGTTGTGCTAGTGTGCACTAACCAGCACATGCATGCACGTTCTAGCTCACACACCTGCCCCCATGGGTGCCAGTGCACATGGACCCCAACATCCCACCTGTACGTATATACTCTCATCTCACAGGGCCCACCCCACACCCTCTCTAGCACCCATGTGCACACCAGCATGTGGTCACACTCAGAGACCCAACACACTCTCAGCTGAAGGCTTCTCTGGTGAGTTTCCTCACATCTTTCAGAGTGAAGCCACATCTGGACCGGCCCAGTCACACACTCACATTCCCACATACACTCCACTGACACACCACAGACATTCCCAGCCCCATGGCTGTGATTCATGCCATTCAACACTGGGGGATGAACCGGGGAATGCTTATTCTGCCTTTGCTTTATATTTATTTGTGTGCCCTTTAAAAAGCTGTTTTACTGCTTACAAAGCATTCTCATGCAGATTATCTTGTTTACTCCTCACAATAGTCCCAAGAAGTGGCATTATAAATATAACCATTTTTCCTGGCTTTTGCTTATTTATTTATTGGGGTTTTTTTGTGTTTTTTTTGCTATTGCTTTGTGGTGCTGGAGATAGCACCCAGGACCTCATGCATGATAAGCAAGTGCTCTACCACTGAGCTACTTGTCTAGCCCCTGCTTATAACCATTTACTGAGGGAGGGAAAGCTCAGTGCCTCAGAAGGCACAAACTCTCTGAGGTCACATGGGACACATCCCTGTCTGTCTGATTTCAGATATTCTGCTTATCCTCATGGTTGGTTACTGGCCTATACCACACCTGTATGCAAACTAGGACCAGGTGTCCCTTTCAAGGCAGACAGAGCCCAGTGCCAGGTGCCCGACTTGACAAACCAGTGCCTAGGCTCAAGATCAGACCTCTCTGGACGCCTGCACCTGTACAACCTACTGGGCTTCCTTGCTTTTCTACCATCTCCAGAGGGGTCCCTGTCCTCAGCATCTTCCTTGCTTGTCCCTCTGTACTGGACATAGCAGGCCCTTTCCCAAACCACCTCTGAGGCAGCCCTTCACTTAGTTTTGATGAGAACTCTAGCCCTGACCCTGGCCCTGGATTGCTAAGGAAGCCCCTGCTGCTGAGCATCCTAGAGGATGCTCCCACAGACAGCTCTGAGCCAGGCACAGGGTCTGGGGGGCCCCCTGGGGGTCCAGCTCCCCTGCCAACCTGGCTCCTTGCTCCTTGCTGCACATAGGTAGATGTCCTATCAGTGCACAGGCTGCCTGACCACTTGCAGAGCCCCCTCAGCTTCGACTCCCTCCCTCTTTCTGGGAGCTCTACATGCTGTTTGGTAAATAAATCGAGGGCAGCGGGAATAATATACCTGTCAAACAGCAGCCAGCTTCCAATTTCCGCTGTCAGGCCTGCCTGGCCATACCACACCAAGCCTCCTGACAGGCTGCCGCAAGCAATCCACTCCCCAAGGTTTCTGCAGGTGGAAAAGGGGGGTAGCCACCAACAGGGGACTCCCTACCAGTCAGCATGCTACAGGGCAAATCTGAAGAGAAACTTCCCAGTGGATGGCCAACTAAGACAGCTCTCAGGGGTTCCTAGACAAGCAGGGCAGGTCCTGGACTGCTTGGGTTAGGGTTAGGGTTGAACGTAGGTGAGCCAGAAGGATAGGTAGGTAACCCTCTGACCCTTTCTGTGAAAAAGGTGGTTCAAAGGTCACACACCTCCCCCTGAGAATAGCTGCTCACCACATATATAGTGCCTGATAAACTGGCAAGCAATGGCATTTAGAGGTAAAAGCCTGGGACCTGGAGTTAGATCTGGAGTTTATAAAGCTTTCTGGAGCCAGCATCACCAGCCGGCATAACAGCTCTGTGGTTGGGAGGTCCTCCTCTGCTATAACTTGACACTGTAGCTCGGATCATCCACCCTGTGCTGATCTTAGAAGCCACCAGAAAAGAGCAGCAGTGAACCTTCCTTTTCCAGGGCCTCCAGCTGCTCCGGCTTTGGTCTAATACATCATTCAGCTTTCTCATCAGCATCTGTGTGCCTGACTCCTCCCTTTGGAGTGGGGTGTGGTTTGGCCAAAGGCTAAAAGATTCCTCCACTCACTTTCCTTCCCTCCTTCTTGTTCCCCACCAGAATGGACTGGGACAACTTGCCTCAGTGTCCTCCCAGGTCATTTAATGGTCACTCTCTGCTGGGGTCCTCTGAGAGGAAGCACAGCTCAGCTAACAGTTGTGGTGCCCCCTCCTCCACTCCTGCTGCTCCAGATGCTGAAGAAGGGGTAGGGAAACCACTCCTAACATGGTAGAGATTAGAGAAGGATCTGGGCCCATCATTAACCTCCCCAACTGCCTCCAACCCCAATTAACTGTAATGAACCCAGCTAGCCTTCCTGAAGATTTCCCTGTTCCATCCCCACCGTTTTTCACGGAGAAGTCATGACAGCTGTCAATAAACACCTTGCATCTCTCCAATATTTCATTGAATTTCCATCATGACAACTGGGCTGTCCTAGATTCCCCACCAACAGTAGCACCTGCACCCCCTGGGACCAATCACTGGCCTACACTTGGACCAATCAACAGACCCAAATTTAAGCCAATCACAGGTCTACAGTTGGACCAATAACAGGCTTGCAGCTGCTATATAAGCAGCACTCCTCTCACACTTTGGGGGTTAAGCTAGCAGGGCTCCCTCAGGTGTACTAACCCCTCTATTCTGCCCCACAAGTCCTGTTAAAATAAAGTCTTGTTCCAGTGGTCCTGTAAATCTGCTGGTGATTTATTTCTCAGACTCAGAAGGCCCTGTAAATCTACTCAGGAATCTTATACTTATGAGAAAGGTTGGAAAGAGCTGTTCCTTTCAAATAAAAAGCAATAAACACGAGGGGCTGTTAGCCCTGAAAAGCTCCAGAGACCAGTAGCTGACAAAGATCAGTGACAGAGACCAGCAATTGTCAGAGTGGACTGACAGCTTCTGGCACACAAGCCAGCATCAAATGACAGCAGCTAGCAGAGTTGACTGATGGCATCCAGCACAAGCTAGCACTGACCAGCAGCTGGCAGTGTCAAAAGATAGCATCTGGATTTAACTAAAGTCAGCTAATGGCATCAAGGGTGCTAGCGGAGTTGCACTTTGCCTATTCATGATTGCTAGCTGAATAAAGCAAAAGAACCCACAAATGATTGACAACATTGGAGCACTGGTAGAATGAGGTAGTGTGACCTCAGTCATTCTTTGGTGTCCCCACAAACTCCAAGACCATGCCTAGTGAAGGGCACAGGAGGGATCATCAGATGGGACTGGGTCTGACTCTTGCCCTGTGATTGCCTACAGTGGGATGGGAAGCAGATCCCTACCCAGGCTCTTTGTGTTTGGTTCCCAGTCTTTCCACAGGACACTAGCAGGAATTACCTTCTAGACTGGCTGCAGAATTAAACAAGACCCGGAAGCCAGCAAGCATTCATTCACAGCATCCAGGAGATGAATGGAATAAGGGCAGACTCTGGTTCAGGTCAGGAGTTTTTCTAGTATGTCCAGTCACTCTGAACAATGTCATCCTGAAACTCCAGGCAGGACAGGAAAAGCCAGGGCAGGCTCTGTCACACCAAGACCTGGGACACACCTGGATAATGACATGAGCTCTGGCTCCCAGAGAGAGCCTCTCCCCCTGCAGAACAATGAGCACAGTTCTAGCAGGACCCTGGCTGACTCCACCCCCAATCACACACCAGGTGGCCCAGGGGATATTTAATGGGGCCAGAGGTGTGAGGTGAGAGCAGGGCACAGGGGGTGCACTTGGAAAGAGACCAGACTTGATGGCATACATCGGTGCTCACAGATAGGCCAGTCGTCTTCAGCAAATGCAGGTCTGTGCCAACTCAGTCTGAGATGCCTGCCCCAGCTAAAGACTCCAAGTTACAAAGACTCCAGGCTTCTCAGGCTTCTTGGGCTGTGGGCAGCTCTGCTGCACACACATGGTGCACACATGTACAACTGGGCCAGAAGCATCAAGTCTAGCACTTTTTAACTGGAAGCCACAGTGAGATCAGGGATCCAGAGAGCACCAGAGCCACCTGCCCTGTGGACGCTACTGGCTGAACTGGTCTCTGCCTCTGTCTCCCTGTCTGGAGACACAGTTCACCCTTTGTCATCTGCACCTACCCACCACTCTTCCAGTGGGAATGGGAGCCCCTCACCTGTGAAGATGGAAGAGAGGAAGGAAGCCCTCCTGGCAAGACCTCCACCCTGCCAGCCACTGGGGACCAGGCATGGGACAAGACTCGGGCACTCATTCCCTCCCCATGCCCGCCTCCACAGCCCCCCAGGCCTCCTTGCCTGCCTGCCTTCCAGAGTGATGAGTTTATCTGCCCGGGACAGAGAGGTGCATTTGACGGCAGAGATGACTCAGGCTGAACTCCTCTGTGAGCAGGCTCCCTGGGGAAGGGATGGGAGAGATGGTATCGCTCCGTTTGTCAGTCAGTCAGGAAATGAGTCTTCCTGCGGCCCCTTTCCCCTCCCCAGTGTGGCACTGAGCTCCACCTAGACACTGTAGCAACTAAGGGAGCTGTAAACATCCCACAGGCTCTGGGTGCTGGAGCCTTGGGGGCACAAGCAGGCAAGAACTAACTTACCCAACCAGCCCCCCCCAAAATGATAAAAAGATAGAAGCAAGCAAACATTTCTCACTGCCCTGCTTTCTGGTGCTGATGCCTGAGCAAACCTCTGAAGCTAGGGAGGTGTCAGGAATTTGAGAGTGGAGAACACATCTGGGAGAGAAGGGACACATCTGGGCCATCCCTATGGTTATCCTAGGGTCCTGTCTCCAGGGCCTTGCCATAATCCCCCCACTAACTATACTGAGTGCATGAGCCTCTTTGTATGACATTTTAGAAAAGGAAAAACTTTTATACCCACAGAAATCAGATGGTGATGTCCTCAGGGCACTTGATAGGGCTGTGTGGGAACTGTCTGAGGGGATGGGAGTGTGATGATGGAGTTGTGGTCATTCAGATATATACATTTGCTAACATTCACCATCTACATGTGGTGTGATAAAAATACAGTGCATGGGCCGGGGATTTAGCTCAGTGGTTCCACTGCCTGCCTCGAAAGTGCAAGGTCCTGCGTTCGATCCCCAATACAAAAAAAAAAAAAAATCCAGTATATGTTTAAATAACAAACATCACAGTAAAAGATCCATTGCCATTAATCCCCCTCAAAATACCCCCTCCCCTTGCTTCAAATACACTTATTCCATTGTTCTTGCCACTTTGTGAACCACTTCTGGAAACCTTCTTTTGTGAGTGTCTTTAGTTGTGCTGTCCTGGCTGCCTCAATGTCCTGAATCGACTCAAAGCCCTTTCTTTTCATGGTCATTTTGGCTCTAGAGAAGAGCAAGAAGTTGCATCGTGCCAGATACAGTAAATAAAGTAGATGAGGTCACACTGTAATGTTTTCATGAGTCTGTCTTTCCATTGGATGGCACCAGGCAGCAACATTCACCAAATTTTTTATCACACCTTGTAAAGACGGGAAAGAAGACTTCCAGAACTGCTTCAAAAGGTGAGAAGAACAATGGGAAAGGTGTGTTCAAAGTGAGGAATATTATTTTGATTAATGGAAAGGTATCTTTTGCTGTAATAAATTTTTAAATGTAAACATTCACTGTATATTTTGATCACCCCGTGTACCCTCTAAAAGAATGCCCGTGGTGACCCATCTCCTTCAACTGGGGCCCAACTCCTAAGAATCCATTCAGCTCTGAGCTCATCAGAGGACTGATCCACTGATGCGTTAACAGCATCATGATCCAATCACCTTCCAAAAATCCCACTTCTGAACACATGAGCCTTTGGGAGACACTTTAGATCTAAACTCTAACAAGCATTATCCTCTCTTTCCCCTTCGCTGCCCTCCCCTCCTCCTCCTCTTCCACCTCAAGGCCAAGAAAGCATTAGTCACCCAGGTTCCCGCTACCACTGGTGTTGTGCTTGTCATCATCGCTGTGGAGACACCTGCTTCTGGGAGTGTCCTGGGAGGTGGCCTTGTTCTCCACATGGTCTTTCTCAGCCAAGCCAAATCAAGCCCTGCCCACTGTTGTCAGGGGCCTCCAGGCCATTCCTGTCCACCATGCAGTTGCACAACTGGGTGGTGCTGGGAAGAAGTAAATATCCCTCCCTGGCTCCCCAGGGCTGAAATTCCAAACACTGTGGCTTCTATTTCTTAGGTACCTCTTCTGCCCTCTAACCATTGAACAAGGGGAAGTGGGGAGGCTTAGCCTTGGGGTGAGAAGAAGGACCTGGTGGTATCCATGTGCAGTGTTAGGGGTTCTATAAAGGAAGGGAGCCAAAAGCCCCATCCCGACTGTCAAGATGTGGGTGTTTGTGTGACCTCTTCTGGGTCAGTGCACCTCCCTTGAACCTCATTTAACAAGAACAGAAGCAACACTTCCCTCAAAGGATGGTTGGTGGGCTCAAGTGAGATACAGGCTGTGAATCCACTTAGCAGGTAACAGTAATCAGGGACAGACAGGCTGCCTGTGCAGTGACAGATTACCTCTGGATGCAGAACGAGGGAGCCAGAGCAGGGACAGCAGAGCCTGGGGACTCTGCAGAGGAGGCACTGGGGAGGTGAGTCTGGATGAAGGTGCTCAGGAGCTGGCAGGGGCTCCAATGGGGACAGATAACAGGCGACTTGGGGAAATGCTCTCCAAGGTTGAAAGCCCAAGGTGCTCTATTGCTAGGAGCTTGACTCCATAGCCCAGTAGCCAGCATGGGACAGGGAGCCCCTCTCTGACTCCTCTCAGCTCCTGCCATTCTGCCTTGCACTGGACCTGGCACACAGCAGTGGACACAAGCTGAGCCCACTTGACAGAGGGCAGCCAGCTTGGAGCTGACTCACTCACCCACAAGTTCCTAACTGAGCCGATTAATTGAGTCATTACTACAGCCTCCCAGGAGGTCTGGGAGCTGGCCTGGCTCTCGGGGACCAGGTGCAGGGCTGCAGGACAGGCCGGCAGAGCCCTCAAGAGGCAGGGTAGTCCTCTGCACTCCCAGCTCTGTCCACCTGGCGAGCTGATGTCCACTGGAACAAAATGGGTTTGGGCTCTGGGACAGATCTGGAGAGGGGCCAGAAGGGGAGGCAGGGCTGGAGCAGACATAGGGGCCCTAGAATAGGAAGGGGGTGCCCTAAGTGAGTGAAATGATTCCACAGAGAAATGCGTTACCCTTTCCTGCCACACCTTCTGCTAAGTTTGGAGTGTGAATGAAGGTGAGAGTGACCGTGAAGTGCGAATCCTGGGGCAGAACATTTAGGATGTGTGGGAATGGTATGCAATGCCTTCTGCCTATTTTCTCTGCTATTCTTCATAGCTGCTATGGGTAGGAAATGGGCACTACTGCTATTGTTGCCATTTTACAGGTGAGGAGACTAAGGCTCTGCCATTGGACTGAAGCCACATGGCTGACAAGTGAAGGAGTAAGGATCCAAACCTGAGTCCTCCAGGCTGGAAAATTCTGTGGTACCCACACTGTGGCATCCAGCCTAAGGTGTGCATGAACCTGGGAGACAGTGAGAGTGAACTTGAACTTGAGTTTGAATGAATGCAGTAGGGCCATAGGACCATGTCTGCCCACGAATGGGCCCTTCCAAGAACACTCATTCCCCCTTTGCACACAATGCACTCTCCTGAGAACATAGCCCCCCACCCCCCCAGGGCCATGCCCAGTGGAAGGCACAGGAGAAAGCTCGGCACCTCTGCTGAAGGATCCAGCCCTCCTGCTCCCTGTCCCTGCTGTCCACACGACCGTCATCACCACAGTCCCAGGACGTCTCTGCCTCCCTAGACTTGAACAATGCTTCCCTACTTTCACACCTGCTCCCTCCCAGTTCTGGCTCCATATGGAGGGCAGAGGTTTTGTTTAAACACACACACACACACACACACACACACACACACAGGCTAATCACAACCATTTTGGTCTTGTTTTGTTTGTGCAAATAGTAAGCCTCTTCAGTTGCGAGAGATTATATTCATTATTCATTTTAGGACTGAATAAATGCTCTTTTCAAAAATCAACTTTATCATCATGTAATTTACATGAAACAAAATTCTTCCCTTTTTAAGAGTACAAAGGTGATTAAAAACTACAAAGAATATTTAAAATTTTAAAAATTTATTACAGTAAAAGACATATTGCCATTAATCATCCTCAAAATACTTCCCCTTGATTCAAACACATTTACCCCATCATATTGCCACTTTCTGAAGCAGTTCTAGAAGTCCTCTTTCATGAGAGTCTTTATGAGATGTAATAAAAATACTGTAATTGCTGCTGCTGAGTGCCATCCACAGAAAGGCATTTTGTAAAAACATTAGTAAGTCCTCATCTACCTTATTTCTGGGATCTGGCACCATGTGACTTCTGGTTCTTCCTCAAAGTAAAAGTGACCATACAAGGTAAACATTTTGAATCTATTCAGGACATTGAGGCAGCCAGGACAGCACAACTAAAGACACTCACAAAAGAAGACTTCCAGAAGTGCTCCACAAAGTGGCAAGAACAACAGGATAAGTGTGTTTGAAGCGAGGGGGAGGGGGTATTCTGAGAGGGATTAATGGCAATGTGTCTTTTACTGTGATGTTTATTATTTAAACATGCACTGTATTTTTATCACACTGCATATAAACAATGTTAGCAAACGTATATATCCGCATGACCACCACTCCATTGTCACACTCCCATCCCCTAAGACAGTTCCCACACAGCCTTATCGAGTCCACTGCAGGACATCACCATCTGATTTCTGTGGGTGTAAACTAGTTTTTCCTTTGTTAGAATTTTATCTAAATGGGCTCATGCACTCAGTATTCTTTTGTGCTGACTTCTTTCACTCAGCATAACATTTTTGGACTTCATTTGTGTTGCTGCTTGTATCACATATGCGTGTGTTAGTGGTCTGTCTCTTTTTACTCCTCTATACTATCCCATTGTATGCATTCAGTTTTTATCCACAGTTCGTTGGCATTTGGGTTTTTTACAGTTTGAGGGCTAT
Source organism: Heterocephalus glaber (assembly GCF_053883595.1). NCBI lineage: Eukaryota > Metazoa > Chordata > Mammalia > Rodentia > Bathyergidae > Heterocephalus > Heterocephalus glaber. Next base: position 35,538,154 of record NW_028258294.1, on the reverse strand, counting down.
TATGTATCAAGCTGCTGTGAACACTGTATGCAAGTCTTTTTTTTACATATACTTTTATTTCTTTGGGATAAATATTTCTGAGTACAGCTGCATGGTAAGTACAGTTTCACATTATAAGAACCTACCAAACTAGCCCTTAGGATAAATTTTTAGCTCCTTTAGCCTGACCTGCAGAGCCCTGCATGTTCTTTCTTTACAACCCCATCTCTTCTCCTTTTTCCTTTTTCTTACTGCATGTCACCCACACTGTTTCTTGCTGTTCCTCTTCCAGGAATGGTTTCCCCAGGTCTCATGGTAAGATACACTCTTCAGGGAGGCTTTCTAACTATCCCCACCCCATCTGTCTGTGCTCTGCAGGCCTTCTCAAAGTTCCACCTCATTGTGTTAATTACATGGTGGTTTGTGTGATTTCATGTCTAATATTTCTCTCTTCCCTGACAGGCCATCAGAGAACAGGAGTAGTGCCCTTCAACTCCTGGGGACCTAGCACAGCACCCATCACAAAGTAGCCACTTAGTAGGTACTTCAGAGGCCAAATGAAAGTGGCTGAGCCCTGAGGCCCACAGGTCTAGGGCAGGGCTCCTGATGCCTGCTGACGAATCTGGGAACCCACACCTGCAGAGAGACTGAGGCAGCCAGCTGGACAGCAATCCTACCCCAGATCCAATGACAGGCAGCGGGAGGGAAGCAGAGAAGGCAGAAGAGGGAAGGGAATGACTCATCTTCAGAGGCACATGGCAAGGGAGGAGGGGGAAATGCAATTCAGCAGCTTCTTGACCTTTTGCTTGTGTGGGGGACAAATGCTCCAGCCACCAGCTAGCAAGGGTGGCAACGAAGTACTTTCAGAGTCAGGGAAAACACTTGCCAGGGCCACGAGCAATAACAGGAGATTTCCAGCCTCAAGAAGCCAAGTTGCCCTTCCCTACCCCGAGCTTCTGCCACTGCGGTTGTTTAAAAAGCCCCTCATTCCCAAGCTCCCCAGAAGTGGCTGTCCCCACCCAACCCCAGAGGGTGAGGGACAAAGAGCAGCCCAGAGAGAAGATGGCATCTGCCCAGAAAGCAAACCCTTCCTTCTCAAAGGGCAAGGGCAGGATGACTCTGGAGAGGGGATGAACTCACCAGACCCCTTCCCAAAGCACTAGGTGAGGCCAGAGGCAGGGCCCCTGGGCCTGAGCAAAGCCTTCCAGAGGATGTTCTCAGAAATCCTTTTTCATACCTGTAGGAGTCAGGTCCCCCGAGATGGGGACATACGGAGCAGGGTGTAAGTAGAGGAGAGTCCACTGAGAGGTGGAACTTGCTCATCTCTCAGAGGCCCGGCCACCCTGAACAGCTGTCCATGTATTCTGACTCAGCAAAGCAGATCCCCAGTCCCTAAACAACAAACCTGGAGGGGATGGGCAGACTCTTAGCCTAGTGAGGAAGAGGCCCAAGCCTTTGCAAAGCCAGTGCTAATGGATAGAGATTGCCCTCTGGGACCAGGGCTAATCTGTAGCAATCTGCTTTTAATGTCTCATTGACCAGCTCTCTGCATGGTCTGTAACCACCTCACCTTCATGCTGGACATGATTTATAGTTCCTAAGAGGATCTCACTCAGTTCCCACCAGGACTCTTTACTCCTAACCCCTAGAGTGCCCCCAGGATAAGGCATGTTCAACCGGGTCCTGCTACCAAGGAAGTGATCAGGATCATGATTCTAAGCTGCCTAAGTCTTCAAGTGGCTGCTAAGCAGGGGTCCAGGCAGCAAGAAGGACTCAGGGGCAAAGCCTGGGGCTGTTTAGGCATCTGACGCTCTCTCTGAATTCTTCAGGGAGTAGCTCTGATGACCAGGGCCTAGGTTCATAAGGGTGTCAATGTGTACAGATGATGAAAGTATGAATTTTAAGTATGGAAGTTTACCTTGGAGCCTTGATTCCTAACCCTAAAGTGGAAGATGGAAATAATTACCCCTCAGCAATACCTTGTTAGGATTAAATATAGTCATAGTTCCAAAGCTTTGGTGCATAGTTATTATTCAAAAAATGGTGACTCATTATGAATGAACCTTAAATTCTGTAAAATCACTTGTTTTTAACTCTCACATGTATCAAGTGTTTTATAGTTTATGTTTTATAGTTTTTAGTTTGCATTTATTTTCTCATTTACTCCTTTCAGCAGTCTTGGGTACAAACAGAACAAATGCTACTGGCTCCATTTTCCAGATGAGTTAACATAGGCCTGACAGGAAAAAAGGAATTGTGCCATTTCCATAAGACCTAGTGAGTACCAAAACCAGTATTGAAACTTTTGACCTTTACCCTAGATTTTTGCCCCTTGCCCTTGATCTTGGCTGTGCCTGCCAGCTGAGATCTGTTGGATTCAGTGTGCGGCCATGCTACAAAGAACTTCAAAGGCTTTGTGAAAGTTTCACAAGCCCCATTTTTCTGAATAAAAATGAAGGGTGGGTAAACACGCCAGATGGTTGTAAAATGACACATGAATCTGGGATTAGGGCTGAGGCTGCAGCTCACATTGAGGCTGGGAACAAGGGCATTCTCTGGAAGAAGGTTGGCCAGAAGGTTCCCAGAACCAAAGCGAGGAAGAAAACAAACACCTCTTGGAGAAGAAGAGGTGACACTGGACCCAGACACCCAGGTTGGGGGTCCTTAGAAAGCCAACAAATGGTGTGTGGACCCATGAGTGATCATGGACATTAGTCTTTCACTTAGCAGAATTGTCAAATGAATTAAAATCCTTTCTGCATAGTGTCAGTTACCTGAGGAAGATAAACAGGTAGGGATGCATTAGTTAGCTATTGCTGCATAACAAATTATCCCCAAATTCACTGGCTTAAACACAGCAGAATTTATTATCTCACAGGTTGTAAGGCAACACTGGCTGGATAGTTCTATTCAAGTCCTTTCCCGTGGTTGCAGTCCAGACACTGGTCACAGCTGCAGGGATCTGAAGGCTTACTGGGGCAGAAAGAGCCACTTCCAAGGTGGTGTACTTGCCTAGCTGACCAGGAGGCCTCTGTGCCTCACAACGTGGGCTTTCCAGAAGGGTTGCTGGAGTGACTTCAAGACAGGGAGTCTATTTCCCCCAAAGCCACAGCACTTTGTATGACCTAGTCTTAGAAGTCACACACAATCACTTCTGCTGTATTTCAATGTTTTAGAAGCAAGTCTCCAAGTCCAGCCTACATTCAAAGGAAACTACTAGGCTCCACCAATTAGGTATTTTTTGCTTTTTGTTTTTTGTTTTGTTTTGTTTTTTGTACTGGGGATCGAACTAGGGACCTTGCGCTTGCAAGGCAGGCTGTGGAACCACTGAGCTAAATCCCCGGCTAGGTTTCACCATTTAAAGGGAACCTCCAAGAATTTGGAGACATATATTTAACCACCCCAAAAGGATTAGACACCCACCAATGGACAACATATGCTCAGAGCAGACCCAGGAGCCCGCCTATGGGGGAGAACCAGCATGCTAGAGGCTATCTCAACAGCACCAGGAAGGTCTATTTGCACTAGTCAGGGCCACTGACTCCATCACAATGCCTCTTGGGAGACTGCATAGGAGGATCCAGTGCCCTGAGGTAGTAGCTGAGATGAGAAGGGAGAAAGCTGCCAGGGAGATGCCAGGACATGGTGGAGGCTGCCTCTGCTCAGGCCTGAGCACCTGGTGGAAGGAGGCAAGGGAAGGAGTCCTGCCCAAAGCTTAGGGGCAGGAGGATTCCCCGTCTGCCTGGCTCCAGCTACAGGAACATGTCTGGGAGTGACTTAGACAACACTCATGGGTCTGGAAAGAAAACTGCCCCTATGCTGTGGGTGTTTGTCCCTTCCTAAATTCATGGCGAGTTTTAATTGTCATTGTAAGAAGATGAAAAGCTTGGGCCTTTAAGAGGTAATTAGGGCTCTACCCTAATGTGTGGGTTTATGCATTAGTAAAAGGACTTGCAGAAGTGGGCTCTTTCTCCTGCTCTTCGGAAGACCAAAGATCCTTGCCAGACACCACCCTCTCCATTCTGGATGTCCCAGGCTCCAGAACTATGAGAAATAAATGTCTATTCATTACAAATTACCCCCACCTCAGATATGCTATTATAGCAACACAGAACAGGCTCAAACACTGCCTTTCTCTGGATCCTCACTGGCTCAGGGCAAAACCTAGCTGATAGATATGAAGCCTGCCTTGCTAGCCTCCCCTCCCAGCATAGTGGCCCACTGGCCAAACTGAGAAGACAGCACCAGGTCCCGCCCACTCTGCCTGCTGGCTTCAGACAAGTGGATCAAAAATGGACACCTGATCCACAGGAGACACTTATTGGCTGACCAAAGGGCCAATCAGAGACTCTTTCTGAAGATTTTGGAACCCTAGAGCCCAGAGCCTGGGAGAGAGCCTGTGGATGAGCTCGAAGCTGAGGTCAGGCAGCCAGGGCAGGCTGGGGTAGGCTGGAGCAGCTATTTTAGGACCATGAGTTGATGAGCAAGCAAAGGAAGCTGATCCACAGAATAAGGCAGGGAAATGGAGCTGAGAGAGCAGCAGGGATGAGACCCTGTGTGGCCTCCAAGGGCAAAAAGTAGGCAGAGTAGGCCATGGGCTCTGGGAAGCTCTCAGCTCATCTGCGACCTGGAGGTTCTTCTCACCATGGGTCCTACAAAGCCTCCTGCATTCCTCTGATGCACACCCTGCTCCTTAAGCAAGCTTGAGAAGGGTTCTGATCTAGGCAGTCAGACACTACCTGCCTAAGACTTGGAGGAAGAGGAGAAAGAGACACAAGGGCCATGGCTTCTTTGTAACACCATCCAGTGGGACATTTTAGTAAAATTGTCACATTTACCCACACTCTTAATGCTCAAGGAATCCAGAGAAACAAGATGTGGCACTTAACTCTTGCACTGATGTTTTCCTGCCCATCCCACTCCTTCTGCTTTCCCTGGGCCTGAATCTCACCAGCAATGAAAGATAAAAGTTCTAACACCAATGCAGATAATTACCCTCTCCGTGCCTCTGGCCAGAGGGCTGCAGGAGACAACAGGTCTACAGAAAGGGCAGCCCTCTGCAGGCTGGCATGTGTAGTCACCTGGGTGACAATGCAGCAGCCAGTGGGGAGATAGGGAAACATCATCTCCACTTGCTGTGTGTCTTGGCATCAGTGGACCTGAAAGCAAGGTGAATTCCTACATAGTAACCACATCCATGGTCAATGCCAGTTCAGTAGGATGGACTATTGAATTATTCATTGGTTTATCCCAATTCAAGAAGCATTTGTTCAGCCCTTTCTATATACCAGGTACACACTTGAAGGCAGCTCAGTCCCCATCCTCAGGAGCTCATCGTCTAGGAGGGCTAAGAAGACATGAACCACACCCACCAGAGGACACACAGGAAGGGACTTCAGTAGCTCACAAGAAAGAAGGATGCACCAGGCCCAGAGGAGTGGCAGGATTTTAGTACGAGAGGAGGGCACAGTAGATGAGAGGCTGATGGGACGTAACACTGCCAAGGACCTAGGAAGCCTGGGCTATAGCTCTAGTTCTGTCATTAACTCTTAAAATCTCCTTTCCCTCTCTTGAGCCTCAGTTTCCCCTAGGTAAAAATGAAGGGATTGACTTAGCAGCTCTGGGAATCACTCAGCAATCCTAGCATTTAAAACTCTGGGAGGCAGGTATGAGTTTGGGGTTAATGCTGGGGAATGAAGTTTGTACACAGTGGTTTTCCAGATAGGCAGTTGCCCTCAGCCAGCTGAGAATCCCAGCTGGTAAGACTCAATCAATTCACCCTTTCCACAAACTTGCTGTTAATCCAACAAGCGCTAGATCCTGGGTGCCAGCCTCTCAGGGCCTGAGGTAAAGCCCCAGCATGTGGAGTGACAGAGAACCTTAAACACCTTGGAGAGGCCCTGAGTGTCTGCAGGGAGGACATCCTTCCCACCCAGTGAGGCTACCTACATGAACTTTAAGGCAAAAACAAAACAAAAAAACCTCCAGTGGGCTAATTTGCCACGCAACAACCTGGCAACCAGTTCACTAGGATAAGCTGCATTGTCTGTTCCCCAGCCCACCACTCCAGCAAAAGGGTCCATGAGCTTTGTAATTATGCTAATTGACAGTGTCCTGAAGTGATTTGCCTTCAGCTTCTCACAGATTGACCACTTAGGAAACGGAGGCAAGATGACACTGAGACATGTACCAGGAACAGAGAACAGTCCAACATGACTTGTTACTGAGGGTGCCTGGGACGGAAATCAGTTTAGAACAATCCGCCAAGGTCAGATCATGGAATGTCTTACATACTGGCCCAAGGAGACAGGATTAGAGGAAGAGAAATGGCCAAAAGAAGCTGAGTTTTAGGAAAATCTACTGACAACAATGGGTGACCTGGAGGGTGTTGGAGGAATGCTCAGAAAGGGGACTGAGCTGAGCAGAGGCCAAGGGACTGGAAAGAGGATGGAAGAGATCAAGTAGACAGTAGAACCTACAAGATTTGAACAGCGACTGGAAGTGGGGAGCAAGGGAAGAAAGGCACAGAGTAGCCGGGGAAGTTTTAGCTCTCTTCTCAGCACAGATCCACCACACCTCACACCTGAGTCCCAACAGATCACAGGACTGTCCACAGAGCACAGATGACACCTGGGATTCCCAGCATTCAGAAAGCCTCCCTCCCTGCCATCAGTTACCCAGAACGGGGTGGCGGGGGGGCATTCTGCCTTTGGCCCTGATGCTTGTTTGAGAGTGAAGAAGGTTCCCTGCCCCCCAGCCGCCAGGGTCCCCCAAGCCACTCTGAAGGAAGACAGCAAAGGCAGCAAAGAGCTGAGGGGCTGGGCCAAGGGGAGGCCAAGCCCCCTGCTCTCATCAGAAGCCTCGCCAGTATTTTTAGCACTGCAATCAAGATCAGGGCCCGCCTTTGGCTCGGCTCAGACAGCCTGGGCCTAGCAGGGCTGTTAAAAATGTAACAAATGGCACACACTGCAATCAGTGGTGGCGGGCGTGGGGCTCCCAGCCGGGCAGCAGCTGTGGCATTGGAAGCTCTTGGCCCTAGATTCTGGCAGGGGAAAGGAGGTGCAGCCTCCCTAGAACATACTGGGCTCTGAGGTCAGCTGCCCCACGCCCATGATGCCAGGAAGCATGCAGGTATCATCCCCATCCCAGCTCTGCCTGCACAGGACCTTTGCCTTGCACTGCCCAGAGGGGTCAGCTCTGTGAGCCTGGGGAAGGAACAGGTTGGATAGAGCAGGCTATGGAGAGCCCCTCCTGCCTACTGAAAGGGGTGGACATCACTGCCCCCCATTTTTCTGCTCTGGTAGGAAGCAGAGCTTTGCTGAGAGCTCCCTGCCAAGACTGTGTCCCTCCCAGGGGTGGGAAGGTGCAGGGGGCAGCCTGGGACAGTGCAGGCTTACAGAGCAGAGACCTGGAAGGCCTGGGTTTGAGCCATTTCTGCCACTATATGACAGCTTTCGAGCCTCAGGCAATCACTTCTCCTCTTTGGCCTCCATGGCTCTATCTGGAAAATGACAAGGCCAGAGCGGAGTGCAAACATGACAGATTCTCTGAGCTAGCAGCAGGCTGAGAGCAGAATGATGGCTGCTTCGGGGGCCTACCTCCCACAGCATCCCACTGCTGGCCAGGCAGAGTGTAGCCCTGCAAGAGGGGCTGCCCTCAGGGCTCCCTTCAGAGCAGGAGCCCCTGGATGCTCTCCAGAAGAAGGGCCAGCACAGGATGCTTTTGAAGTTGTATCCTTCCCAGCCAGGAGTTGAGAGAGCTCTGTGGGGTGGGGAGAGTACATGGAAATGGGTATGGAACATGGGCCGCTGGACAAAATTCTAAAGGCCAAGCTGCCCCACACTTTCATTCTACAAACAGTAGAACTAAAGTTAGTGGACAGAGAGTGAGCTTCAGGTGACCCAACCAGACCTGTGCCTGTAGGGAGTGTGCATAGGATATCAAAGGCAGGAGCCAGCACTACTTCCCTGGCCCTTCCCTGAGTCTTTCCAGTGCCTTCCCTCAGGGTTTCCTCCAGGGTTTCCTGATCTTCCCCAGCTGAGCCCTCAGCCTCACATCCAAGCTGTGGGCTGCCAGGCTGCCTGTGCAAGGCAAGGGCTGCTGGTGTTTACTGAACTCGTCGTAAATCTGTGTTGACCTGCCTCGGCATAGCATTCAGCTGACAGATGAGCTGTCCTGCAAAGCTTGCTTCACTGCCTATCCCAGAACCTTCCCACACCTCAGTGGGACAGATTCAGGCCTGACCAGCTGGGCACCTTGCAGAAGGAAGCACCAAGAGGCCATCCCTGCCATCTCCCAGTCCACAACCATGCCAAATCAGCATCTTCTTAAGGACATGCCCTGGACAAGTGTGCTCCACCTCTGCTTGGCCCTGTAGATGTTCAGCAGCTGGAAGGGCCCCCTGCCAAGCATGGGAAACCCTGCTCCCTTCTCTGCTGGGGCTCAGCTGAACCAGTGATGCTGGAGCCAAGGACAGGGAAACTGTTCATACCACCTGTCCTGCTGCCCTGCATGCACTGCATGCTTCCTCCTGGAACGCAGGAGAGGCCCTGTGTTGGCAACCACACTCAGGGTGTGCAGACTAGAACACCCCAAGGCTGGCATATGGCAGAGGAGTGCATATCACTGTGGGGTAGGGAGGTGGTGCATCTAGTGTTTCCTCAACACCTCAGAAGGTGGGATGAGAATCTGCCGTCTAACAGCCTCAGGCCACACAGCCTGCTGAAAGCTGAGGTCCACACCTAGCACTGCAGATGGCTCCCAGGGAGGCAGGTGCAGAGGTTCTCTCATGGCTGCTGCTGCTGCCTCTGCTCAGCCTGGGAGACTTGGCAGTGCCCAACTCCTAAAAGCAGCCAGAGAAGAGCTGAGCTACCCTCATGACCGAAATGGCCTGTTAAGTGGTAGTGGGCTTGGCTATGACCCTTTCTGAGTTAAGGGAGGCTCTTTGTTGAGGGCTCAAATCCCCCTAACAGCCGCTGGCTATAGAGGACCAAGATGGGCTGGTTGGGACCACAGAGGGTAGGAAGGACACTGAAGAGAAGCAAAAAGATGGGGGCTCTCTAGAAACAATCAATGGAACAATGACTTCTCCCCAGAGGTAAGGGGAAACCCTATACTCCAATGAGGAAAGCATCCAGATGTAAGTGCCCCAAGGAGGGAAACAGGCTCCAGAAGGATAGAGCTGGGAGGAGGCAGTGGGAGGGAGAGGGTGGAGAAACTGGTCCCCTCTTTTCTTCAGCAATTTTAAAACCATTGAACATTCATTTGGTTTCAGTACGGCCTGTTATGAATTGCATATTTGGGTCCCCTTCCCAAAATTCACTGATGAAATGTAATCCTCTAAGTAGTGGTATTTGGAGGAGGTACCTTTGGGAGGTGATTAAGTCATGAGAGTGGAGTCTTCATGAATGGAATTAGTGCCCTTATTTTAAAAAACACACACACTAGAGAGCTCCCTTGCCCCTTCCACCATATGAGCATGCAGCAAAAAGATGATCTATGAACCCTGAAATCCATCCTCAGCAGACAGTGAATTTTTTGGTACCTTCAAGTTAAACTTTCCAGCATCTGGAACTGTAAGATATAAAGTTCTATTGTTTATAAGTCACCTATGTTCATGTTATAGCAACATGAACTGACAGACATAGCCCCACTCCCAGAAGGAAAGAACCATCATCACATTTTATAGATGAGGAAACTGAGGCTCAGAGAAGTTGAGTAACTTGGTCACAGTCCCCCACCTAGTACACAGACACAAATGGAAAGCACACTCCCAATTTGGACATGAACTAATCAGACCTTCACAATCAGTCAGCTGATTGAATTTTCCCTGAAGTCCCTGACTAGAGGGACTGCCCATAGTCCAGGCCCTCAGAGAGCAAGGTTGGCCGCCATGTGTGTTTGTGCATGGTAAGAGTTTCCCTGAACCTGTTGCTTTTTTCTACAGGGAAATTCCCTGGGGAGTGGCAGCCCCATAGGCCATTAGCCCCGAAGTGAATGCATCTTTCCAGCCTGTGGGACTAAGGTAGCAGGAGAAAATCCTGGGCCATTTCCAGGAAGGGCTCCTCAAATAAACTTCATCCATTCATGTCCTTGTTCAGGATGAGGCTAGTGGAAGATTTGGCCATGGATCTCCCTCCCCTTCTGATCCTCAGCTTCCTTGACTACAAAGTGAGGGATTAGACTAGGAGATCTCTGAGCCTCATCTCAGCCCAGCTCTAGGACTCTAGAAAAGACTCTGCTCAGTGACTCCATCTCCAATGTCAGTCCCAACTTCCACCTGTCCCTAGTATCTCTGCCCCTCTCTGGTGACATCACTCTAGCTGAATGTCCTGTGCACATCATGGACTTGAGGGAAGAAGAGTAAAAACACTAAGAAATCAGTAGTCACCAGGTGTGATGATTTATGTCTAGATATCCCCCCAAAGCCTCATGCACCCCTAGGTAGGGCTTTTGAGAAGTGATTGAATCATGGGGCACTATTGCTAAATGTGGTTAGGGGTGTCACTGGGGAGTGTGATCTGGAAAGGAACATGTTCCTCTATGGCTCTTCCTGTCATTCTACTTCCTAGCTGATGGTGTGGGCAGCTTTCCTCCATCTGGGCCCCTCTGCCATGCCATTTCTGCTTAGAAGCAGCCCACTGTGAACCAAAACCATGAGTCAAAATAAACATCTTCTCTTTTAAATTGCAGGTGTGGGTTATTTTGTCCCAGCAATGAAAAAGTGACTAAGACTCCAGGTGAGTAACACAAAGGTGCCACTGGTACTGTGCCACACCAATGACAGAGAGGAGAAGATATTCCTGCTTTTGTGGAGCACCTATTTTTTAGTGATGGAGACAAGACCCACTTGGGAAGTGAGGAGGAAGCTCAGATTTACAGTAACAGACAAAGCAACAAGAACCAAGCAAAGTAGACAAGCAGACAGGCCATATGGGCACCTGCCCTAAAGACCCAGTTGGAACAAGACATGACCACAAGATCCACAAGTGATAGAAAACTTCCTGCAAAAGGTAAAGAAAGATGCAGACCACCAAGGCCAAAGAAAAGGAGCAAAATCCAGGTCTGTCTCAGCATCACAATGCCCCAGAGACCTCTCCATGGGAGAGATCATGGCAAGCACAGCAGAGAAGATCGACACAGTGGCCCACTGGGCAGACCCTTGGGATGGTCCTGAGCAGAGAGACATTATCTGTTGCCATCATAGGTACTTGGACCCGAAAAGGACCTGGCCAGGCTGGGGCAGTGGGTAGTAGGTAGCAGATGGAGGAGAAAGGGACAATTCCACTCTGACCATCAAATATGTTGGCTTCACAAGTACAGGATGGGCTAGAACTCATTTCTCACCATCACATAGAAACCAGGCTCAAAATTTAGTAGGAAACCAACTTGTGAAGAGATGAGAAGACAGTGAGGACACTTGTGTCTACACCTAAGAACCTGGGCCTGAGCTGCATGAGCAGAATAGTGGCCAGTGGAGGGAGAAGTCGTGAAGCTCTGTGCTCAATCCATGTGATGGTCTCCCACCACAGAACCGACAATGACAACCAGGCAGCTCCACAAGAGAGCCATCAGACCTGTTGGGGAAGGGCTGAAACCATGTCATGTATTTAATTTTTCAAACACATCTGATGCTGTATTTTTAAAGTCTCCAGCACTACTAACTCATTCCATCGTGATGACTCTGTGAAGCAGACACTATTGTCAGCCACCTTGGGGTGGGAGGATGAGAAAACCAAAGTGCAGAGAGCTTAAGTGGCTTGTTCAAGGTCATCCTCTAGTAAGTTGTGCAGTCATGGCTCCACCCCAGGAGACCTAGCTCCAGTGCATGTGCTCCTGACCCTTGTGCTAGTATACCCCAGTCACAAAGAGCTGGGTGGGGGCTGAGAGTCCCAAGTCCTGCATAGGAGAAACTCAGAGTGGTGGGCTCAGTGGTGTGCACACAGTAGGCAGGACTCCAGATTGAAGCCAGGGCCTCAGGAATATCATCAGAGGCTGCATGCAACTCTGCATGTGAGAGGTTGAGGACTGCTCATCCTCACCCCTACTCTGCTGTTTCCAGGGCTCCCAGACTCTCCCACTACCCAGGACTCTCCCACTGCCTCTGTGTCTGAGAGCACTTGTGCTAACCTTTACTTTTCCTAGATATTTTCTCTGTACTTTTTTTGCCCCCCTCCTCAACCAAATTATATATATTCCAAAGCCAGAGACTACACCTGTTCTTCTGACCCTCCCATTGTCTACCTTCATCTAGGTACTGGATGGATTAGGGAATCAAATTACAAGACACAAAGGACTTCTACAATTCTCCTCAACTTCTCACTCACACAGAATTGCCCTTTGCCTCAGCCCAATTGCAAGAATATATTATCTTTGATGACCTTCAGTAATGGACTCAGTACCACTCAAGGCACCTACTCCATCAGTAGGTGGACATTTCCATTAGAAGGAGAGCATCCTGATATTATAGGACAGCATGGGGGTGGTACAGGAAAGGAGGTGATGTGAAGTGGGATTCAGGGCCATATAGGCTGAAATCTTTCATGCAAAAAGAACATAGCACCTTCTATTTGTGGGAAACCTGAGATAGCAGATCAGAGCCTCCTGGTGCTATAGAAAGGAAGCAGGAATGATCCCCCCCCCCTTATAGGAGCAGGTGACAGAAGCAATGAAGACCTGGGACTGATGGTTACAGAATGAAGAGCAGGACAGAGAAGGCATGAATCCAAGATTCTGGCTCTCAGGGCTTTCCAACATGCTGACACTCAGTGAAGAGGCCCAAAGTGGTGCTTCATGCCACATGCCATCTGATGGCAGGGTCTCAGAACCAGGAAATGTTTAAACACACTTTCCCCACTTCCTGGGGCTATATGAAAGGAGATATGCTACAAGTGTAAAATACACCATGGAATTGAGAAAAAAGATATAAATATTCTATTAGTAATTATAAAATACTGAACACATATTAAAATGATACTATTTTGAATCTATTGTGATATATATCTATATCTATATATAGAGAGAGCAAGGCAGACAGACAGATACACACACACACACACACACACACACACACACTTGGGAAACCCTTGAAGGATGAGCCACAGGCAGGAAGAGATCAAGAAGGGGACACACATGGTGTGGGGCAGTGGGATCCACTGGTTGGGAGAGGAGGTTCCTGATGGAGCAGTAGAAAATGAATCAGAGTGGTGAGGGCTGTCTCCCAGTTGTGCCCCCTCAAAGGACCTGGCTTTGTCCCCATCCAGTTCCAAACCAGACTTCACTATTTATGGCCTGTCTCCTCAACACTCAGTCACTGACTAATCACTAAAGAGCACCTGCCTTGGGCCAGATACTCTGTTAGATGTTGGGACCACAGCAGGAAATGAGACTGACTGGGTTCCTATCCTCCAGGAAGACAGGAACTGCAGGGTAGAAGAGGCAGAAGATTACAGTGTGGGTGCACTGTCCTCATCACACCCAATCCCAGCCAACGCAGTCCTAGCAGTGGATCCATGGGTCCTTTTCAAGGAAACAGCACAACCCCTGGCCCCTTCCTATTTGCTGACCAGTCCCAGGCAGTCAAGTCTGAGAGTCTAGTCACAACAGCCCAGTCTGAGGGTCACACTTGGATTACCTGGGAGCCTTGGTGGGCTAATGAGGGCATCAAAGGCATTGAAGGGCCTCCTTGCCTGCTTTAGCACACCTGCTGGCCCTGTCCAAGGTGCTGAAGCGACCAAGTGACTGTCTTCTTGAGAAGGGAGGAAACTACCTAACTCCTACTCAACTAAACACTTCTCAGACTAATGGGGCAATGTACCTGTGCCTTAATTCCCAGACCTACCATACCTGGATTCCCAGGACTGTCTCCTCTGATCTTATTTCTCCCTCAGCCAAACTCACTGAAGAACCAACCTACAAGGGCAGGAAAATGGGGGCTGAGACCAGCTGTCTCCCCCACTCTCCCAGTCTGACACAAAGGAGGCCAACAGAGGCAAGAAAATCACCCTGGGCCCTCCTTCTATGGACCCCCATCACCCATTTACATGACTCCTTGGGTTTCCCAAGAATGTAAGAAGAGATGAAAGTCCCACTCTTGTAACCCACAAGTCAGAAATTGAGCTTGGAGTTCTCCATGCATATTATACTAAAGTCAACTATGCAGCCCTCCCTCACACATGCACACACATGAATAGAATGAGAAAGATGAAGAAACCATCTGATATATAGAGATGGCCTCAGTACCAGAGGCTCTGTCACATCCCTGACCCAGTTGATAACCAGTAGTCCATTCAGGTCACAATGACAGCAGGTCTTGTGACAAGGGAGGAAGCTCAGTGAGGCCAATCAGAGGTGGATATTTGAAGAGTCCATCCTTCTGGCTGAAATCTCCTTCACTAAAGATTTTTTTCTCTGAAGAACAGATCTGTGCAGCCTTGACTGTTCCTGGAGAATCAAAGTTCAGCAGGAGAAATGGAAACTGAATTTGAGAGCAGCCTCTAGAAAGAGAAGCAAGAGAGGCCAGCTTTGTGTAACCTTGAGTAAGTCATGTTTCCTTTGACTTTCCTTTGACCACCTCACCCTTTCCAGTAAATTATTGCAAAGGTCTCTGACTGCCTCTGCACTGAAGGCCCCAAGGAGACATGAATAGCATGCCCATTAGAAGCAACAGGAGCAACGTACATGCCAAAGGATAGCCAACATGTCTGCAGGAAACCAGCCTGGCACTCAACACTATGGGAACATGGGAAGAACACAATGTCCCCTGCATCCCTCTGCACCCCACACCTCTCTATATCTACTCTAACTGACAACAAACAAAGGATCCTGGCACAGTGCCTTTCCTGTAGCAGCTAGTCCACCATCCCAAAAAAGACTCAAAGTCTTTCTAAGGGGGTGGTGGAGGCAAGACAGGCAGAGAGAGGAGAGGCAGAACAAGGTCAGGGAGGCTGGGCGAGTAAGAGGGACCCCAGCTGCCATCATTAATCACCTTCCCTGGCAACTGCATCTCATGAATCAGCACCTGTGATACTAATACAGGCTGCTGCAGGGATGGAGGTGACATAGTCACAGGCTGGACGTGATTGCATGGTGGAGGGTGACAGGGTTGAGTTCTGCTTTCAGGGCTGAATCACAGTTAGATACACACACACACACACGTGTGTGCATGCACTCACATGTGCACAAACATTGCCATTCTGCAGAGCACAAAGCCCCCTCCTCCTCCTGCCACCCCATCTGTGCTCAGGCTGCAGCCCCTCTGCCTGCTCCCCAAAGCCAAGTAGGACAAGGAAGGCAACTGCTGATTAATGTTTTACACATTAGGAATTCTATGAAGCCAATACCATTAGAGGGTCAGGGACTGTGTAAAGAGGCAAACTGGTATCATGGGAAGTGTGTGGGACAATTGAGGACACATCTGTCCCCTCCCTGTGCTCATTCAACCTGCTTGCTGAATGAGTTCCCAGGAACCTTGCTACCAACTAGCTGTGTGACCTTGGCCAACTCACATCCCCTCTCCGGGCCACAGTTCCAACATCTGTGCAGTGACTGGGTTGAACTACAAGATCTCCAAAGCCCCTTCTGGCTCCAACAGTCTATGGTTTCTGCTTCTATAAGCTATGTGCATGTCTCAGCAGATGGCCAGCAGCAACAGTCATAGGCTGAGCTGGTTCCCACCAATTCCCTGTAAGAAATGAGCACATACAGCAAATGCTGTTTTTGGTTTCTATCCATGCAACAGTCAGTGTTTATAATAAAAATCCTGAATTGTCAACTGTTTCATTATAAGCAAGGAAGGGGAGGGCAGAGCAGAACCAAACAGGATTTCAGGTGGACTCATCACAACTCCCACTCTGCTAACAGAGAAAAGCAATCTCTCTCTCTCTCTCTCTCTCTCTCTCTCTCTCTCTCTCTCTCTCTCTCTCTCTCTCTCTCATTATCATACCAGAATTCTAAGACCACCCACAAGATCCCTGCCTCTTCGCATATTGTATATTTGCCTACAGGCTCCCCTTTCCCTATAGTGTGGGTGGAAGTCACGAACATGGTGGGGAGGCAAATAGGGCCTCAAATCAGTTGATTCTGAGATACATTAAAAGGAAGATTAAGCCAGATATGGTGGCACATGCCTGTTACCCCAGCACTCTGGGAGGCTGAGGCAGGAGGGTCACAAGTTTGAGCCCAACCTGGACAACTCAGTGTCTTAGCAAGTTGATTTAGTCTCAAAAAACAAAATGGGCTGGGGATGTAGTTCAGTGCAATGACCCTAGGTTCAATCTCTAATACTGGGGGGGGGGGGATTATCTTGGGTGTGCCTGACTTAAAGGGGTGATGGTCCCTAAAAGAGGGACCAACACTCCCTGACAACAGAGCTAGATTCTCCTGGTGTCTATAAAGTGAGCTGCAGCATGAGACAGCCTGCAGGAACCGCATGACAAGGACCTGTAAGCACCACTAGGCACCAAGAGAGGCTCTTGGTGTCAGCCAGCAAGAGAAGGGGATCTCAGTCCTATGACTACAGGGACTGAATCCTTCCAACAACTGCAGGAGCTGGAAGGAGGACTTCAGCCCTAGTGAGAATAAAAGTGAGCCAATGCTTCAACTGCAGCTTGGTGAGACCCTGAGCAGTGATCCCAGCTAGGCTGAGCTGGGACTCGACTCTCAGACACTGTGAAATGATCAAGTGTATGTTGTGCTAAGCTGCTGCTTCTGTGGTTATTTGTGACACAGTAATAGAAAAATAAATACAAATATCCAACCAAATAAAAAACCACATAAACAGCACCTCCTGACAGGGTTTGCCTGTGTCTCTCTTTGTCACCAAGCACAGGTGGCCTGCTGCCACTGCTGTGTGCGAGTTGACCAAGACTCCTTCCTCTGACCTGCATCACTGAGACCAGGACACAAAGACAAGCAGCCACTACCCAGGGAGGGCTGCCTCTCCCTGCATGAAGGCAATGACATCTGTCCAGCCCCCCACCGACACAGAATGGCAGGGTCCACCCCAGGGGACAAGTGCCCTTCCATTTGTCCCAGCCATTATGGTAATGGCAGGCAAATGACCGTGTCAGCTTCCAGGCCAATTGACAGCCAATCTGTGTGTTAGGTCAGTTGCTGCAGGAGGGTCTTTCATTCCCACCCTCAGAGCAGAGCACCTTGGCACCTTCTTCAGACACCTTCTGCCCTTCCTCTTCCTGTGCTTCCCTCCTGCTTTCCCTCTCTGCCTGCCCTGTGGGTACCAGCCTGCTGCTTCTGTCTGCCACTCTGCCTTACTGTATCAGGAACCTCATCCAGTGTGACCCTGGAAGGCAGAGGCAGGGACAAACTGAGGGTTTATACTGCGTGGTCTTAAGGCTCAGAGATGGAATACAGCATCCTCCCCACCCTTCCATCCAACACCTGCCAGCTTTTCCCTGATTTGCAGTGGTTGAGGAGAATCTCCAGAGATGAGTAAGACCCAATAGTATAGTCCTGGGCCCAGAATATCTGTCTGCCCACTCTCCCCTGACTATGCCAAGGGGGCCGCTGCCCTCCAGCCCCTGCAGGAGGCACCTGCAAGAGATACACCTTTGCCTGGAAGCAGCCCAAGACCTCTCAGTGTCCCTGTCCTCCTTCCCTCACATCCTGGTCCCATCTTCCATGCAGCCAGATGGGAAGTGTGGAATGGCGCCAGATGGGGCAGCAAGGTTTCTGGGACCTTATCCAAGGAAAGCTGAAAAGACCTTAGAGTTTATCCCTTTATTATAAACAGAGAAACAACACTAACCCTATGTCTGACCACTTGGGAAACACAAACACAGGAAGGAGTACAGGGAAAAGAGATCAGTTCATAAGCCACCTGGGGCTGATTTAGTTCCCTGGAGGTTTGTCTGAACATAACTGCAAATGTCCCTGCCCCAAGGCTAGGCTCCTGAGTACTCAGAATTCACAGTCACCCCCTTCTGTGCTTTGAGGGCTCTCCATACCAACTTTCCCCCTTCTCTGAATATAGCAGCCTTTACCCTCTCCTGCATTGAACAGGCTGAGCTGGGTCTTCTTGATGTGGTCTCTTCAAGACACCAGTCAAAACTTCCTGCACAGCTTGTCAAAGATGGAGATGGGATTCCTGGCCCATTTAATAAATTCTTCAAGTCTCATGCACATTAAGATTTGAAATCCCTATCTAGTTTCTCTGCAGCATGGTTCTTTTACTTTGTTACCAAATAAATACTCTGATGAAACCAGGTAGGCACAAGACCATATGTTTGATCCATTTATTAGGTTATGTGGTACTGGACTATTTACTTAACCTCTCGAAGTCTCAGGGGTATTTTTTGTTTGTTTGTTTTTGTTTTGGGGGGGGGGTGGTACCAGGGATTGAACTCGGGTCCTTGCACTTGTGGGGCAGGTGGCAGAACCACTGAGCTAAATCCCTGGCTCATCTAAGTCTCAGTTTTCACAGGTATAAAATGGAAATATTCTCATAAAGACCAAAATACCACCTATTCAATTCACATTAATCAAGCCTATATTCTGTGCCAAGTACAAAGGCAAACATGAGAGGCTCTGTTCTCCTGAAAGTCAGTCTTGTAGGGTAAACACATGTTTTTAAAAATTGAAAAAAAAAAAAAAACCAGGTTGGCATGGTGGTGTGTGCCTATAACCCCAGCACTTGGGAGACTAAGGCAAGAGAATTGCCGGGAGTTCAAAACCAGCCTGGACTACATAGCGAGACCTTGTCTCAAAAAAACAAAAACAAACAAAATAATTCAAAAACCAAGAAATTAAAGAGACAAGAATTTGTCAAATAATGTAAAAAGTTTGTATAAATAGTGAAAAGTAAGAGTGATAGTCAACTGCCAAAGTTCATGCAAAAAGAAATAGAGAACCTAAATTATCTTATATCAAGGAAAGAAATTGAAAGCATGATTTAAAATAGTCCCACGAAGAAAATTTCAAACCCAGATGGCTTCACAGATAAATTCTAAGGAACACTTGAGAACAAATGATATCCAATCTATACAAACTCCTTCAGAAAACAGAAGAGGAAGGGCCATTTCAAAGCTCATGAGGCCATCATTACACTGATACTAGACTAGACAAAGATATCACCAAGATAAACCTATGAACTCATATCCCTCGTAACCACAGATCCAAAATTCTAAACCAAATTTTATCCAGTTCAACCCAAAAGCATATTCAAAGGTGAATACACCACAACCAACTGGAATATCCCAGCATATGGGGTTGTTTTAACATTCAAAAATCAATCAATGTAATTTCCCATATGAACAGACTACCCAAAAAAAATCCCATATGACCATTTCAATCGATGCATAAAAAGCATTTGACAAAATTCAACATCCATTTCTGATTTTAAAAATCACTCTCAATGTTAAATAATCCTTCAAAACTCAGTGGACCATACATGTGTGGTTCTATTTCTAGATTCTCTGTTTTATTCAAATGATCTATATGTCTTTCCTTACACCAACACTGCCTTGATTACTCTAGCTTTAGAAGAAGTCTTAAAATTAGGTACTAAATGTCTTCCAACACTGTTGGTTTTTTTTTTTTTAACTTTTCTAGGTCCTTTGTACTCCTACATAACTTTTAAATTTCAATATCC
Organism: Heterocephalus glaber; assembly: GCF_053883595.1. Lineage (NCBI taxonomy): Eukaryota > Metazoa > Chordata > Mammalia > Rodentia > Bathyergidae > Heterocephalus > Heterocephalus glaber. The sequence goes on along the minus strand of NW_028258294.1, from coordinate 35,518,569 downwards.
AATTCTTCATTTATAGCAAGTATACACAGATCTGAATTTTTATATATACCTTGTGTTTTCTAATCCTGCTAAATTCAAGTGCAAGTTCTAGGGGCTCCTAGAGATTTCTTAGTATTTTCTCTGTAGATGATCATTTCATCTATACAAAGATTTTGCTTCTGCCATGTCAATCCTATCCTAGTTGTATCATTTTATTGCCAGACTATTTTGGTGGGGACCAGGTTTCAAAGTTTAATGGACAGATAAAGAGTAAGCATATCTACCCTTGTTCCCCACCTTAAGGAGAAAGCATTGTATCTTCTCCATTTATACAAGGCATTCTCGCTGGAAGTATGGAGTACATGTCTTTAATCTGTTAAGAAGTTTCTGTTTTACTTCTAGTCTCCTGATAGCTTTTACCATGAACAGCTGTAGAATTTAGTCCAATACTTTCTCTCCGACTACTGACAGGATCATATGGCTTTTTCCTTTCCTCTGTTTAAATGATGACTTTTGGGGGTGGATCTTCCAATGCTGAACCAACACTGCCATCCCCATAACAAAACCACTTTCTACATACTGCCAGAGCTGGCTTCCAATAGTTTGTTTTGTTAAACAAATTTCTATCTATGTTCATACTTTTTTCTTCTATTATCTTTATTCAGTTTTAGGATTAGCACAATGTTGAGTTCCTAAAATGGGGGGAGAAGTGTTCCTTCTTTTTTCTGCTTTGTTTGATATAATTTATCAGTTAAAATGTTTATGAGCCTGCTGTTGTCATATAGGTAAGTTTTCAAGCTAGGAATATACTTTCTTTAATAGGTGCTATTCAAATTTTATATTTCCTCCAGAGTTAGTTTCATTAATTTGTCTTCCAAGGTAGTTCTTAGAACTTGTCAAATTTATTTCAAAAAAGATTTTAGTAATATGCTTTCTATATCCTTTTAAATTCTGTAAAATCTGTGGTAATGTTTCCTAGATCTTGATATTGTAATTTAAAAAATGTATAACTGATATTGTGTAACAGGAAAAAAAAGGTCTAAAAGAGCAGGGGAATTGGGAGGGGTAGGGGAAGGGAAAAAAAGGGAAAGGAAAAAATATGAGAAGAGGAAAAAAAATGGAAACAAGGTCTTTGCAAATAGGGAAGGGTGGAGGGGATGAAGGGAGGGCAAGGGAAGGGGAAAGAAAAGAACCGAGAGACTCATGTAATGGTACAAGATCCCAATGATGAATGTAACTGTATTGTATACCGAAAATGTACCAATAAACTTAATGGGGGGAATAATCACTCTCAATAAACTAGGAATAAAAAAGAATTTCTTCCTACTGACAAAAGGTACCTATTAAAAACCACAATTAACATCATATTTGATGGTAAAAGACTGACTGCTTTCTTCCTAAAATCAGAAAAAAAGGGCAGGAATATCTATTCACATTACCTCTGTTCAACTTTGTACTGGAGATTCCAACCACAGTGATAAGACAAGAAAAGGAATCCAGATTGGAAAACAAGAAGTAAAATTACCTGTATTCACAGACAGCAGAACAATCAATGTAGAAAACCCAAGTGAGGGCCAGGGATGTAGCTCAGTGGCACCATGCCTGCCTTGCGAGCGCAAGGTCCTGAGTGCAATCCCCAGTACCAAAAAAAAAAGAAAACTCAAATGAATCTACAAAAACTAATTGGCACATCTAGTAAGGTTGTAGGATACAAATTCAATATACACAAAAATGTATTTTTATTATCAATTAATTGGAAACTTTAAAAAGAAATATGTTTTTCAATAATAGTATGAATTACATAAGGGTGAATCTGACCAACTATGTAAGATATATGTAAGATATGAAAAGTATAAAATATTGCTGAAAGATGAAAACCTAAATAAAATTAAAGAAATTTTAAGTAAATTAGAGAAAACCTATATAAATATAGGAGGCTATTGTGTTAATGGATCAAAGGACTCAATATTCTTAGGAGATCACTTCTATTCAATTTGATCTATTGTCTATGGCCATACCACCTTGAATGCACCCCATCTCGTCTGACCTATTAATTCAATGCAGCCTTTTAAAATTGAAATTGACATGTTAATTCTAAAGTGCATATGGAAATACAAAAGGCCTAGAAGAGTAAAAAAAAAAAATGAAAATGAGCAAATTTGCAAGATTGACATTCCCTGACTTCAAGTCTTTATAAAACTAAAATAATTATAGTATTGTGGTATCAGCATCAAGACAGACAAATAGATCCATGGATACGAAAAGAAAGAGCAGAAGTAGACTCAGATGTAGGCCACTGCTGTTTTACAAAGGTGCAAAGAAAGGGGACAAAGTTTCTATCCATACCACATACCACATACTCAATGCAAAATTATTTTGTAAAATAAATGCAAAATACATCATAAATCTAAACATAAAGCCTAAAATTTATAATTTCTCTGAGAAAACAAGAGAAAATTTTCATAACCTATAAGGAAAAGATTTCTTTATAGCACCAAAAATGCAATCCATAAAAGAAGAAACTGATAAATGAGATTTAAACAAAACTAAGAACTTCTTTTCTTTTAAAGGCACTTAAAAGAATAAAAAGACACATTAGAGACTGGGAGAAAATACTTGCAAATCACATTTCTGATAAAGGACCTATATCCAGAATATTAAAAATATATCTCAGTACTCAAGTATAAGAAAACAACCCAAATAAAAAGGAGGAGGGAACAAAATATTTAAACAGTTCTCCAAAGAAGATATACAAATTGCAAGGCGCACATGAAGAGATCCCTAATATTATTATCATTAAGGGAATGTGAATTAAAATCACATTGAGAAGCCACTACAAAGTCATTAGACTAGCCAAAAATAAAAAGACTGACTACACCAATTTTAATTGAGGATGTAGAAGAATTGGAAGTCTTATACATACATATGAGAATGCTGGAGGGAATGTAAAATAATACAATCACTTATAAAAAGATATTGGGCAGTTTCTTTAAAAATTAAATATAATCCAGTCCTTCCATCCACCAGAGACAAACAACTTGTACACAAATATTCGTGCAGCTTTATATGTAACAGCCAGTACCTCCAAAATGCTAATCACCAGGTAAAAGGAATAACAGTGGTCTATGTCCACTCAATGGAATGCCACTCAACAATATAAAAGAATAAATTATTGCCATATACCATATGAATAAATCTCTAAATAATTGTGCAAAGTGAAAGAGGCAGACCCTCTGATAGACGAGGCAGGGTGGGGGGGAGACCCTGTTTTAGTCCATTTATATGAAATTCTACAAAATGCAAACTAACTTGTAGTAATAAAGTGGATCAGTGGCTGCAGGGAAAAGGGAGGGGAGGAATGAACAGGAGGGAAGGATCACAAAGGTATAGGAAGAAACTCTTGCAGGTGATGGAGTCATATACCATTTGATTGTACCAATGGCTTCATAGGTCTTGCATGTGTCAAAATATATCCAACTGAGCATGTTACAGATGTGCAGTTTATTGTATGTCAGTTATATCTCAATAAAGCTACTTTTTAAAAGACAGTGGTAGAATAGAAAGAGTCTCACGGCTACTTTAGTAATCAGGGAACCCTCTCTGAGGAGGTGACATCGATTAAGCTGAGCTCTGACAAGAAAGAACAACTCACTGAGATCTGGGAACAGCATTGCAGGTAGGAGGGACAGAAGGTATGAGGCCTTAGGAAGCAAGAAGGAGACTGATTTGTTGGAGAAACACATTTGTTCACTTTCAGGGATGGCTGAGTGGGATCTGAGAGGCAGGCAGACCCCCAGATCAGGGAGGGCTTTGTAGTTCAGCCAGGGCATATGAGTTTTATTCCAAGTAGTCAGTGGGTAGATCCTAAACAAAAGTGCCATGATCTGATTCCTGTTGACTTCTTGTCTTTAATCAATTTTACGCCAAAGGCATGAATTACTTATAAAAAATAAGTGTGTATTTAAAACAAGATTGTTTTCACTGTCATGTGGAGAATAGATTGCAAATGAATAAAAGTAGAAACAGGGAGCCCCACCAAAAGGATACAGCAGTCACCAGGTGGAAGCAGCAGCCTCAACCCAGCAGTGGGGCTGGGGAGGATGCATTTGGAATCCGATTTAAAGAAGATCTAGAGCACCAACTGCTGGATGGGCTGCAGGAGGGGGAAAGGGGTTCAGAATGTGTGCAAGCAGCTTGTCCTCAGCACACAGGGGCTCTCTGAGTTCCCTAGGCCCTCTCCATGGTCCCCTCTGCTGTGCACCCAGAGCATCTGGCAAGTTTCCTGTAGTCACTTTGGCTAGTCATACTGTGGCTGGTTATGTGTCTGCTTCCTTCTCCAGACAAAGATCTCTTCTTTCTACCTCTACCTAGTATGATGACTGGCACAATGCAACCATCCAGGTTTTGTTGACAAAAGAGTGCAAGGAGAAACAGCTGATAAGAAAATGAATTTATAAGCGTTGGACAAGGGAGGCATTTCCCCTTGCTCTGGCTTCAGCGTCAGACTTTCTCCTCCACCCTAGCCTGCCCTACCCTACAACTCCGCCCACTGCAGCAGCTACCTGCTCTGTACACCAGAAGCTGCATCCATATGCCCAGCTTCATGCTGGGCAGTCCATGCCAGCTGCCTCCTGCCAGCAGGCCCTGACCTAGTTTTGAGTTGGCCAAGACTGATGATGTCACGGCAGATGCAGCTCCTTAGACAGGCTTAGTGAGCTGGGCTCTGAGACTGGATCTGGCTTTGAATGCCAGCAACTAGGGTAAAGCGCTGTCCAGGCACTGTTGGGGAGTGATGGGGACAGAACTAGGGAGAAACGAGCAGCTCTTTGAAGATCCCTCTCTTCCTAGGAGCCCACCATCCAGTGTCCAAGCCCCTTTATGGCATTTTGAATTGCAGGTTCTGAGACCTTCTCCATCCTCCCATCCCACAGGAAGGTGTTGTCAGCAGCAAGAGGGAAGGACTAGGGAACAGGAAGAACTCCTGGAGCACCTCTGAATGGCCCCAGTTGATTAGTTTGTTCATGCGAGCATTTTCCAAACATCTATTACATATCAGCAACACAGGGCAGGCATAGAGCTGTTGCTGAGGGTTCCAGGGTGATAAGATGTTATCTCAACACCCAATGGCTCACTATCAAGAGTCAGGGAGAAACATCAACAAGCAACCAAACATCAAGGGTAATTGTTACAGTGAAGCCATGCAGACTGTATGGCCAGGTGGTGGAAACAGAAGCTAGGGGAGGCTTCCCAGCTGAGGTGGATCTGGGGACTCAAAGGATAGTGAAATCTTTGTAGGTGGTGAAAGAGGTCACAGTCAACCCCAGGAGTGGGGTCAGCATAGGCCAAGGTGGCTTGTCTAGGGCTACGTGGGTACCTGGCCAGAGGATTGGCCTGCATGGAAGGTGCAGGCTGCAGAGGACAGCAGGGGCTGAAATATGATTCACGATGGGCTATGGGTGCCTGCCCTGAAGTCCAAGCATCATCCTGTCAGTGATGCAGAGCTAGCAAAGAAACTGTAGCAGGGCAGAGACCTGAACAGCACTTTAGGATATCAGCATCTCATGGAAACAACAGAGGAGGAGTAATACTGGAGACAGAAAGGGTGTTGGGAAGACAGGAATCTTGGTGAGCACTGATGGAGTCATAAAGCAGGAAGGCCAGGCTCAGGCCAGACCCCATCGGGACCACCAGAAAGACCTCAAGAGGAAGGGCAGGGTGCAGCCAGCCTTGCATTCTGGGGCTCAGCATATTCCCACCTCATGCCCCCTAACCCCTACTCCTCATGCTAGGCAACTCACAGAGTATCCCCCTCCCCCACCCTGGAAGCACTTCCTTCCTCAGGCATGTGGACATGACCCTACTATCCCCAACCTAATTCCACATATAGAGGAAACAGGAGCAGCTGGAATGAAGCTGAGGGTAACCATGGAGATGGGACCCTGTAGTGGGAAGGGGCTTCCAGGCTCCCCACAGGCCTGGGAGCATCTTCTCTTTAGGGAGACAAAGCCTGAAGTTCTTCCCCATGTAGTCCAGGTCTGTATACAGGCTTCTGCTAGGCAGCATCTGCAAGCTGAGCCCACAGAAGAATGGATGGATCGTGAAACCCTGGACTCTACACCAATGACATAGGAGCCTGGCATCTGGGAGGCCAGATGGGACTACTGAGGGATCAAGATTTCTGCCACCAGTCGGGCACTCTATCCCTATGAAATATATCCCTAGGGATCAAGAATGCCATACAGTATAGCATCGAGTGCAGGAAATGGAGAGAGGGAAGATGCCAGTATCTCTTGACTGGAGGGAGTAGGCCCTGAGTGCCCATTTAATGCAATGTGACACCCAGCCCCCCTGGCAGCATGAATATTCCATGTCACAGTAACCAAGTCTGACATCTCCTCTCTGATGCCTCTGGCATGTGCCTTCCCCAGCCATCTCTACCCTGGGACCCTGAAAGTCAGGCCCAGCAAGGGAGGCCCCTTTTTGCCTGCTGTTGTCACAGTGGGTTTACGTGGCAGGAGACACCTGCACTACAGCAGCAAAAATTGGCAGGGAAGGAGATTCTCCTGGGCCTGAGAGCCAGGAGGGCAGCCCAGGACAGGGGCAAAAAGAAGGCAGATTAATGAGGGAAACTGAGGCAGGTGGTAAAAGAAAGTTTGGTGTTACACCAAAGCCCCGGAAGTAAGGAGACCAGGTCTTGCCCCAGCTGGGACAGACACTTTGGGCAATCTACTTAGCCTCCTTGAACATTAGTATTTTATTCTATAAAATGAGGTGACAGTGGGTAAGCTGGATAATAGTCCTATTACACAGAGTTTTTGCAGAAAGCAAAGGCGTTGACATATAAGAGAGCTGGTTGAAAATATTAAACAAAGATCAGTGAAGGTTATGGGAAGATAAAGCTAGATCTTGTGGCAGAGCAGATCATGGGGGAGTAGAGGTGGATCTGGGCTAGGGAGAAAAACTAAACTCTCCCTCCCACTGGCAACGATGATGGTCGGGGCCTTGCTGAGACTGCATGTGAGTCTGGCTAGGTCCCTTGCCCTGGGAATGTCTGGGATCAAGACTCTGGGGGGGCACCCTCCCCGAGGTCTTAATAAACTGTCCTTTCCCAGTCTTTCCCAACCCTCAGAACTATAAGAGCAGGCAGAGATCAGGCAGGGAAACCTCAGTATCACAACCCCCCCAGCCCTGAGCCCACTCACCCTGCACTTTTCTGATGGGCACATTTTAGACCCTACCTTGACCTTCAAGAATCAAACCTCCCTATCAGAACCACATGGTGTGCTAAATCGTATCAAGCAGGACTAAGTAGCAAAGCAGAGCACTCATAGTGTGTCTTGTAATAACAGTAGCAACAACTCCTAGCTTTGGGGCAGCACTGTAGAAGTTACAAAGTACCTCCTGTTTAATTACCCCCTATAATTCTCATTGCAACCCTAGGAAGTAGGTGCTGAATTATTATTTTCAGGGGAAGAAACAGAGGCTCAGAGAATTAAATTACTTGCATAAACTCATGTAGATGTATGGTAACAGAGCAAGGCTCTGAGCCCTTGAAGTTTCTCACCAAGCCCTGCAGGCACCTCACCCACTAAAGAGCAGCCCAAGGAGAGTGTGTGCGATAACTTCCTGCTCCAGCACCAAGGGAGAGAGTCTGGACTGGAAGGGGGTGGAGCCTCCAGTGATGAGCATGGGCTGGATTCTGCTTGCACCTGAGCCCTGGGAAGTCTGAGGACAGGAGGGTGACCAGACCCCTGCATTACCAGCCAGCATCTCCTGAGCACTTGTTGTGTGCCGGGTGTTGGTGGGGACAAGTGCAAGTTGGACTCTCAACTGTCAAGGACAAAAACAAAAAGGAAAGCAGAATTATATCAGTGGGCACCATTGTGGTCTGTAATTCAGTCCTCTGATTTCACAGATGGGGAAACTGAGGTGCAGGCAGGCTTCTAGAAGAGGGATGGACAAGCTTTTCTGCAAGCCACATATGTTTCCATAGCACTACTATTCTTTGACTTTTTTAAGCAACCCAGCCCTTTAAAATGTAGAAATTCACAGTGAATATGTATATAAAACACCACATTGTACCCATAAGTATGTACAATTATTAGGTGTCAATTTAAAATTTATATTAAATATAGAAGCTATTCTTAGCTTGATGGCCACATAAAATAGCCTGGCAGCAGGTGGCATTTGGTCCACAAGCTATCACTTGTCAACCTCTGTTCAAAGGACCAGCCAATCAGTTGCTTCCTGAGCCGGGGTTCATCCACACAACCATTCCATATTTCACAGCTGCTATGCTCCAAGCCTACACAAAGACCTCGAGGTAAATACCACACAGTCAGTGCCCTCAGGCAGCCTGCAGGGTGGTGGGACAGACAAACAGGTAAGGAAATATTGCCACCTCAGTGCACAGTGAGAGGCAATGCAGGGCAGGACACCCAGAGGCAGGAAAAGGAAGCTAATCCTGGGGCCTCCCTGCTCTCCTCCATGATGACATATGTCTCAGCGTGTTTAAATCCCTATGTACTTATCTGTGCTGACCCCAATCTGCGTGTCACATGAAGGCAATGCCCTGTGTCCATTTGCTCCCTACCCCATCCCCAGCACCCTCAACGATGCCTGGCACTTTTGCTGAATGAATGAGGACCAGCAGCCAAATGGCCAAGCTCTCAAGGTTAACTAAGATTGAGCCTGGAAGTCTTCTACCCAGTTCTCACCCCATTCCTTGTGTCCTGCCTACCTTGACCCTCTCTGCTGACTCACACAGCAGCTGCTGATCACACCCCAGTCAAGCATGCTTAATTAAGCCCCAGTCACACACAGCTTCTTAGCAAGAGGAAAATATGGGACTCTGGTTTCGTGCAGGGCCAAAGGTAGTGGGGTCAGGTGTGAGATCAGGTGAGGAGATGTATGCACATGCCACAGGCACTGGCTACAACCCTGCAATCAAATTTGCAATAATAGTTCAGATGCACAGAGCATGTAATCCGTGCCAGGCATTGCTCTAGTACTTTCTGTTACATTAACTAAAACCTCCTCATAGTAAACATGGCCAAAATGCTATTGTTACCTCCATTTAATGGATGAGGCTCAGAAAGGCTATGTGACTTGCCCAAGGCCACACAGCTAGTGAGTAACAGAGTTGAAGGGATTCCCCTTTTCCCTTGGTGCTCAGAGAAGGAGGGTACCCCTGGCCACAGTCCTAACCCTACTGCCCACTGGCCTGGACTCCTCTAGATGGCAAGCCTCTTTATTCACACAGGAAGATGCTATACCATTGTCATGGCAACTCACCATTTTCATACATTCTGGAGACACAGTCCAAAAGAGTCCCTCACACATGGAATATGCAGACCAACAGGGAGCAGCACTGTAAACACACTGGGCTGTTACGCCCACTGGTGCCCAGGGACAGGGTAGAGGCCAAAAACTAGAATGTTTTACATACTTACCAGCACCAGATACCAAGGATACCATGCCCTTGTCTTCTTCATAATCTATACTGCTGTTGGTGTAACCGATTGTCCCACATTGGACCACATACTCCACGGCATGAATCAAGTGTCCCAGGGTTTGGCACAGTGCCTGGCATGACGTGAGTATTTAGTATATGTTTTAAAACAGATGAATGATGAACTCTAGGTCCTGCTCTCAAGGTACTTGCAGTTGAGGAGGGGAAACCGAGACACATGTAGATGGCTGCTATGTGGTGTGATGAATGGAAGAGGAATGCAAAGACATGAAAGTAGGCAAAAGGGATCCATCCCTGACCAGGGCAGCTGGGCAAGGTGTCCTGGAGGAGGAGATGTTAAAGCCTTAGCTCCAGAGTGCCCCAGGGACATGAGGAGGAAGGACCCCTGAGCCATGGGGACAGCCCTTCTTGCAAAGGCCAGGAGGTACAACCCGGCACTCTAAGTGGCTCCATGAGGCTGAATCATGGGTAGCAAAGAGTTAAGGGGGAGGCAAAGAGACACCACTGGGGACAGCAGTGGGACCAAGACCACTTTCCAGAGGGTCTTGCTGCCGTGCCAGGGAGATTGGACCTTATTCTCCAGGCAACCGGAGTTACTGAAGGGTTTTAAGCAATAGGGTACACACACAGTTCCACTTGCATTTTAGAAAATGGCCCTGGCAGAGGTGTGGAGGATGGACTGTAGCAAAGGGAGCTGAGGGCAGACAGCTGCGTCGGGAGACTGAAGGAGGACTGGGCACTTCAAGGGAGTGGTGAGGATGTGCAGGTCAGCAAAAACAGGTGAAGAGTGAGAGAAAATGGACAGAACTGAGCGACCATTAGGCTGTGGAAAAGGAAAGAGGTCACTTAAGCTCTTAGAGTCTATATCTCTTCTGTCAAATGAGGCTAAGATGATCTACCCAACAGTGTCATTGTGAGCATTCACAGGAAGACTGAAAGGTTGGAACAGCATTTTCCTCTCTGCACCTCGCTGTGCCTTTGTGCCACCCCTTACACTACACTGTTTGGGTTTTTTAAGATTATTTTAAATTTTACTGTATGCAGTATACCACAGGATGTAAAACTTACCATCTTAACCATTATTAAGTGTACAGTTCAGTGGCATATATATTCTACAACCCTTCCTGCCATCCATCTCCATAATTCTTTTCATTGTATACAACTGAAATTCTCTACCCAATAAACGATAAGTGCTCATTTCCCCTTCTCTCAGCCCCTGACAACCCCCATTCTACTTTCTGTCTCTGATTTTGGCCACAGGGGTATAGAAGATAGAATCATACAGTACTGGCCTCTTATGTCAGGATTATGTCACTCAGCATAATGATATAAGGTTCGGGATTTCCTTCCTCTTTAAGGCTGAATAATATGTTTGGTTATGTGCATACTACATTTTGCTTGTTCACTCATCTGTCCATGCATGCTTGGGCTGCCTCCACATTTTAGCTATCATGAATAATGCTGCTATGAACATGAGGATACAAATATTTCTTTGTGTCTCTGGTTTCAAGTTTTGGACATATACTTGGAAGTGGGATTGCTGGGTCCTATGGAAATTCTATATCAAATTTCGGAGGATCCACTGTACTGTTTTCCACAACCACCACCCCATTTTACATTCCCACCAAAAGTTCACAGGGGATCCAATTTCTCTGGGTCCTCACCAAAAGTTATTATTTTCTGATTTTTGCTAGGAGTCATCCTAATTGGGCTGAGATGGGCCATGTTTTACCCTTTTGCAGCATGCAGCAGAGCCAGGCTCAGAGCTCTGGAATGAATGATACTGGGATAGAAAGGCAACATGCCTCGGGCCGGGCCATCGCCCATGTGCCAGAAGCACACACCCTCCCGCCTAGGGTGGGATGCCACATCTGCAAGATTCCAGGTCACCAGCAGATCAAATCCACTCAGACCTGTCTGCTTGTCCACAATCTTGCTCCTAAAGTGAACATGAGGAACACTCACACATTCATTCCACTAAGTCTGCTAGAAAAAGAAGAAGAAGAAGAGGAGGAGGAGGAGGAGGAGGAGGAGGAGGAGGAGGAGGAGGAGGAGGAGGAGGAGGAGGAGGAGGAAGGAGAAGGAGAAGGAGAAGGAGAAGGAGAAGGAGAAGGAGAAGGAGAAGAACAAGAAAAACCAGAAACCACTCTAGGCTTTTCAAGCAGAGGGGCTTAAATGAGGAGCTTGGTTGTTGTACAGGGGACAGAAGAGGCAGAGTGACCCAGAATGAGATACAGCAGGAAACTGTCCTCCCAGGAATGAAAGGAGAAGCAGTGTTCTAAGGCTGAGGCCTCTAAAGGATGAGGTCATCAGGCAGGAGCTGGAGCCACTGGACCTCTGGAGGAAGTGGGGCCACTAGGAAGGCTGCTCACCAGGAACAAAGGAGGAGACATCGAGGCTGCAGAGACAGGACAGACATACAGGAAAGGGAGAAATAATATCCCACTTTTCTCTCCTCCCACATTTTGCCTTCTTCCTGTGCCTCTGATTGGTTGACCCTATCCAGAAGCCAGAGGGTAAGGGAACCTGGGAAATGTAGTTTCCTGAAACACAAAACAGGGTGGGGAACAGCAGGAACAGGATCAGAACGAGGGGAAATATCAGCCCATTCATTCATCCCTTCATTTACTCACTCATTCAGCCAAAATTTATTGAGCATCTAGATGCCTGGGAGATAAAGACAAGCATTCAGGGTCCCAGCCTCACCGAACTTAAGGTCCAGCAGTACCTGCAGGGTACCCCTCATCAGATACCCCCAGGTCCCCAGCTGCACCTGCTCATCTAGCCTGGGCAGAGGGTGGTGCAAAGCTTGGTGGAGGGACGCCTGAGAAGCTTCCAGAGTGTACAAAGGTGGAGCTGAGCTGAGCTAAGGCTGTGGATTTGGAGGAGCAAAGAGCTCAGCCATTCAGCCTCCTCCCCAGCTGAAAGCTCAGCTCAGAATGAAATGTCTCCAAAGAGGGAAGAAAACCCTTAAATCCCAGTTTGTCTTTTGAGCCTGGGAAGCAAGGATCTAATGAACATGAAACGTGCAGGCCGCTCAGAAGTTGTCTTTGAAACCTCCACAGGCCGGCTTTGTCAAGGAGCAGCCTGCCTTTCAAAGCAGCCAGCTCTCTGCTCCCCTCTCCTCCCTCGTCGGTAGCAGGCAGTGGCTAATTAGCCAGAGATGTTAACCGCTTTCTAATCCCACGGGAGAGGTCCCAGGCTTCTGGGGACCTGAAAGTGGAGCTGGCCAGCTGAGTGTTTCCACTCGAACTCCCTGTGCCTGTGAATCCCCTCCCCTGCCAGCTGCACTCCACCTGGGCCCCCCTTAGATCCCCTTCCTGTGCAAGGATTGCCTCCACACTCACTCCCAAGGGCCTATGCTCAAATATGTTCCTGTTCCCTCCTGACTCTACCTCTTGCCAGGAGCCTCCCCAGATTTATCTCATGAGTGATGACCAGCCATACCCTGAGTCAGGCCATCTCACCTGGGATCATAGTCTGACCACTGTGCCAGTTTCTGTGACCTGGCATAAATTATGCACTTCTCTCTGGACATCAATGTCCCATCTGTAAAACAAATGTTCAGTACTTCTCAGACTGGAGCACACATCAGAATCACCAAGGATCTTGTGAGATATACATTGCCAATCACACCCCAGATTCCTGAGTCAGCATATGGGGAGGAGGGGCTGAGGATCTGCATTTTTAATAAGTCTCCACCTGATGCTGATGCTGATGCTGCTATCCCCACTGGAGAACTGGTGGGCTAGATGGGTGGGTGTTAAGCTATATTTGTCAAGGCTCTGAGGTTGCATTTGCAGGAAGCTCTCTCACTTTGCAGCAGGTGGGGGTAGCAATGGGTGGGGGGATTGAGTAGAAGTCCACCCACCCTAATACTAGCAGTTTTGCTTGTCTGCTTGCCCAGGTAAGACATGATTAGAATTGAGGTTCCACGTTTTCAGTAGAGGGTTTGGAAGCCTGTTGACTACACTGGAGGTCAGGGAAGCCCTTCAAGCCCTGACCCTCCAGGGCTTGGTGATCACTGCATACCCCCAAAACTTCTCCACTGACTAAGAGCTGGGCTGGGGATTTGGGTCCTTAATCTTAGGGAAGAGGTTACAGGAGGCATGGAGAGGCTGGTGAGCTGCCAGGCTACTTCAACAAAGGATGCACCACAAAGTGGTATAGCACACACACTTCTCCCTGCTTGAAGCACCAACCCTGACAAGGAATGCGGTACCCAGGTAACTTGGGAAGTTCCTGCAAAACATGATGTAGCTAAGCTGAGCAGGACGTGCCTGTGCACATATGTGTGTATTTGCATACACAATGTCCACATACACAAATACGTTAGAGGAGTTTAATTGGAATGAGCAGGTACAGATAGATTCTAAATAAAGAAGTCTCCTCAGCTCTCAAAATTTTATTTTATTTATTTTGGTTTTGTCAGACAGAGTCTGCTGTGCAGATCAGAGTGTCTCTGAACTCACAATGTAGCCCAGGCTGGCTTCAAACTCATGTCTACCCTTCTGCCTCAGTCTCCTGAGTGCTGGGATTACAGGCATTTGTCACCACAAACGGTGACTCAAAATTTTAGAATGAAACCACCAAAGACCATTGCTTCCAACCCCCTCCTCTGTCTGATAAGGAAACTAAGGTTCCTCTAGAACCAGTCTAGGGGTTCCTGACTCCCGGGTCATGGCTCTACTCCTGCTTGACACAGATGTCAGTGATGCTCCAGTGCACCACAGTGACATCAGCTGAAATGAATGGAACATCATGGCAAATACACAAAAATTTTTACAGAAAAGAATCCAAGACAGACAAAGCCCTTCCAGCCTGCCTGTCCCCAGCTATAGGGTCATTCCTTGGCCAGCTGCTCCTGGGGATGCCACTTCCAGGAGGGGGCTGCCCAGCTCTGTGGCCAGGTGGGGGAAGCCTGCATGGGCCTGGGGCAGGAACCTAAGACCTTCCAGGGACTAATTCAACAGCAGGCCTGGCAGAGACCCCTCCACAGCTGAGCCCACAAGAAAGCAGGAGGCAGCAGGCAGTGGGAAGAGAAATAGCCCTGGCCCTTTAAAGATGAACGGGGTTCTCCAGGACCCAGGGCTGCACATGAATTGGAGAGACTGAGAAGCAGAGTTTAGACTGAGAGGTGTGTGTGTGTGTGTGTGTGTGTGTGTGTGTGTGTGTGTGAAGTGCACATGTGTTTGTACAAACCCAAGAGAGGCCTATAAACAGCAGAGAATTGAGAGAATTATGCAGGCCAAGGTGGAAGATACACACACACACACACACACACACACACACACACACACACACACAGGCTGCATGTGGGTAGGGCTGGGAACCTGAGAGCCAAGATAAGTGCCAGGAGATGACGTGTTGTTGTCAGAGTGGGCCAGGCACAGGCCTGTTTGCTTCTGTGACAGCAGGTAGACAGCCAAGGACAGAGCATGTCTGTGCAGGTGTGTGGTTTGAGTCCTTGCCCCAGAGACCTTGGGCACTGCCATGGTCTTCAACCCACAGGACTGGACACCGTTACACTTCTGGGGATGGGGCACCCATAGGGTCCCCTTCCCTGAGACCCCTGCTGCCAACTTCCCTGAACACTGCTCAGATCCTCTCCTGCCTTCACCTCCATGGCTGCTGCACTGCCTCTCTGTGAGGGAGTTTCTTCCTTCCTCCCCAGAGGCTAATGCCCCTGAATGTGATAGTCCCCAGCTATGAGAAAAACCTCCCTGCTCCAGACACTATGGACAGCATCCCAGTCACCACAATGACCTCCAAATACCTGCTCCAACCCCAGCCAATCCCCCTCACCTGTGGACCCGGGACTGACCTCAAATCACATACTGGACATCAGACTTGCACTGACTTTGAGTCAAATCCCTGACATCAGATTTTGTCTCTACCTCTTCCACTGTGCAACCTGGACCAAGTAAATGGGCCTTTGAAAGTCCATGTTTCTTCCATAAAGGAGGAGAAGTAAAAGGAGAAGGAAGAGAAGAAGAATGTTTTTTGTTAACTGAGACAAGAAATGTGCCTATGACAAGATAGCCACTTCCCCTTCTAGCCTCCAATTCATGTTCCCAGGGGTAATTTGTGTTGGAAATTCCCAGGGGCTTCCTAAGTACCCCCATCTTCTTCAAATCCTGAAGCCAGAGGTGACTTCAGAAGCATGTAATCCGAGCCCCACCTTACCCTGTGCCATAAATGAAGATATTTGGCTCTTAGAGGCAGATCTCATATGCACAATGGAGTAAGACCAGAAGGCAGGTCTACTGCCACACTGTCATCAGCCTCAGCTCTCTGCCTTCAGCTAGAGCCAGAGGACCTGCCCTGCAGTTTCCTTGAAGGGGGTTCCCTTTGGGTTTGGAGGCAAGGCTGAGTCCTGAAGGTGTGAGTGGGACAGAGGTGGGAGCAGGAGGCCTCTGCACAGGAGAGCTGTGCCCCTTGAGAGTCCTCAGCAATTCCACTCTGGCCCAGACTCACATTCAAGCTAAGCTCTTCAGAGAACTGGATCCCTCCCCATCTCCCACCTGCCTCTAGAAGAAACCAGGCTCTGTCCTTATCTCACCTTATTCATCACCAACAGGACCAACAGTGCTGCAGTTGGCAGGACTGTGCTGAGACCTGCCCTGCCTTGAGCAGGAGTCCCAGGGAAGAGCAGGGGAGGACGCCAAGAGGACAGCAGAGGTCATGTTCCTTCTTGCGTTCCTGGATCACATCCAGCCTGGAAGGCATATGACAAAGGAAGGGAATGCCTGGGCGAGAGCTAACTGTGGCAGGGGGAGGTCTGACTGGGAGAAAGAACACAGCATGCTGTCAGCCAAGCAATTAGGAAGAGAAATGCTGAGGGTGCAAAGATCAGGCAGGAAGGGGTACAGCTCGGGGGACAGTGTGGTAGGAACCAAGGCTCAGCCAAACTGCCTGGCTGAATTGAATCCCAGTTCCACCAGTTGATGGCTGTGTGGCCTTGGGCAAGTTATATAATCTTTCTGTGCCTCAGCTTCCTCTTCTGAAATTAGAAATGATTTTAATGGATATGTCATAGCAGTACTGTGAGGTTTAAATTGATTAATATATATTAGGTTCTTGAATAATGGTTGACACATAACAAAAGGTAAGTAAGTACTAACTGCTATTGTTATTTATTCAGTCATGTAAATACGACTGGGCATATATTCCAGGAGCTGTTTTTCATGAACCATTCAGACATCATAAAATAATCTCTCTCCCGCTCTCCCTCCCTCCTTCCCTTATTCCCTCCCTCCCTACCTTCCTCCCTCACCTACTGAGGATGGAGCATGGAACCCAGGGCCCTGTGTGTGCTAAGCATGTGCCCTACCACTGAGCTACACCCACAGCCCCTCTTTCACATTTGGAAAATTGTGATGCGAGCTGGGGATACAAAGAATGGAGAGCTGTAGTGGCCTTTAACAGGGGACCCAGCTGAGACTGGCAGTAGGGGAAGACTCTCTAGGGAGTGATCCATAGCTTACTTGTCTCTCTGTGTCGGGCCTCCTCAGTGTGGTGTCACCATCGGCAGGCACCTGGTTCCCCAGTAAAGCCCAGCCTGTGTCCTTCATGGCTCTAACCACAGCATGTGGAGAAGCCCAGGCAGGACCAACCCCATCACCTACCTGCCACCTCCCTGTTCCTGGGTCCCAGGGTGTCTGAGAAGCAAAACGAGGATTCTTCACATTGTCCAGCCAAGAGCAAGCCCTCTGCATAAGAAATCTCCTGCACAATTTGGCCATCCTGAAGGTCACAGCTGTGTTTCACAAGTCCTACTTTCTCCCACAGAGACTGTCCTAAACCCACTTTCCAAGCAAGAAGACAAAGCAATGTCACAGCAGGCGTTTTACAGCCATTGAGCAGGTCTTAGCTGTCTCATCCAAAGGCAGTAATGTTATGATCAGCCCCACTTCACAGACTCAGAGTGTGAAGCCGCTTTCCCAAGGTCACAGAGCCTAAAAGGGAAACACCTAGGACTCCAACCCAAGTCTGCTTGACTCCAAAGCCTGCAGTCTTAAAACAACATGCTATGGTCTTTGAAATAGCCTGAGAAATAATAATTATTATAATAACTAATACTTATGTGGCACTTCCTGTGTGGCAGGTGCCATTCTGTACACTTTATATTTAAATCATTTAATCCCCATAATAACCCTATGAGACAGGTACTATTGTTATGCCACTCTGAGGCACCGAGGTTAAGGCACCTCCCCGAGGCCTGTTAGACAAATCACTGGTACTGAGAGTCATAGACTGGCAGAGCTGGGGAAAGCTCTGCAGCCCTGGACTTGGGGCTCAGAGGGAAGAAGGGGTGGACTCAGGCTATAGCAGAGCAGCCAAATACCTGAGTGTTGACTGCCCCCCAACGTGCCGACTCTCTGACTCATATATCCCAGAATTGAGGGGTCTGCACTTCCCTGGGACCTTGTCCTCCCTCCCTTTTCACTTTGCCTATGGTGGTGAGAACAGGAGCACTGTCTTCTGACTCTGTTCCCCTTCACCTGGCCATGGGCCCCTAGCACATCACAAGGCCTCATGTGTAGCTAAGACAGATGTGGCCAGGGGTTCAAGGCTGCTTCATACACTGTGCTGGAAGTCAGTTGGCTGGTGCCAGCTCAGGGGACTCCAGCAGATGGTGGCAGGACAGTGAGAAGCCCCTCCTTCACTCCACTTGGGCCTACCCTAAAACATCAGAAGCCAGGGCTGAGCAAAGTAGGGGTGCCCCTTTCAATGTCATAGCTGCTACCAGGAGAAGGGGCGTACTACCTTGGCCCCAGTACCTCTGCCCCCACTCCAGGTCAGGCTCTGCCTTCCCCCAACCCCTTTTAGCACCAGCTACAGCTTCAGCACACAGGCACTACCCCGCTCAGCACAGGACAGGGAAGGGTGAGCCAAGGACCAGGGCCAAGAGACAAGAATGAAAGGCAGCAAAGACTTGGGAACCTGGAGAATTCATTCAGCTCTTATCATTTAGCCTCTGGTATCATCCTGCCAATACCACCAAAAAGCCATGGCATCTCTGCTCCTTGGGTGTGCACGGCTTCTCAGAGCTTGGCCAGCTTCTCCCTGGGGAAACAATAAAGGGAAGAGTTTGTTCAAGAGCTGCCCCTGTAAGGAAACAGAAAGAACCCTCAGGCTGGCATGGGCATGAGGATCCAGAAAGGAGAGGGGGCAGAAGCAGAGACAGACCAAATGACCTACAGCCACCAAGGTGACTAAGATTGTCTCCCTCCCTCCTCTGGGTCCCCAGGATCCAGAGGTCTGTTTGGAGGACACAGCCAGTGTGGAAAAAAAAGGAACTTGCAGTGCAAGGCTGAGAAGGGACCTGAGGAAAGGATGATGATTTTAGTGGTCCCAGAGGATGGAAAGCAGGGCCACCAGCATGTTGGGGAGGGGGCTGTGGATCCTGTTGAGGTGACCCCTGCCAGGTTGGGCAGAAGCACCTTAATGTGGCCTTGTGCTCAGCTGGCATGTTTCTGCCTCCCAGCTGGACCACAAAATGGGACTAAACATCCATAAAGTTCCCGAGGTGCCAAGGTGGCCAGAACCCCTCCCAGGGGCTGCCAGTCCCCCCTCTAATTGGTCTTAATTTCCATGATTTGCAGGTCCCAGGCTCACCCAGGGCCCGTTCCCCGTCATGATGAATGGGCAGGAATTGCCTGGTGAGCCAGCCCTCAGGGGTCTGGGCAGATCCAGCAGGGGCCACAGGGAGCAGGGCTCCCAGCTCTCTCCTCCTCCACCTGAGCCCAGCCCCATCCCCTGGGCATGAGCCCCACGAGAGCTCAAGTCCTTTCTTCCATCTGTCATCTGCAGGAGGGCCTCCACCCTATCATGCAGCACCAGGGTGGGAAAAAGGACTGAGCTTAGTACTTGGGTTCAGGTGGGAGCTCTGTTGCACACCTTGGGAGCCTGGCCCAGGGCTGGGTGCATAGAAAGCAGCAAACGTGTGACTCCACTGTTCAGCTGATGTAGGGGGAATTGGCCTCTTACCATGTAGAACTTGTACATGTTCCACTGCCTGCTCTCTGCTTTTGTCACAGGGACTGAGGTACAACTATGTGGAGCTGTCCTAGTTTGGATCCTAAATAGATTACTCCTATCAAAGTAAGCGTGGGCAAGTTATTCAGCTTCTCTGCACCTCTGTCTCCTTATCTTTAAAATGGAAGCAATAACACAACCTACTGTTCACTCACCCTTTGTACGAAAAGACTGAAATATGTTGTGGTAGGCAAAATAATAGACTTTAATGGTTTCCATCCCCTAGTCCCTGAGAACTGGGAATGTCTCCTTGTACCTCAAAAGGGGCTTTGCAGATGGCATTAAAGTGCAGCCGTGTTAGTCAGCTTTCTGTGACTATGATAAAATATGAGATAAACAACTTAAAAGGAGGAAAGATTATTTTGGTTCACAGTTTCAGAGGCTTCAGCCCATGGTCATATGGCTCTGTTGCCTTTTAGCTTGTATTGAGGCAGAACATCATAGCAGGCACATGTGTTGGAGCAAAGCAAAAGAGAGGAAAAGTGGGGTCCTAATATCCCCATCACAGCATGCCCAATGTCCTAACTTCCTCCCACTAGGCCTTTCCTTCTAAGGATTCCACCACCTCCCAATAGTGCCACAGGTGGGACCAAGCCTTTAACACATGGCCTTTGGAGGACATGAAGAGCCAAACCATCCGGGTGTGGCAGCCAGGTGCATGCCTTAATCCCAGTACTCTGGGAGGCTAAGGCAGAAATTGCAAATTCAACCCCAACCTGGCCAACTTAGAGACTTAGTGGGACACTGTTTGAAAATTTAAAAATAATAGAAAGAGCTGGGGCTGTTGTTCAGTGCAAAGGCCTTGGGTTCGATCCCTAGTATTGTCAAAAAAAGAAAATCCAGACCATGATAACGGCTCTCAAAATGGAGAGACCATCCTGTATTCCCTAAGTGGGTCCAACCTAATTACCAGTCCTTAAAAGTCCTTGACCTCTTCAGGCAGAGAGAGAGAGAGAGAGAGAGAGAGAGAGAGAGAGAGAGAGAGAGAAGGGAGGACATAAGAAGCAGCAGAGAGATGCCTCGTTGGCTGGCTTTGAAACTGGGGGAGGCACCATGAGCCAAGGGAGGTAGGTGGCCTCTCAAAGCTGGAAAAGGCAGACATGTAAGCCTCTGGAAAGGAGTGCAGCCCTTCCTACACCTTGGTTTTTAGCCCAGGGAATCATGTGTCACATTTCCAACCCTCAAAAGAATTGCAAGATAATAAATGTGTGTTGCTTTGATCCATCGAGTTTGTGCTAAGTTACTACAGCAACAATAGGAAATGAATACACATGTGTGAGCAGTTTTAAGAGTATCCAGCACATAGTAAAAGCCCAACAAATATCAGCTCATTGTTATTCTTCTTACCATTGGTATTGGTCCAAGTGGAGGACGCACAGTTGGTTCTAGAGCAAGCTGCTCAGAGCTGCCATCTCACTGCCCTGGGGAATAAAGACTGGATGTCAGAAGGCCAGGGGGTAGGAACATGCTCAAAACAAAAGTATCACTTGGCACAGCCACCCAGCAAGAGCAAGACAGATGATGAACCCCCCTGCGGTCTCCTTCTTTTAAAGAGCAGGGACAGTGGGCACCCGGGAGAGAGGGGTGGGCCTGCCTGGCACAGGCATAATGACAGTCCTATAGTTGTCCCTGCAGAGATGACAGCCATCCCAGCCTCGCACAACTAGGTCTGCTGAGGAGGCAGAGTGGCTGCAGAAGGCTTGGCCATGAGAGTGGTCTGGAATTCAAACTGTGTACCTGCTGTACTATGCGGAAATGAACAAGAGGTGCAGCAGAAAGGACTGAGTTAGACAGAAGTGAGGACTTCCTGTTGGCCAGATAATGTGAGATTCACTCAGAAGAAAGGCTTCTGAGGGCAGGGCCAGAAAGGGAGATGAATGGCCTCTAGGGGTGCAGTCTGGCTGATTGGCTCTGGGTCACCCTCATAGATCGGGGACCCTTCAGTGCCCTCATCCTCACCTCCTGAACAAGGGAAAGTGAGGCTGTGCCCCCCAGACCTAGCTTCCCTGCCCCCTGCTTTGTGGAAGTCTTCATGTCCCATCCTCCTCTTCAATGACTCCCACATCCTCCCTGGACAGTAAGAGGGGTCAGAAATCTGTCCCCAGTAGATCTTCACCATCGTTCTCATTTCCTCAGAATTTCTGCTGCCAATGAATGTGGAGGCCAAACTGGTGGCTTTTCTTCGTTCTTGGTCCCAGAGTAAAAGCCTTCACCTTGGGCCAGACTGAGACCAGTATAGATACCAAGACTATCCTACTGCACTTCCTGCCCTACAATGCCTCAGGGACAGGGGCCACTTCCCAATGGACCTGTGCCCAAAGTCCCTGTGAGATGGTAAGTTTCCTGAGGGCAGGGCCATGCCTGTCTGCACACCGCACCAGAGGGCCTGGCAGGAGGGGCCCCAACTCCAGGCACTGGAGAAGGAAAGCCCATGAAAGAGGGGAGGCCCTGGGAACCGAGCTCCTCCACACTCCCCCCAATGAGAGATTGGCAAGAGGAGCCACTCCAAAGGGGCCAGCTGCTTGGGGTGGCTACAGCAGCAGTGAGGCTGGAGGCCATAGAGTCATTGCTCCCAGAGCACCCTGACCTCGGCCAAAGGGCCCATCCCATGCGGTTGTCCCATCAGCTCAGGTTGCCTCTGTACCCCACCCTCCCTTTTCTGCTTTCTAGCTCTGAGTTCGTGCTCCCGCTGCTCCTGCCCTGTTTCCATGTCCTTGGACAGCAGAACCTCTGCCTGATCCTCCATCTTTCTCATGAATTCACTCCCTTTAGTACCTCCCACTCCGGGCTCAGCGGGCCAGTCTTCATGGGCCCTGCACATGGTACCTCTGCATAGTTAGAAAAGATGCTTCTTTCTCCAGATGGATGTAGTCCCCTCCAAAACACATGACCCAGGGAGAAGAACATTGGCCAGATTTCAGCTCCCATCTACTTCTTGGCCAGGTATCTTTGCACAGTCCACAGCCTGCCCACCTCCACCCAGACGAACTGTTTAATGGACTCTGGGGAATGTACTTGCTGAAAGGTGCTGATGGGATCAGTCTTGTCCCTTCATTTTACAAATAAGGAAGTAAAGACCCAGAAGAGCAAGGTTAGTTTATCCAAGGTCACATGGCAAGTAGGCAGCAGAACCAAGGTCAAAGACCCCGACAGCCTGACTCCCAACCAGTGCTCACTCCCTCAGCTCACTGTACCCAAGTCTCACTCTTGGGGACAGATGGCAAAGCTGAGACAGCAGGAAGGCTCCCAAAAGCAGCGCCTGGGGAAGCCTTCTCGAACTAATTAGAAGAGAAGTGATAACTTCATCTCAAACTCTGTCTAGACATAAAATTAAACATAAAACTCTCTGAACCATGTACCAACCACCTAACCCTTGGCTGGTGTGGAACCTAAATACAGAGCTTCCCTATTTATTTCCCATCTCTTAACCACACTTATTCTACACTTCTGCCAACATTGGTGGAGGCCAGCGGATCTGTCTGGGCCTGGCGGTGCACAGGTGGAGCTTCTCGCTTTGGAAGAACTCCGAACACTCATGCCGATAGGCTGACTTTTAAATGAGATGATGGTGATGAAGGAAGAGGGGAGGGAAAGAGAAGGAAGAGGAAGAAGAAAGGCAGGCCTGAGGGTGTGGCTCAGTGGGAGAGCACTTGCCTGGCATGAACAAGGCCCAGAATTCTAACCCCAGCACTGCAGTTCCAGTCATCTTAGTTCCGTATCCAGGGTCCCTAGTTGCCTCTAATACCACTGATCTCTGCCCACCCCCCGACCCTCGCCCTGGCAGTGGCAGTGAGGAGACACACATGTGCATGTCTGTTCTCCCCCTTCCCCTCTCATTCCTCTCTGGGTAGTGTCTGCAACATAATGATCAAATTAAACTCAGGCAGAGCCAAACATCCTGGTTTTGATTGCAAGCTTTGCCATTTTCTGGCTGTGAGATTTCTGGTAAATGCCTTCATGTCTCTGGGCCTCGATTTCCTCTTCAATAAAATAGAGATAATAACAAACATGACCTTGCAGAGTTTTAAGGTGATTATGAGAGACCATACATGTGTGGCACCTCACTCAGTGCCTGTAGAGAGTGGGTACTAATAAATACCTCGGGGTGCTGTTTTGTGACACTTTGTTCTGGCCATGTTTTCCTGTAGATATGGAGGGTGGAGTGTAGTTCTGTATGCCTGGCACAGTTTCCAGGTCAGTATTCCAGCTTCAGCAAGATTGGACTGGGTGGCGGGGGTGGGGGTGGGGAGGCTTCCAGTCACAAGGAGTAATCAAGCAAAATTTTCCTGAACATTTGACCTGCTGTGGCAGAGGGTGGTGTGAGGGGGAGGGTCTTCCAAAGTCCCTTCCAATCCTGATAGCCTGTGAATATGTGAAGAAACCCATACCCAGGCATTCACAGGGCTACAGCCTTGCCCACAAATGGGGACACACTCTCCGCACTGGCTTTGGGAAGCAGGAAGAAGTGTGAGAAACCAGGCAAGCCAGCATCTCCACCCAGTCTCCGCCCAGCCCCAGCCCAATACTGTGTACACACCCACTGGCAGCCAGGTGGCCAACAGGAGTTTAGGGAAGGGACCAAGACGAATGTCAGGAGCCTGTTTCCTGCCTGCCCCTTTTTATGGTACCAACTGCCAGGCACTCCCCACCTCCACAGCAGCCTGGCCCCCAGACGCAGTGGGGGGAGGGCAGCAACCAGGAATGGGGCTAGGTGGGTGGGTGTTGGTTGTACCTCTGACATAGCTGGATGGATAGGGCTTTCAGGGCAGTTCTGGCCTCTAAAGGGCAAGGTGCCCAGAACTGAGACGCTGTGAGAGGTAAGAACTTCCTCATCACAGAGGAAATCAAGCAAGAATCTGGAGAAGGGTCAGAAGCCCCACACGTAACGGAGGCGCACATCCAGTTCCGCCATCTTAGTCCAGACAATTGACAGACTTTAGGGGTAAAGGAGAGAGATTCAGGGTATCCTTACTGTCAAAAGTATTCTTGCCCTGACTTCTCCCCTCTCCTACTCCCACCTCACCCATCGGGTCCCCAACACTTCTTCCTGCCATCCAGGACAGAGGGCTGAGCTTGTACCCAGGGCAGCAGCCAAAGAGGCATTACTGCATATTATTTGTCTCTGCAGCTCCTGCCACAGCAGCTCCTCCTTCCTAGCAGAATTGGCTTTGCCTGGTATTTAACAGGGCCTCTTAGTGCCACGGAAGATCTTTGCCAAGGAGAGGAGCCCACAGGCTGCAGTGGTGGGGGTGCAGGCGGGAGGCAGCCCACCAGCTGAGGCTGGAATAAACCATTCACTGATGATTCTTCCCAGGAGGCTTGCAAAACTTAGCTGAGGAGCTGGCAACTGAGAGGCAGGGCTCTTCCTAGGACGCTCTGGAGGCCCTTCCCATCCCCCCCCCCCCGGCCCTAGAGTGGTGGGCACTGCAGAAGGCAGTGTCTACACGTGTGTGTGTACGTGTGTGTGTGTGTGTGTGTGTGTGTGTCCGTCAGCGCGTGTGTCCTCTCAGCTTCCCTACCACACCACAACCCGGCTACTCTTCCCAATCAATGGACTCTTGTGGCAGAGAGAGGCAGTAGTGAGGACACGAAACGTGAGTGGAGGGCCACCTCCTGCTTCCCCAGGAGTCCGTTCCGGCTTACTGTTGTCGGGGTTACTCTGGAAACCCGTACACGTTCGCTCCCCGGAAGTCTCCGCACTCTCTGGACCGGAGAGAACAAAACAGACGGAGGCAGTGGCCAGAGCGTCGGAACTCTGCGAGGTGGCGTAGTCCGCGGATCCCATGGACTGGGAAACGAGACGCGCAACTCCCAGGCTCCCTGGCCGCTAGGTGGCGCTGGGACCGTTGTGCTCGCCCCACAAAGGGGCAGCCCCAGCGTCAGCGGAGGCAACCAGCACACCTGAAGTGGGCTGGGGTGAGAGGTGCCTTCTCCAGCACGCACAGAGAGAGGGAACAGGGAGACAAGATGGAGGCATTCGCACATTCATTCGTTCCTTTACACACGTCCATGGAGTCAGAGGGACAGTTCCACATCCTTCTCGCAAAAGTCTAAATGTCCTTGTCCTCAAAAACAACTTCAGAGACTACAGCTACACACAGGAAATGTTCTTCCAAGGTAATCTGTGCCAACAGCCAAGGGAGAAGTATAGTCAGTGCTCTAGATTCTGAAACAACGGAGCAACAAGACAGCAAGGAACTCTGAGATGGGCGGTCTTGGCCATTCCGCCACAGACCAATCAGATGGCTGAGAGTAGTTCATTCCTACCAGTTCCTGCTAAGGCCCTGAGAATTCCATATGACCAGGCAGACACAGCCCCTGTCCTCAGGAGTGTGTGGAATAGGGAGGGAGAACGACAGCAGGCAGATAACTACACAAATAATTACTTAGCTCCAGCTGCCATATATGTGTTCCAGACACTCAGCCCAGGCTGCCTACCCCAGGCCTAACCAGGGCTGGCTTTAGAGAAGACTGTCAGGAAGAACGTGAACCTGCCTCCTCTTAGCACGACATAGAAATAAGAAAGGGTTGAGTACCATCAAGGATAGGATGATTACTTCCCTCCTCCGTGGAAACTGAGCACGAGAGGAAAGTAGCCAACATTTACCCAGGCATTCTATATGGCAAGCATGGTGAATGTCTTCTGGTTGAATCTTTACTAGAGCTAGGATTGGAACACATGACTTCCTGACATCCAAATCCCACACCTCTTCTGCTATAATACACTGTCTCTGGGACCAAGTTGAGATGCTCTCTGAGGGCTTCAGCAGTAGGGAAGGAGAGAAATCAGAAAGAGAAAGGAGCCAGGCAAGCAAAAAGCCTCCAGACGGGGGCCCTTGTCATCTCCTCCAGCTCATCCCAGACAATCCTTTCTCAGCATCTCCTGACCAAACCACTACCCACTTAAAATTCTGCTCAGTTTCCTCTCTGCTCTGACTCCAAATGTTTATCAACACATGCTGTAATGTAATCAGCTCCTGGGAAAATACACACCAGGTAACGGATGCTGACAAGAGTGTCAAACAGATGTCCCTTACCTGCCCCTCCCTTCTCCCTCCCTCCAAGCCAGAGCTGGCACATCCAGGAGGCCACTTTCCAGCCTTCGCAGTGGAGGCATTTCTCAGGAAGCTGCCAGGGCAAGGGACAGCCCTGGCACTATGGGGCCCCAGCAGCGTGCCAGGAACTGTGCCATGGCCTTGGTACACCTGCTCTCATCTGGTCCTCACATGGCACTGTGAGTTCGTCTTACCATTCCCATTGTGCAGGTACAGAAACTATGGCCCACAGTGTGATGAAACCAGCATGCCACTGCAGAAGAAGTCAAAGAGGGGGTCAGTCACTCTCCCTGTCCTTTCATCATCAGGGCCCTCCTAGTGGCACCAGCCTTTGAAGGGTGCTCTGACCATCTTTCAAAATTCTTGGCTCAGAGGCCAGGTATAAGGGGACAGTGTGCTCCTGCCCCAGCCCAGTAGGAGACAGAACTTGATGGGAGAAGGAGGTTCCCACTGTGTGCCAGGAGAGAGGGGCTCTGAGGGAGGGGATGCCCCTTCATTGTCCTTTTCTCCTCCCCTCTCCTGAACCAGAGCCTAAGGATCCATAGACCAGTTGGACAGAGGGGAGAGGAAGTGCAGAGTTGGGGAGAACCCAGACGGAATATGAGATCTCTCCTGGGACCTTCTGGGTCCTCCAGGGATCAGGGATCAGCTGTCTGAGGCTGGGCTATCCTAAAGGAAATCAGTATTTACTTTTCCCTCCAACACATTCAATTGCTCCTTTCATCTGACAGGGAGTTGTAAATGAGACTTTATGGGATTTCTAATGATGGCAGTTTCCCCTTATCAGCCTCCAATTCCCACTTCTCTGCCAGGGTTGACTCCAGAAAATGTTTTGACCAGAATTAAGAATCTAGTAATCCCCTGCCCCAGCCTCTGCTTTCCATACCGAGAGCTGGAGGTTGTCAAATCAACATCTGAGGGCCAAGGAAGCTCACCATCAAGTTTGATATGGGTTCCCAGCCACTTTGCAGATGGCACATTTCAGCTCCCTGGCTTCTGGATCTCCAGCCATAAACCCAGGGAAATAATGCCTGCTCCACCCACCTATCCCATGGGGCTGCTGTGAGAATCAAATGAGATTATAGTCTGAAAGGCCTCAGGAAAATATAAAGCAATCACCTAACCTGGTTTTTTGATGATTATTATTGCTGTTGTGATTGTGTGTAGGTGCAACTGGGAGAGCAAACTGTGGCAACCTTCAGGTCTGAGGGTGAGCTTGCTTGGGTATAGGAGACTGCATGCATCAGTTTTATTAAAGGGTGAAGTTCTTGTGCTTGCACCTGCTTTTAAAAGCACATATGTGGCAGTGTATATGTGTATCAGTATGAGGGTAACAGTACATGTGCACACATTGAAGTATCTTAATATAATCATATATAATATCATTAAACTATAATACAAAAGTCCTATGTGCCAGGGATTGGGTTAAATGCTTAATCTGGATGCTCCTTTCTAATCCTCATGACATATCTGTAGAGTGTGAGAGGTGGTATGGGGCAGCACAGGTGTGCAGGCATCTATCTGAGACTGTGTAGACAGCATTTACAACATTATGTGTGTCAGTGCTAGAGCAGCATGTCTGGGATGAATATAATGTCATGTTTATGCATCTCATCCAGGTAGCAGGGAGTGTCTTTGTGAGCTTGCCTGAGTTTCAGTGAAAATGTGGGCATAAATATCATCGAGTCTAAATGCATGTGCACAGTAGTGTGTGTGCATGCACACACACACACGAGTGCATACCTACCTCTTTGTTCCTGGGAAGGTTGGTGTAACTGTTCATGATTAATCAGCTGCCTGGGCTGGACGAGTCCGCAGCACACCCTGAGTGCATTGCCACACAGCCATCCAGCCCACACAGACACATTGAGGTAACAGTAGTGTGCTTGGGAGGAGGCATCACAGCCTGTGCTAGGCAGCCAGACCCCTGCCTGGGGAATGTATAGATGGGTGCACCAGATTGGGAGTTGCAGGGCACTCGGGGGATGGGCTAGTTCAAGGGCCTTCAGAGCTCAGCAGACAGAGGCACACCGTCAGGTCAGAGGACCTGGGTCTCACAGGATGCCATTTTAGGACAGCCCCTAATCATTTGTGTTATCGTTTAATGATATGCATGGGAACTGCTGAGTGGACAGTTGTGAAAGTGCCTTGCTCTGCTCCAGCCCTACCACAGCCCCTTGATGTCCTAGGAATTCAGTCCAAAAATGAGGGAGCATTCAAGGCCCACACAGGGGGAACATAGACCTCCCAGGCCCCCCTCTCTCACTCCACTCCTGCATGGCCCAGCCACACTAAACCATTCTGTCCTTCCATATACCAGGGCCTGGGCCTCTGGCTTCCTTTCCTTATGCCTCATTTCCCCACAACACAACACCCTTGGCATCCAGACCCCACTCCCCAGGGTTCTGCTTACCTCAGAAACATTTCCTGATCCTTCTTCCCACCCCCTTCCTTTTGGATCCTTGCCTTCCCTAGTAGGCTTTGGTCTCAGGAACAGGAGCATATCTCAGATATTCACAGTTTTATTCCAATGCCTAGCACATACCTGGTCAGAGGGTCCATAGATATTTCCTTTTTTGGAGGAGACAGTTCTGGGGATCAAACTCAGGACCTCACTCGTGCTAGGCAAGTGCTCTACCACTGAGTTACACTCCCAGCTCCCCTAAAACTTCATTGTGAGAGGTCGGTTGCCTTAAACTCTGCATATATAAATCATGGTATTCATCCAGACAGGGTCTTGATCGGTCAGCTCTCAAGATGGGGAAGAGTCACCCTTTCCCCTCCCTCCACCATGGCACTCCACCAGTAATAATCACCCATCCCCAACAGGTATGAAGAGCGTGGAGTTTGCAGAGTGCTTATACAAAGGTCCCAGGTGTCATCAGCACCACCTTACAAGTGAAAAAACTGAGGCTCAGAAGGTCAAGAAGCTCATTAATAGGTAGCTGATTTGTCCTGATTTATAAGGATCTTCTTAGCTTTAGCATGGAAAATCCTATGTCATTGGAGCCCCTCAGTCACAGACAATTCAGAAGAGCTGGTCACCCTTTATGTTGCTGCTCTCAAGGTTGGTCAAAGGCTGGTACTCCTGATGGCAGATCACAATATCCTTCCCTTTTCGGCTGTCTCCTGAGCAGCACCTCATTCCAGGTCCTCAAAACTCAGTCACCTCCATGGGCATTGCCTACCCTTTGGATGTCAGCCTCAGGTCCTCGGGAACCCTCCTGAACACAGGACATTAATATTAACCTAAACCAAATATAATTCAGAAGCTCATTTCTGCTGGAAAAGCACTTTATATAATATAGAAAAAATTAAATCTGTTATTAAAGAACCTCGTAATGATACTAAATTTTTAAATAAAATTAAAATCAAAAATTTTCACCCATAAATTATTTTCATTTCTCCATGCTGCCTTCCCATTTCTCTCTTAATAGGTGGCTATTTTTACAGAGTTGTAAGGAGAGTATGTATCAGATTTGTTGTTTTCACTTCACTTTATAGAAACTGATTTAGACTTTCTTCATTGGAGATTCTTTATGTCACTACAGTCCCTCATTAGCCTAGATCACAGGGAGCCTAGGCTCAGGGCTGCTTCCTCTCCAAAGAACCCTTTGTACAGTGGGGACTCCTGGCTCAGGGTTCCAGCTGGGCCTCAGCAGGAGGTCATGCAAACATGATCCTTGTGTACTTGTGCAGGTTTCAGAGGGGAGTGACCGATCTTTCATCGGATCCTTCCTGGAAAGGGTGGACACCTGACAAGGCAAAGATCCACAGCTCCACACACTCCTAGCTCATCTCCTCCCAAGGCCATGTCCGCAGCTGATTTTCTCTGCTGCATTTGAACTGACGAGACATCTCTGCTCTTCCCTTCCAACAGATTCCTTCTCTTGGTGTCCATATGTCTATCTGTCTCTCTCTCTCAAAAAAAATTAAAAAAATAAAAAATCTAGGCCTGGGATTTAGCTCAGTGGTTCCAGTGCCTGCCTTGCAAGCACAAGGTCCCGAGTTTGATCCCTGGTACCAAAAAAAAAAAAAAAAGAAATCTGGTTAGTCTACCCTGAAAATCATCCTGAAAATATTCCCCAGCCCGAGATGGAGGGCCACCACCTAAAGGAAGAGAGTGAGGGTGGGATGCTAAGTGTCTTCCTTTGAAGTCCTCTTCGCTTTCGTCTCTTCCTCAATTGAGCATGGTCCAGGCGGAAGCTCTGCTAAGTCCCTTCCTATCCTCATGATCTAAGATTCCTGAAAATCCTCATGGAACCCTCTAGTCAGCATCACTGACCTACTCTATAGCAGGAATGCTGCCCCCACTCACATGGAGATTCTCTCGGATTCAGATGTGGTGACTCACATCAGGCAAGATGCAGGATGTAAACTGACTTGCCTTCCAACTCTTTCTTTCTGGAGAATTGGGTTGCTCAAGATGAGACTGGGACCTTTCTATATTGCTCAGAGCTCCAGCCTTGATAGCTATGGAGACCCCTGAGACACAGAGCCCACAAAGAAGAGGTTGGCTACCTATTAGCCACCTAGGTTCCACTTCGATGCACTAGATCACAGACCTGGAGATGGGGTGCAGCTGTGTTCAGCCGATCATTCCCCAAGAGCAATGGCAGCCATGGCAATAGGAGGCTCTGCAGCCATCTCTGTAGGAATAACAATAATTAAATGTTGCTGAGCACTGTGAGATACTGAAGCACCATTATAATCACCACAGCTACCATAGGGATGATGACAGTGATTAGGAGCCATGCTTTCCCAATTCCCCCCAGGAATACTGCCTGGGGTGAGGGTGGCCTGTCAGGTTAGGAAAGGGGGTACCCCAAACCAAGGGGGTCATACTTCCTCCCTTGGATTCTTTCTCTTCTTCTCTCCTCTCCTCTTGCCCTCAGCTTCCAGTGATTTCAGACTGAGGACATATCTTACCCTACCAACAGCTTTTTCTTCTCCTGTCAACAGATTTCAGGAGATTGGACCATCTTAGGGACTTCTTCATAGGGTTTCCCTCACATCAAAGCAAGCTTTATTCGCCAATTACTGCGTGACACAGAGAACCTCGGATATGGCTGGGAGGGGAAATGATTATTATGTTGACTTTGGGCTTTTTCCAAGCCCAACAGCTGCTTGTCTGAAAGAGCTGGGGAAGCTGAGGGAGGGAGGGCTTTAAGAGAGGGCCTCTGTCTGGTCACCCCACACTGTTCACATACAGGGCACGTGAGAAAGGCGAGCCCAGCCACCTGGGCTTTGCGTGGATGGTCACACACCTTTGTGGTCATCGAGTCTCAGAGCCAGGAGGGAACATGGATCTCATCCCTGTGCCCCAGCGCAAGAGCCCACGGGCAGCATCCCTGATAAATGGACCTGCAGCCTCTGTCCAAAATACAGCCAGTGATTCCTGTCATTGTTGGTCAGCTCAGATCTCTGTGTTACACTGGGGCCTACTTCCTCAAAGATTGTGCCCACAGGTCCTGATTCTTCCCGCATGAAGCTACATAGATTCCACAAACTCCTTTTTCCCTACAGAGGCTGGAAGATCCTAATCATACTTCTCTTCTGCTCTTTTTGGCCTTCCTTGAAATCTAAAGCCACTTTCCAATCTGTCTCTGCAGGTAACTTCAGTACCCACTCTACTACAGCAACCTTGTTATTAATTTCTTTGCTTTCCAACCCAAACCATGCACCTCTGCTGCTCTCTTCACCTTCCCCAGGCTGAGACAGATGCCTCTTCTCCTTTTCCAGGCTGCCCCCCTGCCCTCACCCTTAGTCTCACTCTCCTCTCTCTAGGGCCTGCTCCATAAATTATACCTTCTTTTGCTTCTTCCACTTGTTTCTCCAATCCTTTGCTGTTCACTACCACCTTCCCTCTGACTAAAAGATGCTCAGCAGCATTTGATTTCTCACCAAAAAAGAGGGAGTAAGCCCCTTGGCCTGTCTTCCTAACCCTCTCCAAGTTTGTGATCATCTCTTTCAGCCTGTCTGCCGCCAAACTTCTCAAATGCAGAGAGGATACCCACTGCCTCCCTTCCACGACCTCCTCTTCTCCCTTTGATCTGGGTTCTGTCCCTGCGCGGGCACCATCATCACGCCCTCAAAGGTCACTGTTTCTGAAGACCTCTTCTGATCCCCACCTGCTTTCCACAGCTCCACACACTGTTGGCAACTCCCTCCTCCTCTTCCATTCAATTCTTTTTTCACTGGCTTGGACGACAACCCACTCTCCTTGTTCCTGCTTCCTTCACCGCCCGTCCAACCCATGTTGTTGCCAGATTCACCTCAGCCCCAACTGCTCCCAAGAAGGGGTTTAGTTCAGAAACCTTCAATGGCTCACCATTGCCTGTAAAAGGAAGAGAGGGAGGGGGGAAAGGAAGGAAGGAGGGAAGAAGGGAGGGAGGGAGGAAAGGGAGGGGAAGAAAAGAAAAAGGAAAAAAATCATGGAATTGTAAAATCATGCAATACCATCCAAAACATAACATATAATGCAATAATCCATTAGGAGTTTTGAACTTTTTAAAGCAAACTTTTAAAAAAATAAATTCAAAATCTATTAAGAAGAATCATTGAGAAGGCCAATGTTTTAGGTGCATGAAAACAACACACTCTTTAAAATAGTTTCTATTAATGGAGGAGGGCATGGTGCCACATGCCTATAATCTAGCACCCTGGGAGGCTGACACAGGAGAACAGCAAACTCATGAAGACATGTCTCAAAATTCCTCAGTCTCCAAATGAGAAAACTGAGGCCCAGAAAGGGAAAGTGATTGGCAGAAAGTGGTACAGGTTGTGAGTCAAGCCACATTCTCATTAAGTGTTTACAAGATAGATACCAGGCAAGTTCTACATCCTAGGGATATGGTAGAGAACAACACTGATATGATCTCTGTGCTGGGAGAGCGGCCAGGCTAGTGAGGGGTGAATCAAGCATTATACAGGATGATTGAAGTGGTTATAAGCATGCAAAGGGGCCACGGGGGAGCTAGAAGGGGACTTGCCTTGTCTGCTATGAGGAAGTGACCCATGCAAACTAAGCCCTAAAGGAAAAGTAGGAGAAATAAAAGAGTGTTGGCATATATAGAACAGCTTGGGTGCAGGGACGTTTGGTGGCTGGAATGTCAGGAAAGCTCAGCATCTCCTACAAGTCTGGGAGCAGGGAGAGACAAGGACGTGGAAGCAGGCAAGGCCTTGTTGAGGATTTGACAATGGCTTCAGAGTCTGGCAGGCCAGGAAGGTTCTCAGATATCCACCCAATGACTTACATTAGAAGATGATCCAGTGCCAGATATAACTGGATTCTAAAACAGAAACTAGACATTAGGGGGAAACCTAGGGAAATTCAAATAAATAAATAAATAGATCCAAATAGAACATATAGTCCATTTAATGGTATTATTATATTGCTAATTTCTCAGTTTTGATAAACATGCCATAGCTATATAAGATATTAACTACTGGGGAAGTTGGATAAAGAAAATATGGAAACTCTGTATCATCTTTGCAACTCTTTTGTACATCCAAAATTATTTCAAAATAAAAAGTCTTAATACACATACACACACACACACACACACACACACACACACACACTCATATACTCCTGTGGCAGAAAAGTGCAAAACTGGTTATGCAGAAACAGATTACAGTAATAATGATGACTAAAACTTACACAGTTTTCCTTGTACACCAGGTATGTTCCAAGTAAAACGTTTAACTTATTTAATCATAACCAAAACTCCGGGAAGTAGGTCCTATTATTTCCCTCTATTTTACCAGTGAGGGTAAATAGAAGTTAAGTCACATGGCAAGGACACACAGCTACTGAGGGTAGATGTTTAAGAATTTGAGTCTGGGCAACCTAGCTCCAGAGTCCTGTGTGTTTAATCAATATGACTTACTCCCTCCCCTCAGTGTATACTGGCTGTACTGCCAAATGTTACTGTAAGCTAAGGACAACAAAGGAATCATGGACTTGGGGACAGGGTGATAACAGCAGAAGTGAAGGAATGTCATTAGACATAAGTGTAGATTGAAAACAAAATCTACAGGGTTTGCTTTAGAATTGGAATGTGACAGTTAAAGAAGGAAGAAGCAAGAATGATTCCAGGGCTTGTAGCTTAAGAGCAGGGGACCAGGGTCTGCTCTCCTGATGGTAAGTCCTGTGCATCTTTACACCACTGGAGGAGACCTCACAGACATTTCCAAATCTGGCCGCACCTACCTGTTCCCCTCTTTAACACATCCCCAGAATGCAAAACAAACTCAAATATCTGTTCCCACATAGGCAGAACCTCTGCCACCTCTGTGTACCTCCATGTCTGTACAAATTATTCCTTCCTCTTATGCCTCCCTTAGCCCAAATCTAAGGTCCTTCCAGGGCTTCTGTCAAATGTAACCACTTCCAGCATTCTTCCCTGCTTGTTTAAAGATGATGGATGCACAACTATATGGTGTCACCTAATCGCCTCTGTCTTCACCCGACTCACCCACAGGAAGCCATGCCCCTCCCCCATAGAAACACCTTCTCTGCAAGCCCATCTATGAGTAGCTAATCCAAGAATCACCCTGCTCCCCAGGGTGGAGAGGGTGGAAGAACAAGAGCAAGAAACTGGCAGACACTGGTGTATCTAGAATTGCCCCCTCAAAGCCATCCATTCGGCTCCTACCATGTACCACATACATAGTCTAAGGCCACAAGCAAGGAATTCATTTCAACCTTGGCCCTTACAGCACTTGCCGGTCAGATAAAGGACTCTTGGCTGTCCAAATGGCTACCACAAACTGAATTTGACAGGCCATTCCCCAGTTTAAAACCCCCTTCTGGTGGCTACTTGGCATGATCCAAAGATCTGGGGACCCCCTCCCCTCTCCAGCTTAGGTTGAGGTTAGGACCAATCATTTGTGGGCACCTACCCCATGCCTAACTGATGACCTTTGCTTATGCTGCCCCCCTACCTTAGTTTCTTTTTTTTTTTTTGGTACCGGGGATTGAACTCGGGTCCTTGAGCTTGCGCAGCACGCAGCGAAACCACTGAGCTAAATCCCCAGCCCCCTGCCCCCTACCTTAAATCCAGCCTCCCAAATACCTTGCCCTCCCACTCGTACCTATGTCTACTAGATGACTTGCTCAGCCCATGTTCCCTTCCAGTATCCACCCTAGCCCAGGCTACACTGGACGATTTCCCTGTGACCCACCACACCCACACCACACAGTGACCATAGTCGCTGCTTCTTCACACAACTGTTTCTGTGTCTCTCCTCACCAGCACCACCAGACTGAGCTCTTTAAGAGCAAAGACAATGCAATGACCATGTCTTGTATCCCAAGCCTGGCACAGTGTTTTGCTACAAAGACAGCCCCGGTTACATGTGTCAAATGTAAAAGAAGTCAGCGAGTGGGAGGGAGAGTGTTCACTTGACTTCTGCCCCAGGAGACACTCGGAGTATAAAATTGGTGAACTTCATAGCCCTCTTCCCTCAGCCTCTCCTACTCCTAGGCCCCAGAATTTGTTTACATCTTATCTGCAACACGCTGCTTCCCTCTGTTCCAACCCCCTTGGAGGCTGGGCAAAGGGCAAAGGGAGCATTGTCTGGTCAGGCCTCTGGGGACAACTCCTCTCTCTAGTGGCAAATCCTGTCTTGTCTGGCTCCCCCAGACCAGAGATGGGGACAAGAGGTCCGGAGGGAAGAGAGAGAGGTCAAGCTTGGGGCTGCCAAGGGCCCCGAGGGCACAGTGGCCTTGGCAGAATGCCGACCACACCCGGATGTAGTAGGTGGCGACTGGATGGGATGGAGAGTCCCTGCCCTGCCCGGGACAGACTGGATGGGCCACTTTCGTGGAAATTCCACAAATCGCCCAGAAGTGCAGGCAAAGAAAACCCAGCTTGGCTTCGTGTTTTCTTTGGGGGAAGGGAGAGTGCTTCGATTTTTAGAAAAGTAATCTGTGGTGGCAGAAGGATTATAACAGACACCCCACCAGAAACCTGTGTGCCCTATCTCAACTACTAATGCCCTTGGCCGGCTTCTCGGCAGCTTCCGCTTGATCCTGGGCAGAGCTGCCTCCCTTTCACTGTCCTGGCGATTCCGAGGAGAGGGGGCCCTGGCTCCAGGGTTCTAGTCTGAGCTCTGGCCCTTTCTGCCCGGTACAAGGCACTTTTCCCTCCGCTGGTTTTGTTTCATCTGTGAAATGGGTCCAGGATTGAAGGAGAGGGCTGCAGAAGCCCTTTCAGCTCGGACATTGCTAGATTCAGTGTTCCCACAGCGCCTCCGAGGCCACCCCCCACCCCATCTTGACTCCACCCCCACCGAGCAGCTTCTCCCAGACGCCGGCCGCTAGGGGTCACTGCCTCCCTTTGTCTGCGACCGAAGCGGGCAGCCCTCACTCCGGCCCTCTTCCTGGCTGAAAGGCGACCGAGGGGCATCTGGGGGCCTGAGAGGGATCCCACAGCCGCCGCTCGCATCCGCCTTTGCTTGGGCCCGGGAGTTGCGGGCGGAAGGGGGGGCGGAGGCTGAACCGGCCAGGCCGACGCGCGCCGGGGCCAGGAGTGGGTTAACGCTAACCCCTCCCCCCGGGCTGACATCACGGACTCCACGGCTGGAGCTCGCGAGTGAGAGAAAGAGAGGGAGAGGACTGAGCGCGGCTCGCCTCGGCGCCCAGGCAGCTCCACATTGTTGCGGATCGCTGGCACCCGGCAGAGCGGCGGCGGCGGGGACGCGCGGCGCACCCGGCGGGTTCTCCAGGCGCCCAGCCCCACAGCCCGAGCCGCACGGGCAGCCGGCTACCGAGCTGCAGCGCACGCCGCCGCCTGGGCCCCGACCCTCTGCGCCGCCCGGGTTCGTCCTGCCACCCCCGGAGGACGGCCGGCCATGGACGCCTGCAAGTTGGAGCCGAGCGGGAGAGTGTGAGCGCGCCGGGGGCTGGGAGCCCGCGCCGCGCAGCCCGGCAGCCGAGTGCGCCGGGGGTGGGTCCCTCTCCCCAGCCCGGCTCTGCGTGGAAGAAGAGGGCGGGGACCGGCGCGGGGAGGAGAACGGAGGAGGCGAAGGGGGCATGACTCGTGCAACTTGCGGCGGGCATCTGCCGAGCTTCTGAGCCGGGGCAGCCCGGGCCCGGATTGCGGCCGCGCGCGGAACCCACCCAGCCCACCCCGCCCCGGCCGACGGCTGCGGCTGACCTGGATCCTCCGAGAGCCTGCGGGCCGCCAGCGATCCGCCGTCGTCTTCCGGGCTGGTTTCTGGAGCGCGGGGAGCGCCCTGCTCACCGCCCCTCTCGCCGGACCCGGAGACCCCGATGGCTCGGATGGGGCTTGCGGGCGCGGCTGGACCCTGGTGGGGACTGGCTCTCGGCTTGACTGCGCTCTTCCTCCCAGGTAAGCGTGTTCACCTCTGCCTCCCCACCCACCCCCACCCATCCAGCGCCTCCCCGGGGCTGGGAGCTGAATGGCGGGCACCACCACCGGGCTGCAGGGAGTGAACGAAGACAGAAAAGTTGGGTCACGGCTCGGGTAAGGGGGGCAGAAGGTGGCACAGCGGAGAAAGAGAGGTTGAGAAGCCATACAGCCTGCCCTGCAGGGAAGCAGTCGGATGCATGTCTCTATGTAGCAAGAAAGCACTTTCTCCGCTCAGTTCTTCACAAAAATAATAATATGTAATAGCGTTCTATTTATTTAATAACCAGTTCTCAGCTCGAGAAGCAGTTTGGAAACACTGCATGTTACATAAATGCAAAATAATCACGGTAATCACCGTCTCAGGGCATGAGACAACAGCCCCAGGAGGAGGGCGTCAGTCGGAGCTGGTGGGCTACGGGTCGGGAGGATGCGGGGGGCTTCATTTCTTTCGTCGGCTGGTTGCCAGACGGTTTCGGGCCCTCGGGCCCCTCCCGCCCCACATCTCCCAGCGGACGCGGAGAGCCGGCTCCTGGCTCCTGCAGCAGAGGCGGCTTCTGGGCTTCTCGCTCACCTGCGGTCCTTTTCCTAGAGGGTGAGGCCCGGGCCCCTCGGGATCGAAAACTCCGAGCCTTGCGCGGGACTGGGCTCCGCCTGGGAACTCTGTTTCAGAAACGCGGGGGCTCTCCCTGGAAGAGACACCGCGGGCTTCGTGCCAGCCAAGGTGGCTGCATGACCCACTTTTCCAAGGGACCGTGAGGGCGTTCCGCGTGTCCTTCCTCGAGTGCCGGCAACCGAGGGGTTAACTTCAGCCCTGACCCCGGGGTAGCCCTCAGTAACCCACTCTGAAGGGTGGAGTGGGTGTAGAGGCGGGACCGGCCCGGGCACATTGTGCTGGGGAATGAGCTGGAAAATGCGTTTAGGAGGCAAATCTAGGAAGCAAATCCGACCCGGGTTCCCTCGCCTGGATTAACCCTTTGGGTCCCTGGGGAAGCTACTGGGCTTCCAGCCTGACACCCGATTTGGGTCAAGGTGGGGCCAGGGTCCCTCTAGCCCTCTGGGAAGAAACCTGAGATGACCTCTGGCCCTAGCCAGGTAGGTTTTAGGGGATAAGGTGGCCCTTGACTTCTCACTTCCCGCTAACTTAGAGCACATGGTCTTTGCCTTGGTGGAAGGAGGGGCGTTGGAATAGAGACACATTCC
Organism: Heterocephalus glaber; assembly: GCF_053883595.1. Taxonomy (NCBI): domain Eukaryota; kingdom Metazoa; phylum Chordata; class Mammalia; order Rodentia; family Bathyergidae; genus Heterocephalus; species Heterocephalus glaber. The sequence continues at coordinate 35,479,441 of NW_028258294.1, read as the reverse complement.
TCCTGGGATAAGACCTATGGTGCTGCAGACTAGCTCCCCAGTTTGTTAAGGCACCAGCCAGGCTGACCAGATATGGGGCCTGTGTGCCATCTGGGAAGGCAGGACCCTGGCCTCGTTCACTTCTGTGCCCCTTCTCCTGCCAGCCATCCCACTGCTGGGCTTGGTGAAGCTCACTCAGTGGTGGATGCCAAGGAGAACAGTTTTCAAAAACAGGTAGGGGGTGTCCCCACCCCTGCAGCCCAGGTGCCTCCCTCCTAGGATGAGGGGAGTGGAGATTCACAAGTGTCGCTGCCTGCTTCCTAGGGGCACGCCTGAGCCCCTCCAAAAGTGTCTTGGTGAGACCAGGAGGTCTTCATCTCACACTAAACAACCCAAGAAGCCGACAGGGCTTAGATGCTCATGCTGCAGGACATGCCTGGCCACCAGGGTTTGGGCATCTGGGAATCCTTTGATTCCATTTGTTCACATCTAGAATCCAGAGAAAGCTTTCCTAGAGCTCTGGTAGTTTCTAGCACACTAGGGGTTAACCTAATCATGGGATGGACAAAGGGCTGGAAGGTTTGAGAAGGGGATCAGCTCAACCCTTTCCCCCCTCCTTTTGTTACTCTCTTCAGCTTTGTTGAAGGTTGGTTAATTCCATCTTGGAGGGGTGGGTCCTGCCATTCACTCAGGGTGGGGGCAGGGAGGTGACACTCACCTGGTTCATGGTGGATAACCCCACACACACTAACAGTCCAGATGAAGGGGGTGGGGGGGCGTGCCTAAAACTGAACCTTGGCTGAGACAGGCACTTTAGTGTTCTCCCACTGATAGTGTCTGATGGATGGGCAGCATCAAAGGTAACTGAAGTTCCCAGACTCACTTCCCAGTGCCTATGTGCCTGATGCTTGTGCTTGCTTTCTCTGGGGTCCACTGAGGGAGGAGGCAAGTGGATGTGCCCACTCTGACCCTTGGGGAGAGAAGGCTAGAAGGTCCACAAGTTGCCAGGCCAGCCCTCCCTTTGCACCACTCCCCAACTCCCTCTCAATTACTCGCTTTTGCTTCTCTCTGATGACTTGCCAATCTGCTGCTCTTTTTTGGGTTCTCCTGAACTGTGACAGAAAATGTTGAGTGGGTGGGGGTGGAGGAACCCCCCATGTGTGTGATGGCCCCTGACTTCAAAACACTCCCAATCTGGCAACGGAAGTGTGCACACAGAAGTGTTTTGACATTGTCGACTGTACCAGGCAGGGTAATGAAGGCCCACGAGCCTCTCTTTGTTTCCTGAGATGAGTCTGTGGTTGCTTTCCTCTAACTTAGAGGAAAGGGTCAGTGGGGCATTGGACCACAGCCTGAAGAGGGACTGGGCAGCCCAAAGAAGAGGAGGAGGCAGAGAACCTGCCTGAGAAGCAGGTGTCCCACCCACACCACACCCTCCCTAATTGGCTTCCCCACACCTTTTGTCTGGAAAGAGAACACACACCCCAGGTGTTATGCACACCCTCGGAAGACCTGTCCAGCCACCATGTACCCCTCTCCAGCTGGTGCTCAGCTCCCTGTCATGGTGGTTTCCTTTGAAACTCCCAAGTGTGGGGGCTGTTGGCTTATTTTCCTCTCTCCCCATTTCCCACAGACTATGCTATGCTTGGGGGTGCTGGGCAGGGCATTATAGCAAAGCCAATTCTGCTGACCTGGGGCTTGCAGTGTGTGTCCACAGCCGTCTTCAGGCCTGATTATGAGGCAGCTCTGTGGAGGGTATCTCAGAATCCAATTCAAGGCCTCATCGTCAAGGTTGGAGGGGAGGAGGAGACACTGCAGAGCCTGGGCCCTGTGGCCTGCCTGAGTGGCTTAGAAGGTATCTCCTAAACCTGGACTTTTGAGCATGTGGCATAGTAGCCCCTGGGGGTCTGATGCTGGTGGAGATCAGGAGTGCTGTCAGTTTCTTCGCTGACCACTTGGCTTTGCACAATTAATCTACCTTGTCCATGTTTGGGCTGCCTGACCTATGGGCCCTGTGGTATGCTGCCAGCATGGTTGTGCCAGCCAGAGCCCTAGTGCTGACAGCTGAGCTAGTGGGCCAGGCTGGAAGGGCAGAGGGGCAGCTCCAGTTGCTGTATCTGTGATGCTGCTATTGTTTAGCAGCTGACTAATGTTCATTGTTCAGCACAAATAGAAAACACCCAAGGGAGGTGTGAATGTATCTTCGATTTTTTTATTGTATCTTTCCTGGTTAACCTGGTAAATGGAATACCTCCTACCTGAGGGAGGAGCAAATAGAGAGGTAACTATATATTCACCTGTTTGGATGGTTTTTTTTTTTTTTTACTTTGAACATTTGCCAGGTTAGAATGGACATTAGCCAGTTGTGGAACTTGGCCTATATTTCTGACATTTCCACCTTTGGTCTAAACTCTGTGTGTGCATACACATGTGGAGGGTTTTGTGTATTTGTGTGGTTGATCTACAATTTACTATTGCAAGTGCAGATCCATGGGGACCAGGATTAGGAGGTGTGTACACGCATTAACTGTGGGTCACCATGGAATTGGAGCCATAAATATATAATAGCAAATGGATGTTCACACATAACTGATTTCCTATGGTATACTGATGGATTTTTGTGAGTGGTTTTGGCCCTTGATAATGCCTGTATTTATGTCAGAGTGTCAGTGCAGGTAACTTTGAGAAAAGACCCAAGATTTGCCCTTGGCCAGCTCTTTCCAGGATGAGCTGCCAGGTCTAGGTCCTTTGGGGGGTGAGAAAGAAACCTGGATGCTGTTTCCTTTTTTTTCCTCTGCCCTTGGCTTTAGACAGCCTCTCCATCCTTGCAGGGAGGTGTCTGAGACCTTGACAATTACCTGGAGAGACTTTCCTCTCTTGTTAGCCTCTGTTGTCTCCCTGGCCAATAAAGCAGTGCTGGAACCTGGCGTTAACTGGGCCCTGGCCTGCCCCACGGGTTCTCATGATCCCTGAATGGCTGGGAGGAGCCAAGGGAGACAGGTTTTCAGCTCCTAATTTGGCATCTTTGCTTCCTGCATTGGCATTTGGGAAAAAGAATCATGGCAGAGGCGGGGGGTTCACATACCTTGAACTTTATATAAAGGTTATGATTATGGGCTTTGGATTTCCATTAAAAGAAGTACAAAGTACAAGGGCCCCAGGTCAACAACATATGAATGCCTGGATTTATCCTGGTTTGAGTGGCAGAAGGAAGGACCCCACTTGTTAGAAAAGAAGCAGGAAAGAAGGGCAAGGAATAGAGAGAGGGCAGCCACAAAAGCCCAATACCCCTTGCCCAAGGCCAGCTGGGAAATATCCCCACATGATGCCTGCCCTACTCCATGGAGACAGGGTCTGCAGAACCAGCAGCAGATGTGCCGGCTGGGGCAGGAGGTAACTTAAGATCTGAGCAGGGATCACCTTGCAGAAGGAATGCCCTGAGCTGGAGATAACACCCCCTTAGTCCAATTAACCCTTGAAGCTCTGGATTCTCATGTTGTTTGGGCCTGGGAAGTGGAGAAAGTGAAGAGATGTGAGAAAACACATCAGACATACTGTCAGAACCTTGACCCATTCCACAAGGAGAGATGAACTCGGTGTAACAGGAGGGACTCAAGAGGGTCACAAAGAAAGACTCTCCAGCAGCAGATTGTAGCCAATTCAAGGCAATGAATAACCCCAGATTTATCCTGGGCAAGGACTGGGGAAGGCCATAGGTATATATTCTTGAGGCTCGGGGAGCTGTGCTTTTCATGGTTCCTCAGGGAGGGCATGGCAGCAGATACCTCGGTCTTCTCCTTGCAACCTGGTGGTGATCCCACCTTGGTGGCCCAGCACAGTGAGACTGCAAAGTGGGGCCAGCTGAACTGGGTTGGAATCCCCGCTCTCCAGATGGCTAGCTGAGTTACTTGGGGAGAGCACTTGATGGGCCTCAGTTTTTCATCTGTAAATGGGTTTCAGATAATACAGATTTCCAAGGAGGTTTGTAAAGATGAGATTGAGAATAATGAATGAAAAGTGCTTAGCACATTGCCAGGCATTTGGTAAACATGCAGTAAAGAGGGGTAACTTCTCTCATCCCTATGTCTTTTCTCTGAATAGCTTTGCCCTCTCTGAGTCTGCTCATTGGTCAGTGCCACCATTATGGTCCCAGGAGAAAAAGCCACTCATGCCCACTCACTACTAGCCCCACCTCCCTTGCCTCCAACTAGCACTGCTCAGGAAGTAAATCCCTGCCCCCTCTTGAAAATAATGACCCAGGCCCAGCAATTGCAGAGCAGCAGGGCCTGCAACCAGGGGGACTTGGGTGGCCTGGCTGGCTGCAGGCATCTGCCAGCCCAGCCCTGTGGTGGTCGAGTATGACATAGGCAGCAGGTGCTGTGCAGCTTTTGTCCCCCAGCATGTCGCTCAGAGCTCTCCCAGCACCCGCGTCACTCCCTGGCTGGAACGCAGCTGGGGCACCATTGCCCATCTGGAACGCTTGCTGTGACAGCAGCCTGGGGCCGACAGGGAGGCCAGGGACACAGCCCCTGCCTCCCTTCAAACTTCCACACTTGTGGGGAGGGTGGGCAACAGGACCCTCCCTCTAGAAGTGAGATGGAACCAGCTAGATAAGACAGAGCATACCTCTGGGATGGGAGCATCCTTCTCTTTTTGTTCTCTTGAATTCTCCTGCAACACTGTAATAATAACAGTTTATGGCCCTCTTTACAGCATGGAGTTTGAGCAGATCAGTGGTCTCTACAACCCTCATGAGTGGTATTGGCCTCAGTATTACTTTCATTTTACAGCTGAGGAGAGGTGAGGGTTAGGCTTGGTAACTTGCTGCCTATCTCATGCCAGTGTGGCCCCATTAGGCACCAGGACTTCTGACCACAAGTGCAGTAGATCAGGATGAGGAAATGAGCGGGGATGGACACACGGTAGAGGTGAGCCGGACCCCCATAGAAGGTGTCCATTGTGTGGCCAGTTACTCCACCACCAGCTGTCATCCTCCTCGAACAGAAAGCCAAGCGTGGCAGCTCCCTGGGGAATCAAGGGATATGCTGAGGATGTGGTTGGAGAGGAGCCCAGCTGGAGCTGACCATGGAGCCCAAGTTGGCACAGAGCACGGGATGCCTTATGACCACAGCTGAGGGGCAGAGGGAGTAGTGTCCTACCAGACACAGAGCGTTCATCTGCCCCCAGCAAAGTGGGTTGAGACACAGGCAGGGCCCTGAGGTGTAAGTGTGGACCTCGAGGCACAGGGTAGGGTGTGGGCCTGGCTTAGGGCAGAGAGCAGGTGTTCAGAAAGCCTCATGGACTAGATGGAGCAGCTGAGAGCAGCAGAAGGACAGGACTTGGCAAAGAGAGTTAATTCTATCTCCTGGGCCACCCCCACCCGCTCTGGTCTGTATAGACCCCAATTTCATTCCCAGTTTATGAGGAGTCTCATTACCAAGCCACAGACAATAAAACCTGCCTGACCACTCTGGCCCGAATCTCATTAGAGGACATTAGTTCCGCTGGCTGGTGGCTCTGTTGGGACATAGCTGTAGGCGTGGCCTGGGCGTCACAACAGGCCATTGGCCATGGATGCAAGAGTGCCATTGGGAGTCTGAGTTCAATTTATGGGCTTAAATAGAGTTCCTCCTTCCAAAGACCTGAATGCATGCTCCCTAAAGCCAGAAACTTGGGGTCTCTTCCGCCCACATAGACTCTCTGTTCTGCACCATGCCTGAAGGGGAGGAGGACACAGCTCCCTCTGGGCTATTCCAGGAGTCTGCCTTCTCTGGGAGGGGCTGGCAGCAAAGAACATCCTCCTTCCCTGGAAGAGGACCTTTGGGGCCAGGGCAGCACACCAGAGGCCAAGGCTAGAGTCCTCACAGCAGCCGTGGCCTGAGTCTTGGCCTATCTTTCCATCCAGAAGCAGAAGGAAGGGACATTTTACCTGCCTATGAAAGCCTGAGAAAGCCAGCTCCTTCCAAGAGCCACCTGCAGCCTTGGCATGAGCTTCCAGGTCCCTCCCTGAGGTTGAGTTCCTTGGTGGGGGCTTGGATTCCATATCAGGGTTCTTCACACCAGAGATGAGACCATTTCTATCTTAGTGATTCTAGTGCCTGTGAGCAGCCAGCCTCTGCTCTGCCTGTATCCCTCTCTGTGTTATCATTCTTCCTTGACTCTCACTGTATCAGAATACCACCATGGCTCGGGATGTCACCATGGAAAACAAGATCAGAGCAAAGGAAAACGTGCCCCCTCTTGGTACCTCAGGCTTGGTTGAAGGAAATGTGGACCAGGCCCAAATAACTGCTCCTAAGCATACCTGGGCTCCCTTGTATGCTCCGGTTGGGGGTCACATGTGTCAGCCCACACTTTGGCAGGTAAGCTGGCATTCCCACCAAATGAGTCAGTGGAGATGGGATCACCGATGTGTTTGGGCAACACGAGTGAGCTCTGCGCTGAGGAAGGAGGCTGAAGGCCTGTGTTGGCCATGGAAGATCCTTGCAAGGCCCTGCCTACAGCTTGTCTGAGGCTCAAGCCCCACCTGGGGTTGAGAGGTGGCTGCCAGGAGCTCTATTCACTATGCCCTGAGCCACACCCCACATGGTTCCCTCTTCAGTTCTTGTATCTTGTGGGAAAATGCTGTCAAGAGTGGTAAAGAAGGTACCTCAGAGCCAAGCCAGCCCTGTGCCACTTCATGTGAGTCCTACTATAGAGGCTAAATGCCCACTCACATGCTTGTTGGTACCATTGTGGCTGCAGCCCTGGTTTATACCTCACCCTGACTCCTGGCTCCAATGTGCCCACACAGCCACTTAGATGAATACACCTGAGTAGACACTCATATGCCCAGGAGCATGGGATAACTGCCCCTCCTTCCCCGGTTCACCACCCACTGTCCTCTCCCATGCTCCTCTCTGTTCATGCCAAGTGCTTTCCTACCCCGGTGCCTTTGCACATGCTAGTTCCTTCACATTCTCCCTATTTCCCATAAATATTAACTCTAAATGCTGAAGTCAAGAATCACTTTTATCATGAAGCCTTTAATAGGCCAACCCCATTCCAGTGAAGGTAACTTCTTGCATCTCAAAGCCCCCAGCACCTCATCCATGCCACCCTGTGACAGTCATTACTCTCATCTTGCTAGATAGTTACTGAGATTTATTGTCTCCACAAAACAAAGAACATCACTGCTGATGGGGCTTGGTTTCCTCAGGGAACACAGTGGAGCAATGCACATGCTGTATGGAGAGATGGTTGCTTGTGTGGACTGTGGATGATGATGATAATAAGAAGAATAGCAAACTTCCTGAGAGTTCCTGGGTACCAGGGACTGTTGGAAGCATCTTACATGTAATGTAGTAACTGGCTTAATTTTCCTATCAACTCATATGGAGTTATTTCTATTCTCCCCACTTTCACATATGAGAATACAAGGCCCAGGCAGGATTTGGCTAACTCGCCCATGGTCACACACCTAGTAAGTAGCAGAGCAGGAGACAGGTCCAAAAAGTCAGGCAAGTGCCTCTGACCCTCAGACATGTGGCTAAGGTGCCTCTTTTCCGGGGGGGGGGGGGCAGGAGAGTAATAGAGGAGACAGCTTACTAAGCCAGGTCTAATGCTTCCACAATCGTCCACCACCTCCACAGAGTCCCTCATTACTTACACTCGTGTCCCTTTGATCATACAGGGATAACCAGGCGATGCGGTTGTATATCCCTGGAGCATTTGGGGAGTTATTGGTGCTGTGTTCTGGGAGACTCCATAGTAGCACTGGTGTGTTCTTTGGATAGCTTAGAAGTATTAGAAGTGTTATGTTTCTCCTGCCTGTTATGTCTCTTCTTCTGCCTCTTCTGCCTCAGGAGTATCTGCATGGTTGCGCTGCCATGATATGTCCTGGTGTTACCACTCTTTCATCCTCCGAGGCAGGGACCACTGATGCCATTGTGGAGCCTCCCACCACAATGAGACCAGCGGCAGGTGTAGTGGCTTTTCTACAAGAACCTGCCTGAGACCACCCCCAACTGCTGTTCTCAGGCTGGCCCTGGGTCCTGGGTGGGTCCAGAGCTCAGTAAGCTGATCCTATGCCAGCCCATCCTAAACTAAGAGAGGGCAGGGAAGGATTTAGGGTGTTCACCTGCACTGCTGCTTTGATCTCCTGGGATAAAAGGGCTGATGCTTCCTCTGCTCCAGGAAGTATGGTACAAGGTACTGGGATAGAGGCACTTGATCTGGGGCCAGGCATCCTGGCCTCACAGAAGGAGAGAACTACCCCAGAAGCAGAAAAATCAAGACCCCCTCCTGGTGTCATGGCTCAGGACTAAGTGGCATCTCCAGTCAGTACACGTGCAGATTGTCTTCTTGGGGTTACCCATAGCCAAAGCTCCTCCCAGGACCCCTGATCCTGTAGGTCACCATGTAGGCTCAGGCCTCACAGGCTCCCTTGCTTAATTAGGAAGGTAACTAACTGAAGAACAGTCATCTGATCCGTTTCGACGCCAAAGAGAAATTCCTCCTGGACCCTCTGCTGTTGCAGATTATCCATGCTCCGTTAGCTTGAATTACCACACGGCTTCTGTGGCCAGACACCAGCCAGACCCGGGCAGTAGGCTCCTGGGCTGGAATCTGCCCTGTACCTAGGAAATGGGTGGAAACCTTAGGAGGAAGGTGAGCTTAGGACCTGCCTAAGTCCCCCACCAGAACCAAGGATTTCCCAGTGAGCACTAAGGGTCCCCATGCCCAGGACCTGCAGATGATTGTTCCACTCTTAGACCAAGTCACTCTTATGCCCCTCTTCTCTGCTCCCTGAGGCTGGACTTCCTTGTTGGGGTTTGAATCCATGGCAGAAGCATCATTCAGCAGCTTCCAGGTTTAAATTGGAGCAGAAGCAGAGACAGGCATCTCCCAGAGTGTAAATAAGATCGGAGCAGAGCAGCCACACTGCTGGATGATTTTATTATGATTGCCCACCTCCCCCGCCCTCAAACTGCCTCAATCTCATTGGCCTAGATTGCTGCACCTCTCAGAATGATGGATGGATCTCCTCTCCCTTCCCAGGCAGGATGGCCAGCCCTGCTACTGAGACACCCTCCTACCCTTGCCCTTCCCAGATTTATTCCCTGTATTTATGGTACCCAGAGAGTCATCAGTGTCCTGGGCCGGCTGAGCACTCATTATCTCTGCACTTGATGGATGGGCCTTTGGAGGGACTTAGGCGACACCCCCCCCCGCTCCCCTGTGCCCCCCTCTGCCCTGGCCATAGCATGCCTCCCAACTCTCCCAGGAGTCAGATAATGGTCTAGGGTCAGTGCTGAAGGGAAGCAGCAGTGATGGAGAAGGGAAGGCGCTAAAGTCTGTGGCGCCCACCTCTGAGTGCCACTGCCTCCTTGAGAACAGTCCCTGTGGCCTTCCCCATCCCCTAGCACCATTCCCAGGAAATGGCCCCATTACCCTCTCCCACTCCATTATCCCACCCTCACTGCACTGTGTACACAGTTTGCACTGTAATAATAATGTGTGGTTTATGTGTTTCTTTACAAGTGTTTTTATGTCCTCTGTACGTATGTGAGGAGGGGTGTGTGTGTGTGTGTGTGTGTGTGTGTGTGTGTGTACGTGTGTGTATGTGGATATGCATGCACATGAGGTCACCTGCTATCTGTGTGCATATGTGAGCCTGCTCCTGATTACACTGATCGCCATCTTCATGAGGCTAAGGCTCCTACCCAGCTGCTGCGGTTAGGGGCAGAGCAGAGCCTGGGTTATTAGAGGTGGGGATGGAGAAGAGTAAGAGAAGAAGAAGGGGAGGCAATCAGAAATGATGACCATCTGAGTCAGGGTCTACACTGCCCCTCAGCCACCATTCAGAGAATGGGACAGAGGTCAGTTAGATAATTTTTTTGTCTATAGGATCACAAACAACTAGTTTGACTATTTTTCTCCTCTAAATTGACTAAACCCACCAATTACTTTGGAGCCAAATGATCTTAGTACTTAATGACTTCCGTGTCAGCATGTACATTGGTATCTTGGATATCTTGTCTTCCTCTAAACTTAAGCTCTTTACCTCTAGGATGGGAGAGATCCTAGGAGGCTTACAAGAGGTAAATAATGCATGGAGTTGAAGGAGAGATTGTCTTAGCACCAAGAGGCTACTGTCAGCCACTGCTTGCCCAGGGACACTAAATTTAGAGGAGGGTCCAATCCCCAAAGGAGGACCCCTTCCAGGAGCATGTGGCCAGAATGCTGCAGGAGTGGTCCCTTCACCTGGGTGGCCAACATGGATGGGTACATCAGGGCCTTGGCTCCCATAGGTGCCTCCACCCATGGGTGGTCACCTGGGAAGATGCCTGGTGGCTCTTGGGAGCTACCTAGGCTCCCTTATTAAGGGATAGCTGGAAGGAAGAACTAAACAAGAGGTACAGGATTCTGACTTCCCTAAGTGCCCTATGCGAGATTTTGTGGAATCCCCTTGCCCTTGGCATTGTGAGAGTGGGAGGCAGTGTCATTGCTGTATTTACTAAATGGTGTGTCCCCTGAGTACCAGCCATGGATGTGGGATCTGAGGACACAGCGGCAAACACAATGTCCTGGATAGCATTTGACCTCTGACTTCCTGCACAGCTGGTGACACCAGAGTATGTCAGTTCCTTCAGGCAGGAATGGCCACCGTGCAGAGGCCTGGCTTGGTAGTCTAGAGAAAGAGCTGAGGCCTGGTGGGTCATTCCAGCATGAGCCTCTTGCCCTCCCTTACCCCTCTCTGCATGTACATGCTGGGGCAATTGTGGCTGTCCTGGCACTGTGCCCTCCTTCACACTGCAAGGTGAGCCCTCTTGTCCCCCTCCTACACCTAGGTCTGGAAAGTGCCATCCAGCAGGGGCCCCATGAAGATACCTCACTGCCCCGCAGGGGAAGGTAAAGAGGGCAATCCACATTGGAAGGGAAATCAAGAACTGCAACACACCATTCCAGCCCTAAAACCCCCTACCCACATCCCTACCACTTGGCTGATCCTTCAGCTTCAGCATGAATACCTCCAGTGGCCAGAAACTCACTCCCCACCATGGAAACCCTTACAGCCCCAACCACCCCAAATTCCCTCTCACACTGAGCTGAGATCTATGTCCCTGAGGCTCCCGCCCACCAGTCTTGTCTCTGTCCCTCAGAATTGCATGGGACATATCTGATACCACACATGATGTCCTTCAGACACTCAAAGACAGCATGGGCTCCAGAGTTTCCTCTCTGTGGGCTCAGGTGACCCACTGCCACATGCCTCACCATCTCAGGTGCTGTTCTCAGAACTAAGGTGTGAGACCCCACCGTAACAGCAGGGGTGCCCGATCTTGAACCCAGTGTTCCAGGTGTGGACTGAGAAGAGGGGATTTCAGTCTGGGTTTCCTGCACTGAGCCCCAGCTGCCTGCGATCTAAGAGGAAACAGTGGGTGGATTGTCTTGTCTACAGGCTTCCCACCATCCTCCATCCCACCCTTTCCCACCCCTGTTTTCCTGTGGATTAACAATAAATTTTGGTGCAAGATCTGCTTATCTGCAGTGGAAATTAAGGACTTAAGTTGGTTAAGGGGAGAGAGCATATTGCAGAGGATCAGGGTGCCAAGGGGTGGGACTGGGGGATGGTGATGGTGCCAGCCAGGGCTGGGGGACACAACCCTCTGCTTGTATTAGTCACCCTAGTGGCATCCTGAGCTGGCATCCCCAGCTGCCTGTGCCCTCCTGGGGACAGATGCAGGGCCACTTTGGAGTAGGGTGGCAGCTTTGGAAGGAGGTGCACCACAGGGCTACCACAGGTGAAGCCATATCCTGGCAGCCTCTCATTTTGCCCACTGGCATCTCATGACCCAGTGCAGTGGCTCTGTGGCAAATCAGGGCCCTAGGAGGGCAAGCCATGGCCTGTGGCAGGGTGGGGCACTCGCTTTTTGTTATTAGCATATAGGAAAATTCTGCAGTGGGAAGAACCAGGGCCCCCACTCCATGGCTGGTCCATGAGGACCATGCAGGGACTGGCATGACCCTCAGGTGCCCACCATGGCATCCTCACTTCCTTGTTGAGACTGGCATAGCCACTGGCCAACCTGGCTCTGGCAGCCTGAAGTTGAGGGGCTCTTCTAGCCCCAGAGAAGCTGAACCTCTCTTTATCCCAAGGATAAAGAAGCCTTCTTGAATGGCCAGGAAGGGCTCACTCAGGGTCTGTCCTCCATGGGCCTCCACCTCCCCAGCTCCACCTTCCCCTTCCCCAGGCTGGCATCAGCCTCCCTGGCATCAGCCCGGCTCCCTAACGGGATGCAGAGAGCGCCATGGTGTGGCACAGGGCTGACAAGGCCACCTGCTTCTCTTCTCTGAATACCTTCCCAGCCTGCCCCTGAGGCTGTGAAAAGGAAGATGACTGGAAAGCTAGCCCATGAGGGAGCTAGACGCTAAGAGGGAAGGGGTCAAGGACATGGCTGCCACCCAGGCCAAGCTCAGGACCTGCCCCAAAGAACACTTCCAATCACCATTATGCACTGGTAGCAGCTACCAGGAAACCAGAAGAGCAAAACTAGAGGTGGACCAAGAGAGGGGACAGGAAGGGACATGGCAGAAAGATGGCAGGGTAGTGTGTTTCACTCTAGTGAGAGAGAAGCCAGAAATTGGGCCCTCAAGTCCAAGAGTCTAGCTGGTTAATAATTAGTAACTTGGGTTAATAAACGACTGGTGTTTTTTTCTCCAGTTTCGGCTCCCTGTCCCTATTCCCCAACCCTGGAGATCTTTCTAGACTATGGCCAGGCCAGAAAGAAGCTCCTGCCCCTGCCCTGGGCCACCACCTCCCAGGCAAGATTCACCCTCTGACCCTCCCCTGCTCTCCCCAACCCCCTCTTCTAGCTGGTTTCTGGTCTCCAGAGCCGGTGGTGTTTAATCTCCAGGAGATTAGTGACCTGCTTTCACAGCCCTCCCCCACAGGCTGCTTGGACACCCTTAGATATTCTCTACTGGAAGGCCAGGCCCTGTGACCACCCAGGGAGAGTTGAAGCCCTCCTCAGCAGTGCAGTCTGCCCCCGTTGACTCTCTTGGCTGTGGATCCTTTCTACTGGCCATTTCCCTAATCCATTAGGTGAGGTCTGTTAGTCTATCAACAGATATTCTTTGCACATTCATTGTGTGCCAGGTACCATATGTTAAGGAAAAAATGTATAAAGCAACTTGAAATGGGGTAAAAGGCATTATTCAGCTGGTACACTTCAGGGGGCACCTGAAGGCCAGCCAGCTCCAGCACAGTGAGTTTGGGTGAGGACGGGAAGGGCCACATGACCTTGGCTTTGCATTTTTCATATCTCACTGCTGGATGGAGGGTGTCCCTGTTTCTCTGGTGCAATCCTAGCTGGTGGCCATGAGAACTATTTTCTGGGGTTGTTTTTGTAGACCAGGCCAGAGGAGAGGGAGAGGGCAAAGGAAGAGAAGAGAAAGGCAGCAGTTGAAGCGAGGGACCTGGGAGGGGCTCCCGCCTGCCCTAATTGTCTGCATGTGCTGGGCTGAGAGTGCAGTGGTGAGGGGCCATCCTCACAGCAGAGTGGCCCTGGACCCAGGGGCAATGCACAGCCCTCGGCGGCTCCCTCGTGCTGCAGACTTAGAGACAGGCTGCGTGATCTATGCCAGGGCTCCCAACCTCAGCACCACTGACTTGGGCCCACCAAGTGGGACCCCAGTTGGACCCCACCAAGGGCTCTGTTGGGACCATCCTTGCTCTGGAGGACATTTAGCAGCATCTGTCCTCTCCCTCACTCCCCACACAGTATGACGTTGCTAAATAGCCCCTGGAGGACAGCCGGTCAGGAACTGGTGGGCTGGCCTTTCATCGCAGGTAGACCTACTTCTCCAAAGACACTTGCCACCCTTTTCTACGGACACACTCTAGGTTCCAGCCCAAACTCACTGCTCTGGCTCCTCTGCGCTTGTACCCCTCAGCAGGGTCACCTGCTGCTGATGGCTGAGCCACCTGTGAAACACCTGGCTCCCAGTGGCCCTCCCCAGGCCTCTCCCTCTGCCCCCCGGTACTGTGTTGCTTGGTACTCAGTCTTGGTACTTTCTCTTTTTCCCTTGCCTTCACTCTGAGCTACTTAAAAAAGGGCCTTAAATCTCTGCTGGCCCCAGTTCAGTGTCCCATAAATGTAGACTAAAGTGATGGGAGCTGGCTGGCTTCTCAACCCCAGTAGGCTCTGAGGTTTCCTGCTCCTGATCCCCTCTCTGTGTTGTTCTTGGCACTGTTTAACCTATAGCCAAGAGAGGAAAGCTTGCAATGCTTCTGTTTTTCCTGACACCTCCATACCCACCTCATTGTGTTCTCAGCAAACAAAATCATCTTTTTCTCCATTTGATCAACATTCACTAAGCACTGGGAGGCTCCGTGGTTTGTGTGTATGTGTGTATGTGTGTGTGCATGTGGATATGTGCGTGGCTTCACAGGCGGGTGCCAAGTGATGTCACATTTCTATGTGTGGGATGTGAGTGGGTCAATCAGAAATTCTACCATCCACACCAGGGTTTGTCATGGTGTCTTCTCTTCCACTGGTTGCTCTGCATCCATCTGGGCTTACCTTCTGTGTAAGCGGTGACCTCTCATCCCACCACGCCTGTACTTTTACTCTCCCCTCCATTTAGAGGGCCCTGCCTCACAGCCTGGCAAACTCCTACTCATCCTTCAAAACAGTGAGATCTTACCGCCTTGGGTGCACGCTTCCTTTTCTACCCCCCCATCATAGTTTTTTCCTTCTGTCATCAGGGTACTTTGCGAACAGTCCCATAGGAGCAGTGATCATGTATCCTGTGTCCTTGAGATCGGGGTCTGAATCCGTCACGGGCATGTGTTTATATTCCTAGTTGTTGGCACTTGATAGAGTCTTACTACGCATTAATTAAATAAATGGGAATAAACTGCTTATTTTGTTTTCCAAAGCATTTTCTTTGTACTGTGTTAAAAGTGTCTCTCTGTAATGACTTTGCTTAACCTTCCTGTACTGCTCCCACATGCCTCTGTGAATATACGCATGCATACATACCCCAGTGTTCAGCTGCACACATGTGTTTGGGTCTAGGTGCATGTACGGTGTGGCCCTGTTTTGGTGTTTCTATAAATTTAAAGGTGCTCAGTCCCCAGTGCTGCTCCCCAAGCTGATAGTCCCTCAACCTCCTCGTCCTCCACCTTTGAGAGCTGAAGGGGGAGGGCTGGGGTAACTGTTGGAGACCCCTGCTCCTGGGTTGCCTGTCCGTCCTGGGGTAGCCCAGGATCTGCAGGCTGGGTTGGGGGGCAGAGCCCTCCCTGGCCTAGTCACATCACACCCCTTCCCTATCCATCTCTGCCCTGTTTAATTGGAATTTGGCTAGTGGAAACCATCTGTTCTATTCCGTCCTGTTTCCATGACAACCAAGTGGCTTGAGACTAAGGTTGGTGGTGAGAGAAGTGGCCTGGGGGATGCTGGGTAAAAACAGCTAGGTCCTCCCCCTCAAGCCTGTCCGCCTTGCCCTCTCCTCTCTTCTGTGCCCTGCTTTCACCCCCAACCCAGAGTGAAATCAACCTGCCCCCTGCCTGAGAGCTGGGGTCCCCCAGTGTCACTCTGCCATCCCAGCCCGAGCCCAGCTCTTCCCAGGCCCTTTTTGGCTTCCTACACACAGGGTTCCTCTTCCCTGGCCTCCATTCATAAGTCCTTTCCACCGCAGACTGTCCCCTAGGAAAGGGCAGCATGGGGACCACATGACAGCCTACACTTGGCCTGTGCTATTGAGCCTTGGCCACCTTTGTCTTAGCTGCCACCTCACCCTCCCCGGGTGCCTCACAGGCTCCCTATCCTGCCCCTCCTTTGCAGGCACAGAAGGTTCACATATGATGGTCAATTTATTTTTCCCTCCACAGCCCACGTCCCAGTGCCCATTTCCCATAGATGACAGGGCCTTAGGAGTAGGGTGTAGCCTCCCCAGGGAACTAAGTACTACCTTAGGGCACCATGGAAAGACCATCTTTAGATAGGGCCAGTGAGCACCTTGGCCCCTTGCACAGTGACAGAGAGAAGACTTCTGAGCCCAGCACATATGATGTAGCAGCCTGAGGCGGGTGCCCCTGGACTCCCAGGAGCTCAGACAGACCCAGTGTGCTGGGATGGAAGGGAAGGTTTTCCTCTCTCTTCTCCAATAGCTAGTTCTGTTGTATGGTGTTATTTTCTGCCCTAATTTCTCTGTCTATGGCAAAGTCTCTCCGTGCCTGCTACATTACCAGGGACCCGCCTGTCTTCGAAAATAAGTGGTGCGCCTTGTCAGGTGACCTGTCTGTAGCCCTGGTCTCAGCAGTCACATGCATGATATGTAGGAAATAGTTGCTACAGTGTGTGTGGTGGGGGGGCGGGGGTGGCAGCTGCCTAGAGGTCTCTGCGGTCACCTCCTCCACCCCTTGCCATAGAGTCAGTCCTGAGCACCAGAGGGATGGTGACATCTCAGGCCCCAGAAGGTCATTGCTCACAGCAGCTGTGCTGAGCTGGGGATCCCCACATTTGGGGGCTGCAGCAGCCTGGCAGAGCTTGTCAACAACCTCCTCACCATCCTTCCTTCTTCATGCACTTCTTTCTTTTTTTATTAAGATATAATTCACATACCATAAAATTCACCCTTGTAAAGTGTGCAGTTTGGTGACCCGTAGCATATTCACAGAGTTGTGCGGCCACCATCCAAACACCTCAGAAAGAAATCAGAACCCAGTACACCAGCCACGCCCCTTTCCCTGCCCCCCCCCCGCCCCAGGACCACTTCCTGTGCCTGTACATTTGCCTGCTCTGGGCCTGTCACATACATGGAACGATACAGCTTGTGGCCCTTTATGACTCACACCTTTTGGCCATGTCAGCGCCCTACTTAGCATCAGTGGCACTCACTTGCCCACAAGGTGAAGTTCAGACCTTTGTTAACACAAGGCTCTTTTAAAACCACTCCTACCTTCCTTTTAATCACCCCCATACCCCCATTTGCCTTAGATTCCCAATGCTCTCACCACAATCATGCTTTTAAAGACAACCTTGCCCCTTCCTCTCCCTCTCACCTCCCTCTCTGAGGGACTGGTGCTCATCCTGCAAGACTCAGCTAAAAGTCTCTCCTCTGATGTGATACCCCATCATTCACAGATGGAATCACCCCTTCTTCCAAACTCCCATCACTTTTGGTCCATACTTTAAAAAGCAAACAAACAAAGCTTGGCACGTATCATGCAGAACTTACTTGTTTTCATGTCTGGGGCCCTTGCTAGACTGAGCTTCCAAAGAAAAAGAAAATATCATAGTCTTTCTGATTCCTTTACATTTTTCCAGCCGTCACTACTGTCAGCTCCACCAGAAATACATAATCACAGTGCCAGGCACATAGTGGATGCTCAGTAATGTTTTATGAGTCAGAGTAGGAGAAATAGAAGAACTAGAAACTATAGATTTAATCTGAGAGACATAACTCCATGGAAGAATGTGGAAGGAGTGGAGGGTTCAACAGCTTGGTGTAGCAGAGACAAGGTGGTTGTGACTGGGCCTGGAATATACCTTTGTGGGTGATCGGGAGAAAGCGGAGGCAGGGTCATCCCACCATGAGAAAGCACCCAAGTGGCCACTGGCATGGGTGGGCACATGACAGGGTGGAAGGCTTGGTAGGGATGGAAGCAGCCACAACAGAGAAGGTGGGGTAACCTTTAGGCACAAAAGGGCAGTGGTGGGTACAGGGGAGGGTGCTGCCAGTGGACAGGAAAACTGTACAAAAACCCAGAGGCAAGCAAGAGCCAAGCCTTAAGATATCTGGGAGTAGAGCCCAGCGTGGTGGAGGGAGAGGGCGATGGTGAAGCTGGGTGGGGAGAGTGAGCAGGAGCTCAGGTGCCCATGGAGCTTTATGACAAGGCAACAGCAGTGGCCCTACACATGCATCTGGTTGAAACCTCATCTGTCAAGGTCACTTAGAGATGGATAGACTTTCCCTGTTCACTCCAGTCACTAAGGGCAGCAGTGGAAATTACTGGAAGGCAGGTGATGCATCCAAATCCCTCTCTTCCTCCCCCAGCCCCATGGGGAAGAATTGAAGGACAGGAATGGATTTGAGTTCCCGGCCACATGCTAGCCTGTGCCCTTGAACTCTGTGCCAGCCCTCTGATCCTCAGTTTCTTCTACTGTAGATACTGGCCAACTGAGGATACAGGATGCTGGTGACAGCAACCCTGAGGAATTTATTGAGGATGGAAATGACCAGAAAGAGCTGGGTTGGTGTTTACCCTAGGTGTGCCGTGGGCACAAGGTAACCAATGCAGGAAGCAGAGGCCATTGTCCCTCTAATTCCTTGCCTCTCTTTTATGCCATATCCAAGGGATTAGAAGCCTTAATGGGGGCAATTCCATGCTGTTTAGTTGAAATAGACTTGAAAACAATCAGTACTGCGTGTAATTTCTGGGTATGGGGTAGGGAATAAATTTAGCTCCCCCCCTTGGTCCAAGGATAGAGATGTGCAGAGAAGATATACTTGGGTCTCTCCTTCTTTGTGGCACCCAGCAGTTCTCAGAGCAAAAAGAAGTCAGTCCTTCCTGCTGCTGGAGGATGAGGTGGGGTAAATGCAAGGGCCAGGCTGCAGTCTTCCCTAGTGGGAGTCACAGAAGCTGCAGACCTTCCTCACCGGGGTCCAGTTCCCAAGGTGGGTGCCAAGCAGGCCTTCTGCCCCAACAGAAACAAAGCTGTTGAATGGCCTGTTAATCTAGGATGCTGGTCTGCTGGTGTCAGTGCTGAATAGCGAGAGGAGGTAGCTTCTTCCCCTTGAATGAAAAGTTATTTGATCTCTGACAGAGGAAAAAGGAGGGGAAGGGGAAGAGAGAGGAGCAAGGGCCTGGCTCCAGGCCCAAATGGAGGCCACCACAGAGGGTTTTAGTTCTCCTAATAACAATCATAAATAAAGGAGAACAAGCATCTCTCTTGTCTTGGCTCAAGGCCATTATTTTGTGCAGGGCCTCCTGCTGCTCCTGCCTCTCCCACAGCTCAGGATGGGGATGTGGAAGACAGCTTGTCTGCAGGGAGGAGTAGTCACCACCTGTCTCACCTGCACAGGTGGGAGAGATGGGCTCCGCAGACCTGAGTGCACCCCTCCCCAACTCTCCGTGCCACTGAGGTGCCCCAGGTGGCTACAAGAGCCACCCACCCAGTCTCCCTGCCTCTGCTCCTCACAGTTTATTCCCAGGAGCATCAGTGATATTGTAGAAATAGCCCAGATCGTTGCGGCCCTCTGCTCATACCCTGCACCAGCTCCGAACTCACTCAGAGCAGCCTCTGTCATCTGGACCCTGCATCTCTGCCCCTGCCATGGGAATGTTCTTCTCTCAGGTAGCTACATTTGGGCTACTCGCCTCCTTTGCTTCTTTGCCGAAGTGTCTTTTCCTGGTGAGACCTTCCCAGGTCACCTTTTGCCAAAATAATCCTACACAAACTTTCTCTCACTCAAACTTTATCTTTCATTGCTAGAATCTAAGCTTCACCAGCACAGAGAATGTTTGTGTGTTTTGTTCAGTGCTGTACCCCCAGGACCTAATAAGTGAATGCCCCAGAGCACAGCCATTGCCTCCTAGCCTTGTACACATGAGCACACACATGTACATCCACAATGTCTTCTGCAAAATCCTGCTTCCCTAGGCCTGCTCCAGCGAGCCACCCCTGAGCAGTATGTGTCCCAGGTCCCTGCCCAGCCTCAGTGTGGGCTGCCCCTGACAGCACTCACCTCCTGCAGTCCCTATGGCATCTACAGAGTCCTCAACTCCTGTCCTGCCCACTTCTGAGGTCAGGGCTGTCTCCTATTTTACACTTGAGGAAACTAAGGTCAGAGAGTTAATGACTTGCTTGTACACACCACACCCTGTGCCCGCAGGGCCAGTGTGAAGCCGGAATCACTCTCGGGCCTTGGCCAGAGCTGTCCACATTTTCCTCGAATCTCTCTCAGAGCTACAGAAGAATGGCCAAGCACTTCTCCATCTATGGCCCACACCTGCCCACCTGGCCCAGTTGCAGGGAGGCCAAGCAGGGGAGTGAAGGCCACAGGAGGGAGGATGTCCTCTGTGAGCTGCGTCCCACCCAGAGCCAGGGGCAACCTGCATGCTGCCCTATGTCCAGTGCACCTGGCCCTCCTCCCTGGTGTGCACACAGGCCTGGCTGTGCTGTCTGTCCTCTCCCTGCTCTGCCCACCTCCTAGGAGCCTCCCAGGTGCAGCAGGGCATTCTTAACGCTTTCCTCCCTAGGCTTAATAAACCAAGTTGTAGATGGAGATGCAGGAGCTGGGAGGGGCCTCTTCCTACCCTCAGGCTGTAGAATCCAGTTCACAGACTGTGACTCAGTTTCCTGTCTCTCCCCAGAAGCCCTGTCTCTAGTTATGATCACTCTGTCTCAGGAAATACTGAAGCGGCCCCCAAAAGACCCAGTGTGGGGTGTGGGGAAGACAGCCCCTGCACTCTGATGCACATTCGAGAAGGTGACATAAAAGGGAACACCAGCCAGGTGGCCTTGGATGAGCCACCACCAGAGGTGGCTCCTTCTAGCCGCAAGAAGCTTGTCCCTGGATGTGAAGGCAAGGTCCCTAGATGGGTGATTTTGGAGGAGGAGCCATTGTCTTGAAGAGGTGGCTGATAGGTCAGTAAGTAGCCAGTGTGAAAGGACAGGTGTGATGAGAGCTGATCACTCCTTCGGGACAAGTGTGCTGTGTGCCTGTGTGCCAGTCCACAGCTGGGCACTGTGGACGTAGTGGAGTTGACATGGTGGACAGGCTGAGTTGCACACATCATTAGCAGGCCAGAAAGCTGCCTTGCATTTTACATGATTGATCCTTTTGGGATCTCACTTAGAGCATGGGACAGGGGGTGCTTTCAGATAATTCAGGGAGGTGGAGACCCAGAGGGGAGTCAAACTGTGTATCCAAGTGTGCTCACATTTACCAGTGTGACCAAGCATGCTTATGTAGAAAGAACTGGGAGGGTGCCTCAGTTATTTGTCAGCTCAGTCACCATGGACACTCTCTGGCCTCATTTTTCCCATCTATACAGCAAAAAGAGCCTTTTCTGGCCCACACTCTGTGCAGAGTGGATCTGTGTGGGACTAGGGACCTTCCTCACCATCTGTCAATTCCAAGGTGCTCAGAGACCAGGTGTGTTACAAGGAGCATGGTGTCATGACTTCTGAGGGTCAATCAGGCCAATCTGAGAGCTCTAGAGATGCCCTATTGCCTCCTGCTGTCAGAAATGTATTTATTTGTCCCTTTGGCACATCATGAAGGCCCTTCCTAACATTTGGGCCTCTGGTGTATGGGACCCAGAGAGGGGTCACCGGGGAGAAACTGTGCCATTAACATTTCTCAAACCTGCCTGAGCCCCAGCCCTTTTCCATTGAGGCCCAGGGAATGCCAATGCCGAGGCACCTTGGCCTCCTGGTCCTGCCTTCCATCAGTCAGTGGTTCTTTGTTGATCTCCCATGTTCAGGCCTTGGCAGGCAGTGGGCACCCAGTGTTGACAAGGCAGAGCCCTCATGTTCTCAGGGTATTCACTGCCATTATCTGGCTCCTCACAGCGCCAAGGTCAGCTCCGCAGGCTTTGCTCATAAAAAGTTGTGCAGTGAGGAACAGCCTCACTGCACAACAGCCAGTGAGGAAGGGACTGCTCTGTTTCCATTTTAATAGATGAGGAAACAAGCACGGAAGGTAGAAGGCCACACAGCTAGCAAGTGACGGAGCTGAGATTTGAACCTAGGAGCCTAGGGCAAGAGGGCTTGTCTGCCGCACAGCTGGATAGCACAAGGATCTCTTGCAAGTGTCTCTGATGCTGTGGAATGAGAAAGGGCAAGAGGCAGGCCAGACCATTCCCAGCCAAAAGCAAAAGAGGAGACCCACTTTGTCCCAGCCCCAGAGCTGGTTGAGCCATACATGCTCACCTCATCGCCACCCCTGGACCCACCTGGATGGCATCAAGCTGTGGCTGACCCACTCCTGGGTTCAGGATCAAAAAGCATGGGGAATGGATTTCTTTTCAGCAAAAGGATGGAGATGAAACAGCAGGAAGGGTTTCCCAGCTGTCATGACTGTATGCTATTAAAACAGGCAACCGAGGGAAGTGGAGGCCCTTGCCGAGGAGGTTAATGCCACTGTTGCTTGGAGCTGTTGGAGAGGTGAGTGGAGGAAGGAAGTACAGCATGACTCCTCCAGGGTCTGGAGGTGAGATGGTGTCACACAGATTCAAGACACTGTCCCACAGGAAGTGGAGACTATCAGCTGTCCCCACACTGCTACCACTGTCTTCCTAGGACCCTGTCTGCCCCAGCCCTGCCATCGGACTTCATTAAATTGCATTTTCCCGGAGCAGGGCAGGCTGGTGACAGAATGAGTCAACGCCAGCTTGCTACAACTGTCGCCCCTGGAGCCGGCGGGCATAGAGGGAGATAATTGGGAGCAGTTTGACAGCTTAATGTCTGGGGCTGGCTTCCTGGAGCAGTGCAGGGGTGGGGTGGGGGTGGGACAGGGAGCCATGGAGGTGCGGGTAGGTGGGTTTGGGTTGGCTTCAGGTTGACCCTCCACAACCCCTTTGCCCCTCTACTTCCCCACCAGCAGCTTGTTGGGCAGGAAAATAAAGCACAGGGAAGGAAATTAGATATGGAGAATAAATTAAGCTTTCTTTATTAATTTGTCGGAACTAATTAACATCTCCCCAAGATTTGTCTCTTCTCCAGATGCCCCCCGGAGCAGGAGGAAGGGAAAAGTCTGAGCCAGGCCAGGCTTGGCCTTCGGGATCCCAGCCTTGGCTTGTCCTCATAGAACTTGTCCTCAGAGTAGAGAAGGACAGGAGAGTTGTCACCTCAAGGAGGAGGCCCTGGAGTCCTGTTTTAGGGGCTACAAGCTGAAAGGGGCCCCACAACTCATCCACTCCCTGGGTGCTGAGCATCAGAAAACCCCTAACACAGAGTCTCACCTCTCTGATGTCACCTCCTCAGTGAAGCAGAGTTGCACAGTGCCTGCATGCTCAGAGCTGGGGGATCCATCTCCCAGTGGGTACAGCTTTGCACAAAGCTCTGGCTGCAACTCTGGGAAAGAGAACTTAGGAGAAGTACTGGCAAGCTCTCAGATTTCCTTTGTAGCACAAGGCCGCCTGGGTTTGCCCTTAGCAATAATCTCAAGAGGTAAAAGGAGCAGTACCTGGTTTCATTTCACAGCTGACAAAACTGAGCACCGTGGTTAAGTACCTCAGTGAGACCACACTGGGAACAGCTAGCAGAGGCAGGACCAGAAATGCAGAGTGAGCAAATGCTCTGCTAGTGGCCTGGCCTCCTGAGAACCCATCCACCTGTTTCACCCCATGTCACCCTGACTCACACTGTGAGTCTGGCTTACTAACAGTCTCATTTCCTGGGTGTGAATTTGAGGTCTCTCTGCCCGGAAGCCACTCTGACTCCAGAAGCTCAGTCTGCTCTTTGACTTGGGCAAGAGCTTTGGTTTGTTTCCTGCAGCTGATGCCCTCCCTCATACACTGTCATCCCAGAACAGGGCCCAGCCCTGCCATGTCAAGAAATGACAGCTCTGAGAAACACCTCTCCATGGCGGCCACAGGGGAGGGAGCCACTGCAGATACCACCTTGGAGGGTTGCAAAATCCAGCCTGTTCTGCATCCCGCCATGCCATGGTGGCACTGCAGGGTTCTGTTGCCAGCAACTAGCAGCCCCCAGGAGCCTGTAACCGTGGGGGTAACCCACCAGCCCCCCGGGCCTAGAGCTTTTGCTTATCACAGTGGAGCCTGCTGGGGGGCTGCCTGCAGAGCAGAGACTCCCAGACTGGCTGAGCCATTGAGACCCTGAAGAATCACCTGGCCAGCCCTGTAGTTTAAATGAGGAAACTGAGGTCTCAAAAGAGAAAGCCTCATGGTGCTGTGGCTCTTGGCAGCACTAGGATTAGAACTTAAGTACCCCTACTCCCAGGCCAGAGGGCTTCAGGACCAGGCCAGGCCCCATAGGCCCGATTGAGGGTTCTGATTTGGGAGAAAGCAGTTGAGCCAGCTGAAACTTGCTGTGAGCTTTGCAGGCCTACATAGGGCGACTCAGAGAATCGGGACAAATCCTAGTAGCCTTGGCCTGTGGAGAGCACCCGGGGCCCACTTTAGTGTGCAGGAAAAGGTCCTGCCCCAGCCTCGAGGAATGGTCCCCTCTGTGGTTCTGTCCCTGATCCCAGAGTGGCCACACGCCAGAGTGACCACCTTTTGAGCAGCTGCTCTGTTGGTCACTTGCCTGTATCCATACATTATTCTGCTGAGTCCTTATAGCCATTTTAAGATAAAATATTAAGTCTGTTTCACACATGAGGAAATGAGGCTCACAGGGTTAAGGCAACTTGCCAGTGAGTGTAAGTGCCCAGCCCATTCTATCTGCTACCTAAGCTCCCTCCCTGTTCTCACCTTAAGAGGAGGAAGAGCTGCCTCATCCCTGGCTCTACTACCTGACCCAACAGGCCCAAGCTCACCACAGGACAGAGTGTACTTCCATTGCAGCACAAGGTATTAAGGATAGATATCAGGAAGAATTTCTCCACTAGTGAAGGGTGAAGAACATTTTGGCAGAATCTTCAATGATAGGCACCTTGAAAGAAGGGGAAGAGTTTGCTTTATCACATGGGTGGAGGTGTCTGGGTTCAAAGTGTGCCATAAGCAGAGGGTAACACATGACAGCATCCCTCTGCAACCTCTGGTTAGGAAGTCTCAAAAGCTCAAAACCCCAAATCTGACTATGCATGGCCCCCATCTGCTGCCACCTGGCCCAGAGGCTGGGCATGGGTGCCACTTCCCCAAAGGCTTTCTTGCTCTAGTCCACTTGGGCATCCTTGCCAACTGGTGCCTGGGGCAGCAGGTTGGGCAGGGCAGGGCCAGGCCTGGGCAGGTATGGTCCTAGCTACCTGTCTGAGCACCAGCTGGTTCCACTATGTGAGCTCCACCACTCCAAAGCCCACCTGCTCTGTCCTTTCCCCAAGCCTGGAGAAAGAGATCCGGAGTACCAGACACCCACCCCTTCTTCGGAAGTCGGTCCTGCTTCCAGCAGCAGAGCTGTTGCTGGGCATGGCAGGGAATAGAATGCTGGATTCTGGTCTCAGAGAGGGTTCTGAGGAGTCAAAGTCAGGGGCAGCATCACGCTGAGAGGAAGCACAGCACACAGCAGCCAGAAGACTCAGGTCCAAGTTCAGGTTCTACTATTCTTTAGCTATGCAACTTGGCAGATTTCTCAGCCACTGGGCCTCAGTTTCCTCCTCTGTAAAATGGGAATATCAAGTCACGTTCCAAAAGATGGAAGTGGAAAAGGAAAGCGTGGTAGGTGTTCAGCCAATATCGGTGGAAATGGAGCAATTTGCTGCTAGAATTGTAGGGGCAGGAAGCACAAATACTGACCACCACTATTTCCTTTTAGGGTTGAGAGAACCTCAAAAGAGGGGATGCTAAGCCTTTAAAAACGTAGGCATGTGCTCAATTTAATGACTTTGAAGATGAGAAGTTGGCTGTAAAGTGCAGGCCATTCTGACAGGACCAGGGCTGGAGAGAGATGAAGGAAGAGACACAGCAGGGCAGATGATGTAAAATAAAATGCATATTTTTAATTGCTTCAGCTCACATCTCATAAAAGAAAAAATAATAATAAAGCACAAACCTTTGCCATTCCTCAACCCCCTTTCTCTGCCATGAGTCAAGAACCAGTTCCCACCAGTTGTTCTGAGGTTCAAAGCATCTCCCCGCCCTAATCCTCACCCAACTTCCCTGCCTCCCACCACCATTGTGGGCGCCAGACCTTCCCCTGCACAGTGTGGGCACTGCCACTCCCTGGGCCAGCCTCTGTGAGCTACAGAAGGAGATGCCCAGTGGTGGCAAGCCTGGGGGGGAGGGGGCGGCCGGTGCTGGCAAACAGGACACTGGTCCTCTGGCCTGGTGGCCTCCCCAGGCCTCCTGTTGGTGATAGCCACTGTCGGGGTGCAGTGTGAACCTATCTCCTGATATCTGGCCTCAGTGTCCTTCCTACACAACTGAGGAGCCAGAGGCCAGATGTTGCTTCCCAGCTTGCTGCATCTACCTCACAGCACTGGTCTGGCACCTGCCTCAGCCTATACCCAGAGATGAGGTCTGGGGCCAGTGCTCCACTGTGCCTGCACTGCTTGCTGTCCCTGGTCCCTGGGAACCCACCCTGCCCTGCTTCCTGCCAGTCCTGGTCACCTGTCCTGTGAGGTAGGACAAACCTCCCGTCCACCCTGTCCATCCCCCTTTCTGCCCCCACTCTCAGCCCTGACTCACTGCCTCACTCCCCACTCAAGCTGTGTGTCTCCAGGACATGTCAGGACAGCGCCTGGCTTCTGGTCCTACAGGCTTGGCTGTGCCGCTCTCGGTGGGGGTGGGGCAGCAAAGAGCATTGGCTTTGACCTGCTTCTTCAGGCCTCCCTCCCTCCTCCACCCCACCCCAAGGGGACAGGTGGGGTTGAACTCCAGAGCACCTCCAGATTGCCCAAGAGGCCCTGCCTGGGGCTGCTGCAGCTCGAGATAGTGGGAGCCAGGGAATGGGAGCACTGTCCTTGATGCCTGATTTCTAAGCAGGGCTGTACATTGCCAGCCTGCCCCTCAAGACCCTTACCACGAGCCTTCACAGAGGGCCGCTTCTGGCTGGTCTCCTTCCTCATTGCTTTGGAACCCAGAATGTAGAAGGTCCAAGAGACTTAGATTCTCCAAATTCACTTCACACTCTAGGTCTCAATTTTGGCATCTTCAAAATGGGCAGCACCTTCCTATTGATTGTTCCAGAGTCCGGGATCCTCAGAGTAAATGGGACTGTGGGAGGAGAATGGGGGATTCCCAAGCAAGCTAGCCTGGACAGCAGAGGCTGGAAGGGGGTACGCCTCTTCCCACTGGGGCTGGGATTGGATGCACCCCCCACCTCCATGGCCTCTCAGCCTTCCTCTTAGAGCATCTTTCCTCTTTGCAAGTAATCTTGGCCTTCACCAGAGAGTCTGATTCTCCTTTAGTCAGCGAGCTTCCTAAGAAGTCTGGATTCAAAGCTCTTGGTGACCTGAGAAGTCGACAGGGACCTATGTCCCTTATTTGCTGGAGTTTGGCTCTTGATCACAGTTTGAGGGAACCAGATGCAAAGTGTTCCCCAGTGCAAATACCAGGCTGGGTGCTGGGGTTCCAGAGTTGAATGTGCCCCCTTCCTGGCACAGCCAAACACTAAGCACCAGGGACTGCAGTTTGAGCCAGGAGCTAGGGACAGTGGGCTTGCAAGGACTCTTGGGTGTCACTGTGGGACTGGAGTGTTGAAGTAGGAGTTTTCCAGGAGGCTGGTGTGGAGGGTGGAGTGTGGGAGGGGTAGGAGATGGGGCTGGGAACTAGGGAGGGGCAGATTGTAAAGGCCTGATAAATAGCTTTAGATTCACCTCAAGGTACTGGAGGGCTAGCTGGGGACTTGTGTCATAAGATCTGATTTGCATTCATATCTACCTGTGAGCAAAGTGGTGTGGACAGATCATTTCGCCAGCCTGGGCCTCAGTTTCCCGGCATGACTGTGTGCCTGTCTTATAAGGTTTTTGTGAAGGCAAAATGAGATTTGTTGCCTGACATCATACCCCTTAGACATCCAGTTCTGCTGAGTAAATGTTCACTATTTTTAGTGTTATCAGTACCATGATTACAGATGGAAAATGGTGGGAGCCTGATTGTCAGGTGAGCTGTCATAAGGACAGGGAGCTCGGGGGCCATATTCTAGAAAACTCAAAGGTGAGTCAAATGGATGGAATGGTGTGACTGATAGGGTTGGATCCTGGAGGTGGGGATAAGGGATGCACTTGAGAGAGGAGTTCAGTGTGGACACATGGAGGGCAAGATGCCCTCCATGCTGGCATCATGAAGGCCCTGTGAGACAGCCAATCCCTACTGCTCATCTCCTTACCCCAAGACTCCCCTTCCCATAATAACAAAAGCTATAAGTCACCATAAAGTTCAAAGGGCAAAGTCTTGCCCACTCCACTCTCCCCTTTCCCTAGTCCTTCAGTAAGCCAGGTAAGGAAGATTCAGGAAGTCAGGAGCCTTAACAGACACTAAGCCAGGAAAAAGAACCAGAGAGGGAAGACACAGCTAGTGGTGGTGACCTTCCAGCCACACACCCAGTGACTTCGAGATCTCTTCTTCTTGGCTGCTTCCTACCTTGATGAGCTGTTTGCTTATCTCATGACCCAGAGGCAGGGCCTTTGTAACCACAACAAGAGAAACAAGCACAGTACAGTTCTATGGGTTTGGGTCTGCCTGATAAGTCTTCCCCCAGTGCTTTCTATGGCCATTATCAGGTTATGGAGCAGGCCAAGTTATACCTTTCCACCCCTCTTCCAGGTAGACTCCCACTTTCCTGCTCCCAGATTCTTACCAACATCATCTTTCCAATGTCAAACAAGTCCATCTCCTCTGCACCTTTTTCCTCATCTACATATGGAGAGCCAAGAACAGCTAGTTGGTCCCCAGCTAAGGTCTGCCAACCTAAGGATTCTCAGCCTGCCCCTTCCTCCCACCCAGACCTTCCTTCCTTGGGCCTCAGCCTGACTTCTCCATCCTTTGACTTTCCCATCTATTTATATACATAATTCACCCACAACATTTCAGTTTTCCAATTGAATCATTAATTACCCCAGTAATTAAATCCAATTAGCAGTTGTAGGGGCCTTTCTGAGTGAGGAGCCATTAGCCAGGATGAAAATGCATGGGAGAGAGAAAAGAAAACCCACCCTTTCCCAGCATTAAAAATGAAAGCAGGAGTCTGCGCTGCAAAGCAGAGGGCCCCAATTAAAGCTGGGCCCAAACCCATTAAGCTAATTTGGCGTGATATCCCATCAGCCTCTGGTAGGAGTCTGATGGTGGAGCTGGCCAACATTCCCTGGTGGCAGGAGATGGGATGGGCCCTTCTTCACCTTGGGGGCTGAGCTGCCTGAACCTGGCTTAGGGAAGAGCTGATTTCTCATGAGCACTTCCTGGGGTTCAAAGCTGCTGAGAACTGGCACTAGGAGGGCTGAAGGTGTGCATGCTAGGTGGGAGAAGCAGGGGTGACTGCTAGGAGGGAAAGAATACCAGTACCTTCCATTTCTCACCTTGGGAAAGGACTCAGCTTAGCAGCCATTCACCTCTCTGAGCCTGAGGCCAAGAGGGACCCCTTCCTGAGATGCTTGGGAGGATTAAATGAGAATATATATGTAAATACCTGACACTATAGGTCCTTAATGCATGGTAGCTCCATTAGCTGTCTCTGGTTTTCAAAAGTGCTCAGCATACCTTTTGCTTAGCCTCCTCATAGCACTGCAAGCAGTGCCCAAACATACCACCTCACAGTTCCCCAGGTGGAGGAGCTAAGGGGCAGAAAGACAAAGACCCACAGCCAGAGAGTGGCAGAGTTTGGGCTGAGAGTCAAGGACTAGGGGAAGAATGGAGGTTTTATGTGTGTGGTGTCCCCTTTGTGGCTGGGTTGGCCCCTAGCCCTGGCAGGAATAGGGGAGGGTGTCAGGCTCAGCCTCTCCCCAAAGCCAAGGCTGAGAGAGAGAGGGAGGCTGTCTATGCTGCCTGTAGGGAGCCCTCTCCATCCCCTTGTCAGACTCATGCCAAGGCTGCCGACAGGCAAAGAAGCTATGAGCCATGTATACCCTCAAGGATGACTGAGAAGATGGAAAGTTGAGAGCCATTGCTTCCCCAGGAAGGGGAGAAAGAGGCCGTGGGACAGCGGGTGAAATGGTGAAAAGGCATAGCCTCTGGAGACAACCAGCCCAGATTAGAACTGGCCTCAAGGCTGTTTGACCTTGGGCAGGTTATTTGCCCTCTCTGAATT
This sequence comes from Heterocephalus glaber, assembly GCF_053883595.1. Lineage (NCBI taxonomy): Eukaryota > Metazoa > Chordata > Mammalia > Rodentia > Bathyergidae > Heterocephalus > Heterocephalus glaber. The sequence continues at coordinate 35,449,598 of NW_028258294.1, read as the reverse complement.
CCTCATCTCTAAAATGGGGACAGTAATGGTACTTAGCTCCCAGAGTTGTAAGATTCAAGTGGATTAATATATGTAAACACTCAGAGCTGGGCCTGGCATAGATCATTGATACACACATGCTAACTGTTCTTGCCATCCCTGGGAGGAGCCTGGCAGGGGACATGACCCACTGTACTTTTCTTTCCAGAAGAGGGGGGGAGCACTTGAGACCCCTGGCTTCTTCTGCTAAGGGGATGGCCCTTCTTGGGGCAGTGAGAGGGACAGTAGACGCCAGATTTAGAGAACGCTGGGTCCACCGCCTACACACACATCATTACTGACGGCTGCCCCTGGGCTTCGGGGGCCACTGTGGGCAGGGCCAGGAAGGCATGGGAATGGGAAGGGGGAAGGGGAGCAGGTGGCCACAGAGGCAGTGCTGCATCCCCACAGCTGGGCGCCATGCCCTGTGCCTACGTGCTGGCTCCCTCTGGGAGGCAGGACGAGGAGCAGGCCCTGGCATGCCGGGCCCCTACCCAGTGACTCCTGAAACCCTGACAAGTCTGAGCTGGAAGTGGGACTGGGAGAGGCTCCTGATAGATTCATGTTGGGCAGAGGGCTGGTTGAGGGTGGGGAGGAGAATGGGAAAGACCCCCCCACCTCGAAACTCTGACACCACAAGTGGCAGGGAGACTGGGGAAAGCAAGCAGAACCAGAAGGAGTGGCCAGGCCTGGGGTTCTCCCCTGCTTCTTGGGTCCCCTCACCAGATATGCCCCTGCCTGTGAGGCAGGAAGAGGACAGGTTGCAGCAGCCGCAAAGATGTGCACCTCTCAGCATTTTGCCAAGTGGAGGGTGATGATTTGGGTGCTTCTGAGAAAAAGGAAGGAGGGGATGATGACAGCCTGGTGCTGGGAGCTGACAAGTCTGGGTCTCCTAGAAAACTGCCCAGAACTGGGAAAGTCATTTTTTAAAAGCAATCTTACTCTGCCCTTACCTCAACCAAGCATCCCAACTCTGCCCTCACCCCAACCCCAGCCAAGCAAGGTAGACTGCTAAGGCCATTTCACAGTGAAAAGATGGAGTTTAGGGAAGGTCATGGGACTTGACCATGGGTCCAACAGCTGGAAAGCACTGTAGCTGACCAGGACACATGGGAAAACCTATGTCCCCACCACCATGACCCCATTCAACCTCCTGGCACTGGGGCCAGGGACAGTGCAGAGACCCCAGGAATGCCACAAGGTTCCCCGTCAGGCAGACCCACCAGCAGAGTGGAAGGTGTTCCAGCTTGGGCTGACTCCCTCAAATACACAGTAGGACCCTTTGAGAACCCCACTTTGTCCACCTACCTCAGGGGAGTCTGGCAGGTAGGAAGAAAACTATGAGCTGTAGTGTCTTCCCTCTGGTGACACCAGGATGGGTCTAAGTTTGGACCTGGATCTTCATAAAAGTTGAGGTTAGATCAAACACAGTGGCAGATGCCAGTAGTCTCAGCTGCTTGGGAGGCTGAAGCAAGTGGATCACTTGAGCCCAGGAGTTTGGGACCAGCCTGGGAGACCCAATATGTAAAAAGAGAGAGGGAGAGGGAGAGGGCTAGAAAAAAAGGTTTGGGCTTTTGGTGCAGGGACAGCCCTACTTGGGCTTTGCTACCTAATGTGGTCATAGCTAGGAAGTGGTGAGCCCTTGAGTTGGGGTCATGACCTGGGTTTTGTGGTCTCCATTGGCACTGACTTGAGAGTCAAGCCAGGGCTCCCATGGAGTTCTGGGGAGGTGGGGGTTGCTTTGGGGATTGACATTGGGATGGATGCAGGCAATTGGGGTAGCCTAGCAAAAGCCAGAGTTTGGGTGACTTTGGGGGACCCAGCTCTGGTTAAACCAAAGGCCATTGCCTGTATTTGGAGGAGTGATGTTCATTCTCACTGGGCCTTGGCCAGTGCAGGGAATCGGGGCTGGGAGTGAGAGCTGAGCCAGAAAGCAGGTTGGCGGGTATGAAAACTCAGTGGTTTCTAAAGCACTGAGTGATGGAAGGACCATAAAAGTCACTCTTGCCCTTTCCCCTGAGATCTCCTCTGTAGCGTCTGGTGATATGGTCCTCATCCCCCCAGAGTCCATCCACTCAGATGCCACCAGACATAAGCCTGAATTCTGGGACACTGGGACCCTCCTCGGTAGGACTCGGGATCTCTCCTCAGCCAAGGGAGCACAGAATAGGTATCTTGCCTCCTACTTTCTACCCCAGCAGCCCTGGTGCCCAGAACACCTGCCTTCCTAGCCACCTCCAGTCCTGTGCTGAAGTCCCTTGAGGGGTCAGAAATAAAATGTGACCCAAGACTTTTCCAGTCCCCTGTTTCCAGCATCCTCTTATTGCTTGCATCCAGACCTGGGTCATCACGGTGCATCTGATAATGACTGCTGCCCTCTGCCTGAGGTCCCTGTCCAGGAAAGGGCAAGGAAAGCTCTGAAGACAGCCTTAAATCAGAGGGATAAAGAGAGACTGACCCACTGGGGCCTGGGTGCGGGTTGTACCCCTTGAAACATCGCAGGAGAGGAATATCACTCACTGTACAGGGCCCTCCCTACGCTACTTCTGAAGTAGGTGGGAGGGAGGAGGTTGTTTTAGGGCCCTAGCCACGGATGCCCTCCCTGTCCAATACTGGTGGGTCACCCCAGTGCTACAAAGCATCATGCCCAAGGTGACTGCATTTCAGCACTAAGGGCTGGTAGGACCAAGGCCTTCCTGAGGGGCTGGGGTCAAAAGTCTATCCCAGTGTCTCTCTAGCGACCCTGCTGCCTCATTGCACTCAGCCCCCTGAGACTCAGGTGGTGCTATCCTTTGAGGGTCCCAGCCTGGACAGTCTGCCCTGCAGCCCCAGAGTCCCTCTGACTAAAAGCCTTGGCGAGGAGCCACCCACATGGAGGTGCTTGGGATGTGGACAGAAGGGCCAGAGTGGCAGATACCAGCCCTGGGTGGGACAGGCACATGGGCTGGTGCTATGGAGTGGGTCTGAGTACCACAGAAAGTGTGCATGTATGCACACACTCATGTGCCTCCTGAGAGCTCCCAGGTAAAGGGGAGAGCCTGGAGAGCCAGGCCCAGGGTGAGGAGCACAAACAGCAAAACCTAATGACTTTAATATGAAAGAATTTGCCACTAATTAAGCACAAACACTCCACTAATGCAGAGAACACATGTTGTGGATTTCACTTAAGCAGGGACCAAATAAGGTGAAAATCCTTCTGAAATGATAGCAGTTTACCAGCCGGAGGAAGACGCTGCCTGACCTGGTTTCTGCTTTGAGAAACAGCCCGGCTCCTGCCTTCCCGGCCTCCCTGCCCTCCCTGTCCCTGACACGGGGTTCCGGCAGCACTCTCTCTGCATGTCTCCAGGCTCTTCCTTCCCATGCCATTCCACAGCCCATGTTCCGACAGCCAGCTCCCCAGATGGCCCTCTGTTTTCCCCACGTGTCTCCCCCAGATACCACCCACCACCCCTTCTCCAACAGAGCCCAGGACCAGACTCTCCAGTCAGGAAGCCTGCACCCTTCTCACCCACCTCTGCACATACGGGGGCAGCCACTGTTGGAGCGCCCCCAACTGTCCTTCCTACTCCCCTGTGCCCCCCCTTGCCAGTCAGCCCTGCACATCCTTTATAAACCACCACCTCTGCCTGAGCCTAGCATCCCTTTGGTTAGGCCAGTGGGGGACATGTGACAATAAGTGGAGGTAGTTCTCCTGATACCAAATGGGTAGAGACCAAGGATGTTGCTAAACATTGTACAATATACAGGAGAGCTCTCCCACGACAGAGAATTAGCCAGTCCAAAATGACAGCGGTGCCAAGGTCAACAGTGCTCTGTGGAGTGCACAGCAGGGACTTGCTCAGAATCACATGGTGGGCTGGTAGAGCTGGGATGGAAACCAACTCACCTGAATCCTAGGCAGGTCTTTCTCCACATTATAATAATACAACCACTTATATAGCAAGAGTACGTGCCAAGCACTATGCTAATAGCATGTATGAGGTATCCCATGTCAGCCTTATATCAGCTCTAGGAGGTAGACCTGTCATTATCCTCATTTTACACATGAGAAAACTAAGGCCCAGGGAGACTAATGCAACTTACTCAGTTTCCCAGCTAATAATCAGCAGATACAAGCTCAGATTTGTCCAAATTCAAAGTCAGTGTTCCTTCACTGATTACTTTATACACCCCACCTTCTCTTCCTTTCAACCCCTATCATGGGTTTTCCACCCATTCCCGTGCTCTTAGAATAGCCTTCCCTTCAGGCTATTCCAGTCAGGTGCACCCACCTGACTGTCTTCTTCTCCTCCACAGCCTCTGAGCAGGCAGCTGGCTGTAGCTGAGCAGGACATCAAGAGCTGGGCACTGGGGTGGTCCAACTGGCCCCACCTGGTATAAAGCTGATCTGAGAAAGTCCACTTCCAAACACATGTTGAACATGGGTGGAAATCCAAAGGGCCGAAACAACGCATATGTCAATACTGAGCTTTTAAAAGGCTCTCCTAGGGAAAACTGAGGAATTTTCCCTCTGCTTTCTCTGCAGCCCCCAGTCTCTCCCACCCCCACACTAGCCTTCCAAAGAGGCTGCTGCCTACACTCCCCAAATGTGTCATTAACAATGCACACTTGCTGAGGAACTCCAGGCTGAGCATCTGCTGTGCAATAGTGGGATTTACTGCTGCTGGGGTAGAGGTTGGCATTGACTGGGTCCTGCATGAATCTTGGCCTCTGAGCCAGGGGATTCCGGGTCTGCAAGGCCCAGGAAGGCCAGGACCAGGGAAACTAGCTATGTGGGAGAGTGTGGAGCTGGGGAACATGCAGACACAAACAGGGATTGGGAGCAGGGCCTCGGAACCACAGCTTCCTTGGGTGAGAAAAGTAGTTTTCACCTTATGGTCTGGCATGAGGAAGAAAGAAAGGGTGCTAGGAACTGGGGCAGAAGAGAGAGGAAAGGAATCAGAAAGTAACGATTGGACATCAAGCAGGATATGGGGCAAGAGAGCAGGTCAGCTACAGCCTTTTGGGTTGTAGCTTCCTGCTTTCAGTCAAGGAAGGAGAAATTCAGGCCCTGGCCTATGACCCTTCTGTGCACATAGGAGGCCTCATTTTCTGTCCCTGCTCCCTGGCTAATGCACCTTTCCCAGGGAGCTGTGGTCCAACCTGAGAAATAGCCAACCCTGGCTGAGGCCCCCAACTGGCTCATAGTCTTCTCTACCAGCCACTCTGGGAGCCCCTTGTGATTCCTGTTAGCTAGGCACTAGGCAGGAATGCTATGACAGAGGCATGCCCAGGTGCTGGGACCCTTGGTGCAAGAACGGCATGATTGGGGACAGGGGCTTCAGGAGGCTACCCCCTCAAAACCCAATTCTAAGGTTACTTAGGAAGGATGAAGAGAACTTGGGCAGGTCCTCGGGTAGAAGGAACAGCATGACAGGGGTTTGATAATATTGTCCAGTGTGGCAGGAGAGAGAAAAAATAGGGAGAGGATGTGGCTCTTTTCTGGAGATGGCCAGTGTGATGTCTGGAACTCAAAAGGGTCTTGGACTTGGTCTTGAGGACTGCAGGAAGCCACAAGAGAATTTGAAGCAAAGGTGATCTGTGAGAAGAGGTTGGAGGGAGCAGTAGACAGCATTATGCTACAGTGGACTAGCAAGAGATAGTTTGGGCTGCACAGGAGACAGCCGGAGGAGGCATGAGATCCTGGGTGCTAAGTTTCAAAGGGAGGGTGTTGAGTACAGATTTCCAGCCCAGGAGTGTTGAAAAAATGAGGAAGTGAGACACTGCTAGAGGTGAGGGAATGGGGGGATGTACAGGTAGGGGGAGTGCTTGGGAGGAGTTTGGATTTGGGCTAGTGCAGATAGAGAACAAAGATGAATTCAAAGCTATTTAGGAGCCAGAGTCAGCTGGCCTTGGTGATTGTTTGGCTATACAACCCATGTGCCCCAGCTTTGCCAAGTGCATCCTGAGTTTGCCTGTTAGACCACTTAATCTAGGAGGGCTTCCTGGAGGAGCTGGCAAGCATAGAGAGCCACTTAGGCAGACAGGTTCCCAGAGGCTGATACAGAGGATGGGCAGACCTGGGGCAGAGAATGAGCTGGACGAGTCAGACCCAAAGGACAGTCCTCCAGGGTCCTCAGATCTAGCACTCTCATCATACAGTAAAGGACACTGGCCCTACCCAAAGCCAGACAAAAACAGCAACCAGGCAGCAATCCCCAGAGCCTGCCTCTCCTAATTTCCAGTCCACACTCTTCCTGTCCACCCCTGCCCTGAGGAAAGGTAGCAGGTAGGGTATAGAATAGAGGGTACAGAGGGAACCAAGAGGTGCTACCCGGAAGGCTAGAAATGGAGAGGGGCAGGGCCAAGAGAGAGACTATATTTCCAGGGTACAGAGGTGGAGTCCATGGCTGCCTCAGGACCCATATGCCAGGAGCCCTGGGGCTGGGGCAACAGCAGGACTCAGGCCTGCAGGAGGACAATCCAGGCATCCTCAACCCTGTGCACCTAGTGGGAGAAGGCAGAGCTCAGCTCCCTGATTCATCCTTGTCCCCTGACCTGTCCTCAGTTTCAGAGAGAGGTGGCATTTGCCAGAGCACCCCCACCATGGCTCCCTCCACCCCGGGGCTTCTGCGCTGTGGGGAACAGGGCTGGCTGGGCCTGTCTGCAAGATCCTGGGCTCCAGCTCCTTCTCGGGGCTTTTCCCAGGCTGCCGCGTCCCCTTTTCTCCCACGCAATGTGCTCCCCTGCCTAAGGCTCCAGGCGCCAGCCCCACAGCCCATCATTAACCAGATCTGTGTGGGGAGTTGGGGGAACATCAGCCAAGAGGGAAACATCGGCAGTTTCTGTGACCCCAGAGCAGGGGCGGAGGCACCTCGGCTTGGTCAGTAGCAATTAGCCCCTGACTATGGGATCATGGGATGTTATCACCACTGCTGGCAGGGTGGGTCTGGATGGGGCTCAGGGGCCCCCGGACACCTGGAGCCATCCCAGCAGCCAAAGTAACTGCACTGTAGGAGGCAGAGGAACAGAGATGCTGGCTAACAGCCCAAGGCCTCGGCCAGACTGGAATCCAGAACAGCCCTGGGCTCTCTTGCTGAGCTCACCCCAGTGAGGACTGGCTGGGTACTGGGAACAGAATGGGGCAGCTACTTCTTCTGTCTGCTCACTGAGCGCTCTGAGCTGGGTCCCTCTGGCCCAGTTCCAGGTATAAGGAGAGGCAGGCAATGCAGCCTGGGCATTCAAGGAGCTCCTGGGCTAATGGGGAACAGATCCTAGGGCATAGAAATGAGACAGGAAAAGTTAAAAGGGCTCCAGCAAAAGCCCTGCCTTTGTGGGTTCTTGCTGGCAGAATGATTGGGTCTAAGTGACACTGACTGGTAAAACCCGAGAGGAGAGGACCCTGAAGAAGGGGTTCCCTCCTGATCTCACCCTCTCCCTTGCCAGACTCTTGCAGGTGAAGCCAGCCTGTGCTTTGGAAAGTGAGGAGTGGGGCCGTCCTGGGAGCTGACAACAGGGAAGAGGCTGTGCTGAGAGGAGGGGGCCAGACCCTTAGGGCACTGTGCTGACTCAGCAGAGTTTCAGCAGGGCCCCTTTCCCCCTCCCACGAGTGAGTCATCCCCACTTACACTTAGCTGCTTTCTCACCAGAAGTCCTGCTGCTCCCTTCTGCCAGTTCCTGGAGGGGAGGAAGGGGGCATCCCTGGAAAGCCCGAGATGGATCCCAGAGAATGGTAGCTTCTTAGAGGTCTTTGTTGGGGAGTCCAGTGCCCCCATACATACACATGGAGTTGTGCACTCTTTAACGTGCTGCCTCTTCACTCCAGGACAGACCTGCCACTCTGCCCACCCAACTAGGGTCACTAGGCAAGTCTCAGGAAAGAAGTATCTGGAAGGGTTGGCATGGCCAGGACAGAAGACCAAGAGGTCCATGCTAGAAAGCCTGAATACCCGTGGCATCACCCAGGTCCTTTCCCACAGCTGAAGGAAAGGAGAGAGGGTACCTCTACTTACCCACCTGAGCCCAGCTCCAGCCTGCATGGTTAGGAAGAGGGGGCCTAGGGTTTAAAAAGGCAAGAAGAAAAACTGCTCAGAATGGATTGAGGGGGAACAGGCATGCCACACCCCCAGCGTGGGAACCTGTGGCACCCACCTGCAGATTAGCTCCGTGGCAGGCAGGGCAGGGCCTTGGGGAGCAGGTTTGTCTGCCACAACTGAGGAGCCTTTGTGTTTTGTTGCTGAGCTGGGGCTTTTGCTGGTCTGTGACATTCTGGGGGGCCGACCTGACGCCTGCCTTGCTGGCTCAGCACTTTTGGGAAGCCAGATCACCCATACTGCCCAAGCTGAGCTCTCCTGGGGAAATTGCGGCACCTGAGCACAAGCTCCAGAAATCTGAATCCCAGACCCTAGACTCATAGGGTGGTCAGGAGAATATAGGCAATGCCATGGCCAGGAGAAAAAGTCTGTTTTTTTATATCCGTGGGATGCAAAAATGCCTCTGCGCACACCTATAGTGCTAGCACTATGGGAGGCTGAGGTAGGAGGATCATAAGTTGGAATCTAGCCTTAGCAACTTAAAAATTTATTAAGACTGTCTCAAAATTAAAAGCAAAAACTTTAAAATTGGTTAGGGATCTACCTTAGCGTAAAGTCTAGGCTCAATCCCCAGTGCCAGAAAAAAGAAAAAAAGGCCTCTGCTGAGGCCACAGGCTCCCATGAGCACCCCTACCCTTTCCCCACTCCTCTCTGGTTCTTCCTGCTCTGCACAAAGCAGCTGCCTGCAATGCCCCACTTGGGCTCTCTCAGTCTCTGTTTCTGATGCCCAGTCATTGGACTGCAGTGCGGGTGGCCAGCAGGTGCCATGGCCATACTACTGTAACCAGTGCTTGAGTCATTCTTACAGGGGTAATGGAGGCTCTAGGGGCACATTCTGGGAGGACGTCACCCAGAGTGAGGCTGCTAAGGAGTTGGATTGAGCTGGAGTCTATTTTAGGGGTAGGGTAGGAAAAGCACCAACCTAGAGACTGCCATTCTGTGTCCCTGGGCAAGTGACTCAACCCCTCTGGACTTGGAAAGTGATGGCTTATGTGGACCATTGAGCTCCCACATGCTCCCATGCTAGTAGTCCCCGTTCCCACAGCACAGGGAAAGGAGAGAGGGTGCTTTCTGTAGAGCAGCCCATAATGCTTAGGGAACCAGAGACTGTCAACTGGATTCCCCAAGACCTGGGCTGCCAGCATCAGGGTGACACAGTCAATGCAGCCCCAAACCAAAAAGAAATCTACTCTGGATTTCTCCTGCAGTGAGCGTGATCTGATAGGAGACAGGACACAGGCTCCACACATGTCAGGAAACAGAAAAGAAAGGAGTACAGATGCTTGTTATATGCTGTTGGGGAAAAAGCAGAAGTGTTTGCTGAGGAGGAAGGGATGAGAGCCACAAGGGCATCCCAGAAAAGTGGGACCTCATAGCCACAGTATAGTGCCCAGGATAGGGTAGGTGCTCAGTAAACATTTGTTGAAGTTCCAGGAAGGGAAGTCTACTGCTTCATAGATGAAAGATGATTGTGATGGTGATGATAGCAACATTTATTGAGCATCTAACTCGTGCTTTAGTGCTGTTTTCTGAGTTTCCCTTGTATTCCTCAGTTTAATCCTGCAACACTTTTATAGGTATGTATTACCTATTAGAAGCCCTATTATGCCGATGCTCAGTGCAAATGGAGCCACAGATGAATTAAGTCACTGATCCGCAGTTAGACAGCAAAGAGATGCAGAAGTGGAATGCAGACCCACACTGCCAGTTCTTCACAATCTCACCGTGCTGCCTGAAGCCTCTGGTACCAGAACAGCCCTTCAGGGTATGGAAACCACTAGCATCCTGACTGACAGGACTGGATACTTTGGTACATCTTAGACAGGTGAACCTGTGAGGCTCCCTCCTGCTACTGCCCTGAGCAGGCTTCCCTCTATCCTGGAGCCTTCTCCCATGCTTCCTAGGTGAGGCCCAGGGTTCCTACCCAAGCCAGCCCCCTTGTTCCTTTTTCAGGGGTGAACCCTGCTCCCCTCAGAAAGCCTGCCAGTCTGTCTAGTATAAGAACCGGGAACATCACCTTCACCCTGCATCCCTGGACCACGACCAGTAAACCCTGCCAGAAGGTTGGGTCCCAGGTACTGAGCATGGAGTGAGGAAGAGGAGAACTGGTAAGGGGAGTTTCTGCCTTTGCCAGTCCCCCAGCCCCTCCTAATTCCAGGACTCTGGGATCCCCACCCTCAATGCTCTAAGAACTCAGAGCCCTGAAAACAGTCAGCTGATGTATCAGAGGCAAAGAGCAAAAGTGAATGTGCCTGCTCCCAAGGGGTCCTGCCTCCCCCACCCCACCCTGACCATCACTGGGACAGAAGGGGCCAGGAGAACCCACTTTGTGCACAGTGAAGGGATACCAGGAACTTTCCTCATTGCATCACCCTGGGGTTGTTACAGTGGAGAGAAAAGCAGCCTTTACCTCAACACAGACTCAGGGTTGGGGAGGGTCACCCCTGTCCAGGCACCTGAGTCCTTTCTAGTGCCCTCCCTGCCACACCCTGGCTGCCATCCACTATCTCCCCTCCTGGCACTGACCTGGCCCTGAAAGGTGAGATCACTGCTTTCAAGGCAGCAAATGAATGTTAGCCTGTGTGCCAGGCCCCGCACCCTGCCTGTCCCCACACCCATAGGGGACTAAGAGCAGATGGGGCCAGGGACCTGGGTGGCTGTGTGCCCCTGCAGGCCACCATGCCTGACACCAATCCCAAGATGGCTCCCGGTGCCCGCACCCCATCCAACTCTCCCCTGTGGCCCAAGCCCTCCCAACTGGCTTTTCCAGTTCCTGGCTTTATGTGGTGCAAGTCTCCCAATTATGCCCATGTTATCTCAGCCGCTGACAGCCTCCAGCAGGCTTGGGGAGTGGAGATTTATTCTGTGGGAAGGATGCAGGGCTTACCTGCCTGCCAGCCAGCCATCAGCAAGAACGCTGAGCCATCTGGCCCACTGACCTCACCATGGGGCTGCTTCTGGGGCAGGGCACAGGCTGGGCTGCCATCATAAGGTTAGGGCCAGAAGGGAGCCTTGAGACTGGGGAGTCTAGCCTGCTCCTCCTCAGAGGAAGAGAAAGACTCTGACTAGGGGGAGTGACTGGCTGAAGTCCTATAGCTCCTGACTATGGGCGGTACTTCTCCCATCCCCTCCCCCTAGGCCACAGTGCCTCTGCCTGAGAGTTGGCAGGTGTGGTACTAGCTCTGAAGCAACCACAGACTGGCCAAGGGGCCAGCTGAAGTGGTGGGGTGGGGACACCCCATGGCCCTTGTGGAGGGTTGTGTGGTTGTGAATCAGGGAATCTCTCGGGGTGGCAAGGAGTTGGCTTGGCGTGGCCACAGACATATTTCTTCAGCAAGCATTTCTTGAGTACCTACTGAGCACCAGGGATTCCATGGTCACTTGTACCCTCTGGAGGGGAGGAGCAGAGAACAATTTATATAATGACCTCTGGCTTTGGAGCCCTCAGAGGAACCCACACTGGCCCTGTATCTCCATTTTGTAGAGGAGGCAAGCAGTGGCCCCAACTTCCCACTCTTGGACCCCAGACTTCCTTAGGGGCCATCCTTCTGCCTCTGGCTCAGTGCAGGTCCTAGAATTGATGCCACTTAATAAATTGACTGAGTAAAGTGAAGGACATGCAGCACACAAATACGTGGCAGGGTCACAGCTAGTGGAAACTTGACAGGCTAAGGCACCAGCATGCTGGAGGGCAGAGCCTCCAGTTGGGGAAGGCTGCCCCACATTACAGGAACTGAGCCAAGTTCAGGGATAAGGAAGTGCAAACAGAAGACATTCCAGATGGAATAAAACAATTGGTAGGGAAGCTGGGGTAAGGATTTATTCCTTTATCCCATGCCACCAATCAACTCCCTCCTTCTTGTAAATCTTTCCTTTCTTGCCTTCTGCTGCAGTTTGTCTGGCAAGAAATATCTCCCAATATCTACTGTATGCCAGATGCTGGGCTGGGCATGAGGGACATAAAATGGAAGACAGACCCTGCCCTGGAGGAGTTCATAGTCAGGTGGAGAAGTCAGATGTATAAACAGTCAGTTCCAGGGCAGAAAGGTGTACCTGAGGTAGCTAGTTGCTTCCTGCTGGGAGGATCAGGGCAGTTTCCCAAAGGAGGTGACTTCACAAGTTTTCCATAGGTGAAAAGGACAAGCCATCTCATTTGAGGAAAGTGCATGGGTAAGAAGTGTTGCATGGGCAGTCTCTGCTCTTAGGGCGCCAGACTGAACTGCTCACCAATATGACTCAAATCCTGCTAATAGATCCTGGCATATGGTCACTCAGCAAACAGTGCTTGAGTAAATGAGAGGAAGGAGAGAAGGACACATGGAACCGTGCCATGTTTCAAAGACAGGTCTAGTCTGATTTGTTTGGAATACCCAGCTTGTGGAGCGATGTAGACAAAAGGCGGGGGTTAAGGATATCAAAAGCCAAGTTAAGGCATTTAGACTCGCGTGTAAGGTCCATAGGAGCAAGTGGAGCCCTGGCCATGGGCAGCACCTAAGTCCTCTGGCTGGGTAAAAGGCTCTAAGCCAGAGCACCCCAGGGAACATGGACCCAGCTGTGAAGGAGCAGACCACAGTGGCGGTCACAGTGACAGCCACCATGGGCCCTCACACTCGCCCACAGCCTCCTTTTCCCTGACATACTTTCTCATCCATCATACTGCTTGGTTCTCCTAGCAACCCTGTGAGGTAGAAAGAACTGGATTATCCACCCCATTTATCAGATGAGGGAACCAAGGCCTAGGAAGGTAAAGCAGCTCGTGGCTCATGGCTGGGGCTCCCCTTGGAAAGCAGGATGTTCGGCTCTCATCAAAAATGAGTGTAGATATATAGTTACTAACTTGGAGCAATATTGATAATACATCAGCAGGTGAAAAAAGCAGCATATGGAACAATCTGTACAGTATTCTGTACAGATTCTGATTTTGTTAAAAATATCAGTGGTTATATGGAGATAGATAGGTAGATAGAGAAAAGGTAAAGATGGGTCCTATAAGTTTATTAATGTTATTTCTAAACAATGAGATCATGAAATGTTGTCATTTTCTTCTCAGCATTTTTTCAGTATAGCCCAGAGTGTTTCTATAACAAGTAATTAATAGTTCTATAATTAAAAATTTAAGAATTAATGACTGCTCTGAAAAGACAAGACCAGAGCACATGGAGCAGTGTGGGTAGGGGGGAGGTAGTGCTTGGTACTGACTGTTTCCTGCCATTCCCTTGCCCAGGTGCCCACACACAGGTAGTGCAGGTGAACGACTCCATGTATGGCTTCATCGGTACAGACGTGGTGCTGCACTGCAGCTTTGCCAACCCGACACCCAGTGTGAAGATCACACAGGTCACATGGCAGAAGGTCACCAATGGCACCAAGCAAAATGTGGCCATCTACAACCCAGCCATGGGCGTCTCTGTCCTGGCTCCCTACCGTGAGCGTGTGCAGTTCCTGAGGCCCTCCTTCACTGATGGCACCATCCGCCTCTCCCGCCTGGAGCTGGAGGATGAGGGTGTCTACATCTGCGAGTTTGCCACCTTCCCTACGGGCAACCGTGAGAGCCAGCTCAATCTCACTGTGATGGGTAAGCTGGCCTGGCCCCTCCCTCCCTGCTGTCCAGAGGCCTGTGACCTGGGGCCTGGCCATCCTTGATGTGTTTCTCCATGGCCTCAAACAGCCTCCTTGGGTGGCCATGCTCCCGTAGCTCCAGGCTTGGCACTGCTAGTCCCTTCCAGCCAGGCTTCTCCACAAGCCACTAGGGTTTGGGGACAGGGCCTTTGCTCCACATAGAGTGGAAGCTCAGCATTCAGGATATTTTGTGGGTGGCCAAGAAGCAGGCAGAAGCATCAGACACCATGGTAAGAAAAGGAGCTGCTTGGCATGAGCATTCCAAGACCCTAAGAAGGCCTAAATTTGATGAAGGGGATGCAAATAGTAAAGCAGGGAGGGAATATTAGACATGAAGATGTTCCCATGAGAAGTTCTGGGATGGGCTTTGAGGAAGCATACCTGAGAGGTGGGGTGGCACAGGTGGCCTGAAAGTCAGGCCTGGCAGCCGCTTGTGTAGCTTAACAAAGTAATAGCCCTGATCCCATGGTGCTGTCTGGTTCCCCACAGCCAAACCCACCAACTGGATAGAAGGTGCCCAGGCTGTGCTTCAGGCCAAGAAGGGACAGGATGACAAGGTCCTGGTGGCCACCTGCACCTCAGCCAATGGGAAGCCTCCTAGTGTGGTATCCTGGGAAACACGGCTAAAAGGTGAAGCTGAGTACCAGGAGATCCGGAACCCCAATGGCACGGTGACCGTCATCAGCCGTTACCGCCTGGTACCCAGCCGGGAAGCCCACCGGCAGTCCCTGGCCTGCATTGTCAACTACCACATGGACCGCTTCAAGGACAGCCTCACCCTCAACGTGCAGTGTGAGCCAGGGCCGGGTGACAGGGAGCCGCCTCCCCACTGCAGCTCTCGACCCTTCCCTCCTCCTCTATGTATCTTCCCGAGATGCTGTGTGTCACCAACCCCCTCCCTCTGCCCTTTGTCCTCTCCTTCCTGTTCCCCTTGCATTTCTGCTCTGAGGCCTGTGATACCACTGTCTCTCTCCTTCTTCCAGCTGCCCCCATGTCTCTGCTCTTGCCATCCCTTCCCTGTCCAGGGCTCCCCTGCCCTAAGCCTTGCTTTCCTACTCTCACCCGATTTAAACATCATCCCTTGCCCCACAGATGAGCCTGAAGTGACCATCGAGGGGTTTGATGGCAATTGGTACCTGCAGCGGATGGATGTGAAGCTTACATGTAAAGCTGATGCTAATCCCCCAGCCACCGAGTACCACTGGACCACGTAAGTGCTGCTGGGCCAGCTAGCCGCCTGGGAGTATACCTCACTGGATCACAGGACATCCAGCCACCTCACCTCCAGTAGCCTTAGGCAGTGAATAAATTAGGGCCTGGGCTCAGGTTTCTCAGTGAGAAGTGGGGAACCATAGAACCATACAACACCTCCCCATGCACGTGCATAGATGTATACCTCCATATTAGAGTGCCAGGGTCAGTAGGACAAAATATCCTGCCAGAGAGGGCTTCATTCATGGTCTGCCTCCCTTCATTTCACTAATAAAGAATTTTTTCATTTTCCTTTGGTGGTTCAGCCTGAGTCACTCCTACTTTAGCCCCAGTATTTATTTTAATCGAGGTGTCCCCAGGGAAGCTGTCATTCTAGGGTATCCCAGATCATTCTTTGTTCCTGTTCCTTCTCTCCAATGCCCCCAGATTCTCAGGGTGGAGGCAGCAGTCAGCCCAGAATGTCTATGCTCATGGACTGTCCACCCTATGCCCATCACCCAATTCCTAGTTTCACAGTGTTGGGCCTGCCTGGCTCTCAGAGAGTCATGTGCCCCTCCAACCAACTCTAATGGCCTGGCCCTAGCTTTTTCCCACAAAGAACTGAATGGAATACACAGAGACAGGAGCATAGGGATAGCCAAGAAGGCTAACATGGGTGGCCAGAGTGCAGCAGCCCATAGAGAGTCTATAGCCTTTTTTCCAGAAATAGAGAACTCGGGTGTACCCTACCTGTTACCCTACGCTTCTGGGAACAGAAAGTGCTTCCGAAGATGTGAATGGAAAAAGCCAGCTTGTAGACAGAGAAGCTGCTAGGTTAACTGAATAGCAGCTTTGTGGAATTAGGGATCAGGAGGAAGGAAGAAGGTCCTCTGTCCTTGGCAAACTCCTAAGGTGCTCCTCATGTGAGAAAGTCCTATGGCATGCCCAGCAAGAACAGAGGATTGGAAGAACATAGCACTTCCTATCTCCTATCTAAATATCTTCTTAGAATACAGATGTGTAGATCCTTGCCCAAGTGGCTCTGCTTCAGGAGGTCTGGGGACAAGATTCAGATAGCTCTGTTGTTAATCAGATGCCTGGAGACCAAGGACCCACAACCAGAAACCATGAACAGTAAAAAGAGCACTTGATCCCATTCTACCACTTCCTAGCTGTATTGCCTTGACCTTGAACCTTAGGTTCCATCTGTGAAGTGGGACTGGTACCTTCACGCCCTGCGTCCATGTCAGTGTTAGAATGATCAAATATGAAATGCTGAATTAATATAAAATTGCCATTCTTAAGAGATTATTATTGACATTGTTTTTCTTCCTTCCAAGGCAAATTCTACCACATTCACTTAGCAAAAAGGCTAGTGGGCTTGGAGACAGATGGGTGACTCAGGGGTAGCTTCTTGGGGCTAGAGAGTCATAACCCTACACCATGTCTCCCAATTCCCACAGGCTGAATGGTTCTCTTCCCAAGGGTGCGGAGCCCCAGAACAGAACCCTCTTCTTCAGGGGACCTATCACCTATAGCCTGGCAGGGACCTATGTCTGTGAGGCCACCAACTCCCTCGGCACCCGCTCAGGCCAAGTGGAGGTCAACATCACAGGTAGGAAGCTGCATCCTCCCCTGCTACCCCCACCCTCAGGTTCCTCCACTACCTACATCTTCCATGTTTGGGTTATGTCATTACAGGAAGTTTGTGTCTTCTTTTTCTCCTCTCTGGTTCTCCCTGGAGCTCTGGCCATTGGTCTTGCTATTCTTTTCTCTTTGCTTTATTTAAGGTTGTATGGGGCAGTCAGAGTGACCTCCCAATCAGAGAGGGGCAAAAAGGAGGAGGAAGTTCTATTTGCAGTAGTGATGTTTTAGGGTGGTGGAGCCAACCTGTGCATCTGCCATCAGAATGCATTGTTGGATGCTGGTGTGGCAAGGGAAGTCTGTAGGGGGAGATCACCTCCTCTACTGACTGCCCCTGCAGTTAGGAAACTTGTATGACCCACAGGTCAAGGCTCGCCTCAAGCAGGGGGTCTAGAGCAGCCATACAGCTCAAAGCCTTAGGATTGTGTGTCCTGCACCTGAATTGCTGTTTCCCCTGATCTTTCTCTCTGTCAACACAGATGAGGTGGGTCAGCTGCTTTGCCTCTAAGGGCAAAGGGGAAGAAGGGCAGGGATGTTCTGGGGAAGACTTCACAGGGCACAGAGCCCTGAATAATGCTCATCTGTAAAATGGGGATAATGTGACCTGCCTTGACAGAAAAACTGCTGTCAGAATGATCCATAATGTAGGTCATGTAACCTGGCACACATCAGTCTTTCACTAAATGGCCAGTGCTCTGTGATTACTACGTGACCCCTGTCATTATCATTGCTGCTAATGGAAGCATCAAAACAAGTCAATAGAGGAGTAAATTTCCATCAAACTTCACAAAATGGAGTGTTTTCAATATCATACTTGAGCTACTTGCAGGGTGAGAAAGTGACAGAAAGAACCTCTTAGAACAGAAAGTGACATCACTCTGATGCCGAAGTGGACAGGAAGTAACATCTTAGAAGGTGACCCAAGGCTTATAGGAAAATGGGTACAGTTCCTGGGATCCAGGCACAGGGCTTGGGAGAGCCCACAGGATTTGAGGGCTCTGAGCCTCTGTCTCAGGAGTCTGAGGCCTTATTTGTGGCCATATTCAAGGCACAGCTGCAAAATGATCAGCCAAAGCTGCCCACGGGGTGCAGCTATCCATCCTCAAAGCTCGTCTGTCACCTGTCACCTGGGAACAAGAGGCTGGTGTGACCTGCTGTTTTCTTCAACTCCCTGTCAGGAATAGAGGCACCAGGGTTGGAACCTGGGAAAAAATGAGGCAGCTCCCCTAGCTAGGGTCTGCCACAGGTTGGCAAGTGGAAGAGAGTGCAAGGGTCCCTGCTTCCTGAAGCAAGTTTGAGCCACATTTAGACAGAACCTCGTAAGTGCCAAGCTCTGGTCTTGGGGCTATAGGGGCAAATGAGGAAGAGCAGGGCCACTCCATGAGAAATTGTCATAGGGATTGTGACCAATACTCAGACTGACTGTGTGGCCTTGAGCAGGCTCTTCACCTCTCTGGGCCTCATCTTCCTAATGTGCAATGTGAAGATAATCTTTCTACTTATCTCAGGCTTCTTATTACTTTCAGCTCTCTCTGAATGTGATACATTCCCCTCCTGGTGGCCCACCAACACTGCCACCACATCCCCCTCTACCACCCCAGATCTCTGGGGAAGCTACTGATTGGGAAATCGTGAGGAAGCCAGGAAACCAACAGCAGTGTCCTCCCACTGACCCTACTCCCCAGCATGAGAGGCTGAGCCACTATGCTAAATAGTGTTCTCAGGCCCAGAGGCAGGGTGAACAGGAGAGTCGCAAGCTACTTTCTCCCAAAGCCCAGGGATAAGCAGAAGACCATGAGTACAGAGCTTCTCCTCAGGGACTCAGATTCAGGAGCAGGGAGAGAGTGAGGAAGGAGAGAACTCACTATGAAACTGCTGTCCTGGTTCCTGGTTCCTGCTGTGGCATGAGTCATCAGGCCTGCAGAGGTCATTGCACTAGTGGTGTTGGCTGAGGGCAGATGGGCCAGGCCCACCTAGGACTCTAGCTGGAAGAAGAACACAAGAAGACTCTGTTGTTAACAGCCTGTTAGGCAGGAGCCAGGGAAGCATCATATTCACTGAATTGTTGGTAGGTTCAGGCACTGTTGACCAGTCCCCTCCATAGGATTCAACCAGGAGGCTAGAGCCTTTTTAGGGCTGTTTATTCTGCTCTTACAATTTGCAAGGAGCAGACAACCTCACCCCCAGAAACCCACATCAACCACTAGCCTCCACATGGTAGGAGTGGGGGTGACCCCTGCAGGGCATATGCTCCAAGCCCCACTGGTCTGCAGGGAATGCATGAGTGAGAAGGATAAACGGAAATTTAATTTTCATTCCGGCCATCCGTTCAGGTAATAGCTTTGCCCTGGGCACATCTGGAGAGGGGAATGAAGAGAAGCTGGAGTGGGGCAGGAGAATGAGCTGCACAGGGCACACCCAGAAACACGTGTGTGCAGGTACTCATGCACAAGGTTGTAGAGAGGAGCAACAGCCTGGTGGAGGCCAGGATGCCCAGGAAGGGCACACAGGGAAGGCAAATGGCTGCAGTGAGTGGGCAGGGTTGGGTGGACTCTGAGGGGCTCACCAGCAGGCAGTGTGGCCAAGATTGTACATCACGCTTGGGTGTTTAGGAGGCTTTGTAGCAGTCCAGGGATCCCATTTAGGGCCTGTCACAGTGAGTAACTCTCTAATGCAAAACAACAGGACAGGCTGTGGCTGTGGGGATAAGAGAATGCAGGTGAACCCAAGGCGGTTTGTTTATACAAAGCCCATTTCAAAGGCCCTCGTGCTGAGGAGCAATTCATGGGGTTGGCCCAGTGGCCACCAGTAGACTGCCCTTCCCTTTTTCTTCCTGGGGTGACCCTAAGGTGGGGAGCAGTCAAGATATGGCCTTGACCAGGCAAAAAAGACCAAGTGGGCATCATCTATCCCTACGAGTATTAGAAGAATAGCCAGGCTTCTTGCCACTCCCCAGGACAGGGCAAGGAAGCCACTAGGGTATATGGTGTCTGTCCCAACTCTCACTTCCAGTGAAGTCTGGGCTCATCCCTTGGGGCTGCAGTAACTGGGTCTGCCCACCCGGGCAGTGGGCTTCAGATCCAGGATGGCAGGCCTTCAAGGCCAAGGTCTCTCTGCCTAGGCATGAGTATGGATATGTGCCTCTGTGAGTGTGCAGATGTGAGCCCATGTGAGCAGGCAACCCGTGGTGTACCTACTGAGTGTGCAAATGGGAGCCATGTCTGTGCCATGAGCAAATGTGCCTCTCTCTAAACATGTGCAAATGGTAGCATGTCTAGGAGTCTGAGAATGCAGCTGCGTCCATGCCTCTGGGAGGATCCGGTCCCCGCCCCCCCCCAGCTTGCTGAAGCGCTCTCTGATGGCCTGATATAATGCACAGCTGCTGCAGCTACAGGAGGACAGCAGGGTTTCCCAGCATGTGACCCTATGCCACCACTCTCCCTGTGGCCGGCTCTGCATGCTGGGAGATGTAGTTCTCACAGCCTCTCACCCTAATCTGATGTCAGAGCATTTCCTGCCTGAGGAAGCATGTGGCATTGGCTTTGGAAGCAAGCCCAAATATTCTCTTTGACCCCAGACCTCCTCCAGATCTAGAAGGTTTTTGTTTTGTTTTTTCCAATACTGGGCTTCGAACTCTTAGCTTCACACTAGCTATATTCCCAGACTTTCCTTTTTCTTTTTCCAGAGACAAGATTTTGCTCAGTTGCTCAGGCTGGCCTTGAATTTACAATCTTCCTGTCTTCAACCTCCCAATTATCTGAGATTACAAGCTTGCACCACCATATCCAGCCCTAGATCCAAACTTTAAACCCTAACCTCTGTGCTTCAGATCCATCCAAAGCCCTCCACACTGGCCCACCTACCTCGGTCAGGGAATCAGGGCCCCAAAGGAATGCAGAGCCCTATTGCCCTGTGGTCCTGGCCAGCCTAGGATCCCAGAGGGGAGGCTGCAACCCTTCAGAAACAAAGCCAAACTTTCTCTTTGTAAGAGGATTCAAGGGAGGCTGAGACCCTGACAGCAAGCGCAAATGACCCCACTGCTTGGCTCTTCTCTCTGCTCCTACCTTCGGCCCTTGTGGTTCCACTCCTGGCACAGATACAAGACCGACTGGCTGAATGTGACAGCTGGGGGTGGGGGGTGCGCCACTCTATGCCAAACTCCTTCTGCCTGCACATGAATCAGGTCCCTGCACCTGCTCCTTTCTTAGCACCCTCACCTGGCACCTTCACTCTGAACTCTGCAATGCTGAGAGTCATCTTAGCCATTCCTCAGCCTCTACAAAGGCCTGACCCTGAAGTAGCCAAAATAACTAGGGTTCCCTTTGGTTCCAGAAGATCTCTCCAGAAAGAATAAACTTCCTTAGAATGTAGGAAAATAAAAGTTAAGCACAGGGCCTGGCAGGGAAAGAAACCCAGTATAGGCTGGGGATTTAGCTCAGTGGTTTCGGCGCCTGCTGCGCAAGCGCAAGTACCTGAGTTCGATCCCCGGTACCGAAAAAAAAAGAAACCCAGTATAATCTGGCCCCAGCCACTACTCCACTCCGCCTATACCCCACTCCAGTGAAACAAGGTCCCCATGTGTCCCATCCTTGGTTGGAATGTCTCCTGAGTACTTGCTTTGCCTAGAGCTAGGCTCACCTCTAGATATAACCTTGCCTTGAGAGAATTCACTCTTTCATTCAACAAATATGTCTTGAACTCCAGCCATGTGCCAGGCAATCTAGCACTTGGGTTACATCAATGAGCAAAGCAGACCAAATCCTCGCCCCTGTGAAGCTTTGTAGTAATTCTGAAGGTAAAATGAAAGGAAGAATCAAGTAAGGAGATCCTAAGTGCTAGAGACTGGGCGAGGGTCACATGCTACAATTTTAAATAAGTTATTCTGAAAAGGCCTCATAAGAAAGTGAAGTTTGAGCCACACCTAAAGGGCATGATGATATGGACTGGGGATCCCTGGGCAAAGGCCCTCCAGGATAAGGGTGGCCAGTGCAAAAGCCCTGAGGATGGAGGATGTCAAGAATGAAAGGAGGCTGAAAGAAAACAAGAAAATGGTGATAGAAATTGGGATGTAGCACAGATCACAGAGAGTATTCTAGCACTCTAAGCTCTGTAGATTTGGGGTTCTACTGTGAATGAATCAGAGCCATTGAAGAGCTCTAGGCGGAGAAGTAATGTGATGCAATTACACTTTACTAGGATTTCTCTGGCTGTATTGAAAGTAGTCTACAGAGGGAGAAGGTGGAATCAGAAAAGCAGGTAGGTGGCTACTGCAATAAATTATCCATACAAGAGATAATAGATCAGACTGGTCATAAGGGATGATGAGAAGTGCTTGGGTTCAAAATGTAGTTTGAATTATAATTTACAAATTAGTTTGAGATTCCAATCATTCTCATGAAACAAAATACAGTAAACCCCACCATATTGTGATTAATGGGGTCAAAAAATCAGTCTAGTCAAGTAAAATGTGGGAGTTTTATTTTTCATTGGGCCAATCAAAGAAAACACAAAAGTACCTACAGGGAACCTAATGCTTCACACACTGACACATAAAAATGAATCAATACCAGACTATGAGGTTGTCACTTCCAACAAACCTGCACATTGTTCCAGCAAAAGAGAACAACTTTAGTCATTTGGAAACTGGCAAAATAAGCACAGTCAAGGGATGGTTAATCCTAATTTGTATATACTTACAATTTGTGTCTAAATTAGTGATTAATGAAATGGGATTAGCAGTTGTTCAAAGCAGAATGAGATGTGCACACCACTAGTATATAAGAATTCTACAGACAAAAAGTATAAGCTAGAGAAGGCTGCATAAAGAAGGGTCTGAAGAACTGCAGTAGGCAGAAGGTAAGGAAAGGCATTTCTCACAGGGTGCACAGCACAAGCAAAGGCTTGCAGTAAGGAACCCTCTTATAGGCAAGGATGGCGTGATAGCTTTCTGTTACTATAACAAAATACCTGAAATAACTCAAAAAGAGGCAAAGTTTATTTTTCAGAAGTCCCAGTCCATGGTCATTTAGCCCATTGCTTTTGGGCCTAAGGCAAGGCAGTATACCATGAAGAGTGTGTGGCAGAAGAGGCTGCTTACATGGCAGCCAGGAAGCAAAAAGAGACAAGAAGAGGCCAGGGTATCACTATTTCCTTCAAGAACAAAGTCCCAATAACGTAACTTTCTCCCACTGGGCACCACCTCTGAAGGCCCTATCACCTCCCAATAGTGCTACAAGCTGGAGACCAAGCCTTCTACACATGGGCCTTTGGGAAACATTTGTCCAAACCATAGCAGATGGCATGGAAAGCGAGCTAGTCAATCCCAAAATGAAACTGCATGATGGAATCTTGAAGGGCTGACTGCGTGGCAGCAAGAGAGTCATTGTTAGTCTTTGAGAAAAGGAGTGGCCATATCTGTATGAGTGAAAATTAACCTGGTATCTATGGAAGAGGCAACACAATGAAAGAGGCAGGGGCCCGAGTGAAAGTAGGAGATCCAGGATCTACAATAGGAAAACCTGGCACAGAGTGATGAGATAATGGACAGGAAGAATCAATGGTTTTTTGGTTTGGTTTGGTTTGGTTTGGTTTGGTTTGGATTTTTGTTACTGGGGATCAAACTCAGGACCTTGTGCTTTTGAGGCAGGCACAGTGCCACTGAGCTAAATCCCCAGTCTGAATCAACAGTATTGATGGGAGATTTTGACCCAAAAGATGAAGAAGGAAGAGTCAAAGATGAATAAGATTCTGGGCTGGAAGAGTAGACAAAACATGGTGGCAGGGGAGGACCCAGGGGAGATGTGTTGGATAGAGAGGACAAACTATGTGGGAACAGATGGGTTTTGAGTTGGTGGTGAGAATTCCAAGTAAGGATGTACTAGAGGGCAGTTTTTCAAATGTGTACCCCTAAATATGAGTCCTTCCTGTGGCGGGAAGTTGGGAAACACTCCATCCTACATGTTCCTCTTACAGTTCAGTGCGCATGAGAAAGACAAAGGCTCTGATGTCTAAGCCAGTGTTTCCCAAAGTGTTTAACCCTAGTGTTTTTCCTGGCCCTCCAAGCCAGTGGTTTGAGGTTCCCTGGGCCATTGTTTGGAAAATTCTGCCTCAGCGGCCTTAGGAGACAAAAGTTCTGGCGTTGGGTAAAATGATGTCCCTGAAATGGTTTGGAGAGCTGGAAGAACAAAGGTAAATAAACATGAAACTGAGATCAGGTCAGCCACAGGGAAAGAAAGCAGAGGGTAAAGGCTGAAGGGCCAAGGGCAGAGCCTCCAGTGAGACAGCAGGAGCAGAGAGAAGGCCCAGCAATGCGGCCTAAGACAGAATGCCCAGAGGAGAGCCAAGGATCAAGGAGTCCTCATACTAGAAGGCAAGGGGCACATTTTAGAAACAACAGGCAAGTCCCTCCAGCTGGATGCTTCATTTATTCTGTTGGCCTCCCCAAGTCCACCCCATGCTTCAGCTAGGCAAAGCCCAGCCTTCTCCAAGATGCCTTTTTCAACCCCACACCACAGTGTTCTCACTCCCCTACACTCCTGAGCCTTCATTGCCAGTTCCCTTGATGTCTGCTCACTGCTCTGACTCTAAGCATGTCATCTGGTTCTCTAGTGAGGCTGGGTTTCTTACATCCTTGACTAGCAAGATTCAGGACATGTTTGCTGATTAGATGGGAGAGTAAAAAGATGAGGGCAGGTGAGCCAGAGACCACTGAGACCATCTGGTGAGAACTGAAGAAAGAGAAAGTGGGCTAAAAGCACACATGAGGTGAAGTTCTTCCCTGCTGCCCCTGGGGCACTCCTTGTGGAACATCTCAAGGGAGCAGGTCCAGGGCCCTTTTAAGGGTCGTAAACAGATGGACCTGGTATGACAAGAGGAGCTTGAGTTCCAGGAGACTGTCCCGGAGACAGGAAGTCAGGACAGACATTCAGTAAATATTTATGGGCAGCTCCTCAGTGACCTGCCCAGAGGACAGTGGTGACAAGTGGGGAACCCAGTCCTTCCAACAGATCCAGGCACAGGAGTATCTGAGTGGCCCCAGCTCAGCCACGTGACCTTGGGCAAATGGCCTTCCCTTCTCTGGGCCCCCTGTTTTTCTGAGCCCTTCCAGCATGAGCCTCAAGAAGGCCTTTCCTCTTCCCAGAATCTCCACCCTCAGACAGCACCCCACTCGATCACTCCACCCAGGGGAGGGGGCGGGGCTTGAGGGAGGAACATTATTCCAGTGCAGGGAGTGATGCTGAATCAGGGAGTGAGGTGGTCGCAGCAGACTCCTGGGGGCTGCACCGGAGGCCCAGACAGACCCTTCACCCTGGCTGGTAGCCGGGAAGAGCACTGCCTAGTCAGCATCCTGGCTTGCCCTGGGCCTTCCGGGCTCCTGACCAAACCCAGCCATGGTCTCCGGTGCCACCCTGTGGTGGTGCTGGGAACCGCCTCCCTGAGCCTCACCCTGGGACCTCTGTGGCCTCTGGCCTGCTCTGACTCCATGCACCTTCCCAGGCCCAGCCAGGAGACACCTGAGCTGTGTGGCACAGAGCAGAACAATACCATGGTCTGGCCCAGATGCCATAAAAGCCAGCAGACTTTTCTCCCTTTCCACCCTATTCTGTTATCTCCGTTTTCTCTTTACTTCTTTCCGATCTCCAATGTCCTCCAGGTGTACATATCTGAACAAACACATCATCATGCCAGCACAGGTGTGTGCACATGCTTGCTCCTGTGTACTGATCTTTGCTGCATACACATGTGCCTTTACTCCTGTTTCTGTCTGGCTCTGTGCCCTGCCAGGCCCCACAGGACATGACCACAGCCAAGAGCCACAGCCCTGGTTTCTGGCACTCTGACAGCTGATTGGCACTTGCAGGGCATCTACCAGCCAAAGCTTGGGAACTCATTTTCCCTGTGCTCTGGGGGCAGATGCAGAACACCTAGCCTACTCCAGGCTCTGAATCTCTATAGTCAAGAGGATAACATTGGGCCACAGTTTTGTATGGGGCAGGAAGGGGATTGGTGACATTGATGCAGGCGATGCTGCATCATTAGCAGGGTAGCCTTGGGCTAGTTACTTCCTTAAACCCTACCCCCAGTGTGCTAAACAGAAATGAGTAGCATTCCTACCTCACAGGGCTGTGACAGTGAATAGCACCTAACAGATCCCTGCCCATGGTAGTACACAAGGGGCCCCTCCACACCAAGAGTTGGAGTGGGGTGGGGGGGTCTAAAGATGATCAGAATGGAAGACCCTGGCACTGTGAGTACTGTCTTCTGCCTCTCCTCTTGCCTGTCTCACTCAGCTACCAATTCCGCAGCAGGTTGGTATCCCAGAAGGGTGGGGTGCCCAGGAGCCTCTGGAACCCCAGCTGCTCAAATCTGAGGTGTGGACATCCTGGCCCAAACTTTCCTCCCCTGCCGCCCTACCCTCCCCACCCCTGCTGATTCCCAAAGACCAGACGCTGACACTGTCCCCTCCATCTCTTTTCCTTACCCAGAATTCCCCTACACCCCATCTCCTCCCGAACATGGGCGGCGCGCAGGGCCAGTGCCCACGGCCATCATTGGGGGTGTTGCAGGGAGCGTCTTGCTGGTCCTGATTGTGGTCGGCGCTATAGTGGTGGCCTTGCGCCGGCGCCGGCACACCTTCAAGGGTGACTACAGCACCAAGAAGCACGTGTATGGCAACGGTTACAGCAAGGCAGGCATTCCTCAGCACCACCCGCCCATGGCACAGAACCTGCAGTACCCGGATGACTCAGACGATGAGAAGAAGGCCGGAACACTGGGTGGGAGCAGCTACGAGGAGGAAGAAGAGGAGGAGGGTGGGGGTGAGCCCAAGGTGGGTGGCCCCCACCCCAAATATGATGAGGAGGCCAAGCGGCCCTATTTCACGGTGGATGAGGCCAAGGCCAGTCAGGACGGCTATGGGGACCGGACTCTCCGCTACCAGTATGACCCTGAGCAGCTGGACTTGGCTGAGAACATGGTTTCTCAAAACGATGGGTCTTTCATTTCCAAGAAGGAGTGGTACGTGTAGCCCCACTCTGGGGCCTCTGTCTGTGCCCATATCTCCCGGCCCCTACCCGCACGACCCCTTCCTGCCCCACTGCTGGCTCCTCCAGGAGCTGGACAAGAGACTCACCCCACTGCCCAAAGCCAGCCCTGAACTCCTGGGAAGCCAGGCGAGCGCAGGGCAGGCCCGACTTGGCTTTGTTTTTATTTCCTCTCTCTCCCAGCCCTCCCCTATGGTGTTGTGTTCAACTGTGGCTTCGGTGTTGCTCTACCTTTCCTTCGATGACCCCACCCTCTGCCCTCTGTGTAGGGAGCCCTGTTCTTGTCTTGTGTACCTGGGCGTCCCTCCAGGGTTTGGGGAGCTAGCCCTCCCCGGCCGCCCAACACTGGAATTTATTTGTGTTCCCTTCAATGGGGGTGGAGCCCTAAGGGGCTCCAAGAAGAAGAGCCCTCCCACCCCCACCACCCAGTGCTGCTCCTCTTTCCAGGGAGAGGGAACCCAACACCCCCACCATAAGCTGAGGCAGCTGGAGTTTGGGGCCTCAGTCTAGACAGCGGTGCAACCAAGAGGTAGAGGTGGAGTGTGGCTTCTCCAGAGCACCCAGGGGAGTCTTGTTAACGATTCTGTTGCGGTTACCACCTGGGCCTCGGACAATGTGCTTTCCTGGTGAAGGTGGTTTTACGTTTTTTTCCTCATTGGTTTACAGAGTCAATTGACCCAGCTCTGGTGCATTCCTCCCCTCTACCCTAGTCTGCTCCCCAAATAGGGGAGGACCCCAGGTGGACTCTGCCCACACATGCACACACCCACACCACTCAGTTGACACCTGCTCTCCCCCAGGTATCACACGCCCTGCCCAGGCTGGACTGCCCAAGACCTGTCCCTCTCTGCTCCATCTCTTCCTCCTTCCCAGCTAGGGATGGGAGCAGCCTGTGGAAGCTTCCAGGGACAGCAAGGATGGAGCCTTGATGCCACCACTCTAGTGTTTCAGGCAGGCCCACCCCCTCCTTATAGCATGGGAGTTTCTCAGATTTCTCCCTTATCTGTCAAGTGCTAGCAACACTTGATTCTCTTGGAAAGTCGGAGCTGGGATCCCAGAAGTACCTCCAGGAGTTAGAGGCAAAGAAGTATTTATGTGGAGAAGGAAGCCTGCGTGGGAGAAGCTCTACAAACACAGTCTGGTAGACAGGGGGACAGCTAGAACCTTGCACATGAAGGCCAACTTAGACATCAAAGGCCTCACAAAATATGTGAGGATAGTGGAGCAGCCAGGGATCCCACTGCTCACCCACTCTCTGCCTGCTCAGCTTCCCCTGGTGCCTGCTCTGGGATGCGAGCCCCTCCCTTGAGTATAGATTCCCTCCTTGAGCAGGACTCTGGGTTCCTCTCAGTCACCCAGGACTGGGCCTTCCCACGGACACAGTGGAGGAAGGCCCCTCCCAGCCCTCTCCATTCCCAGCTCAAAGTGCCTCAGTTCCTCCATCTGCCCCCAGGTCCCCTGGCACTCCAGAAGACGTGCCCATGGGAAAGACCCTGGGATAACGAGGGCAGGCTGGCTCCAAGGGCCCTTGGTCCTGCCTCTTAGGATCTCAGCTTACTCAGCCCAGGGTGTCATGCTCTGTAGGACAGCAAGTGTTAGGGGGAGGGAGCAGACCACTCTGTGCCCCAAGGGCACTGACCCACCCTGCCATAGGCTTCCTACGGGAGCCCCTCCATCCCCCACCTACCCCCTCCCTGGTGCTGCTATTGAACCCCACGGAAGCTTCATCTCTGCCCAGCTGGGCCACCCTCATCAGCCCTCACTGCCCTAACCCCAGCCCAGGCCGCCCAGTAGCCGCGTAGCAGAAGTCTGAAGCCATGCCAGCCCTGGGGCAACTCTCCTCTCTCAGCACTGGGGGCACTGGATGAGCTGAAGTTGGGGAAGAAAATTCTAGGATCATTTTAGCCACAGGGCAGAGAGAGGTGGAGGAGCTGGGCTACTTCTCCCACAGTATTAGTGTCCCCCAGCAGGGGACCTTTCCCATGTTACAGCACTGTCCCATCCCTCCTCCTCATGCCAGTCTGGCCTCTCTCCCTTTGGTCCCCTTGCCCACAGGCAGGAGGCAAGGCACGGTGTCTGCCTCATAGAGGCATTTTCTGACCCCATGGAACCCAAGACAGGAAGGATTCGTCTTCCTGTATCTCCCTTGCACTGCCACCAACGGTTCCTCATTTTGTGACAAACTGAGGAGGCTCTGGGCCCAGCCAAAGTCCTTAGTCCCTTATATGATACCTCCATGCCTTTCACCCAAGCAAAGCACAAATCGTGGGGTCCATAAAGCATAGGTCAGGAGGCCAGCCACAGCGTGCCCACTGGGCAGCTGCTACTCTGGGTGAAGAGTGGGCATGAGGCAGAGGTCAGCACTTAGCCTGGGGATATGGGGTTTTCTGTGTCCCACGTTTGTGAGGCAATAGGCACTGATGCTGGGCCACAGATACAGCCAGTTGGCAAAGGGAGGTCCACCCCAGCAGGGAGATGAGGACATTTTGCTTCTCCTTCATGCCCCTAGCAGGAGCTGAGATGCTTTGCTGAAAATAAAATAAACTTGGTATTAATTGTGCCAAGGCCTCCCCGGTTGTCATCCTGCCTCTTGTTGCTCCCCCTGTCCTTGCCTCCTACTCCCACTGCCCCATACCCATGTCTCCTTGCAGATTTTGGTGTCGTTCTAATGTGCAACGACCGTCCAAGTCCCCTTTAACTAGAGGATCTGAAAAGCAGCAGCACAGAATTAGTGAACACAAGGCTGCAAGTGTAGCCACCTCAGGCCTAGCACACGTGCACATGGCAGGCACACACACCTTCCACAGACCCAAGCATGGGTGTGTGTGTGCACATGTGTGCACACTCATGCCCAGATGGGCATTCAGCACAGACAGGTAGACATGGCAGAGGAATGGGTATATCCTGCTGGAACCCTTTAAGGAGCAGTGGTGACTTCCCAGTGCCCAGGCCTGAAGAGAGACCCACAAGGGCCCTGGTCCTGAGCATGCACATTCTCCACCTGCTCCCCAGGTGTCCCAGTCACTGATCCAATAACTTTTCTGCCGTCCCCAAGGCAGAAGAATCAGAATTTGTGTCAGGTGGATGATGGAGCCTGGCAGAAATCTGGTGTTCCTCTCCAGAAAGAGAGGGGTGCTCCCAGGCCCTTGGGGGTCCAGACAAAGACACCCGCCCAGGCCTGACTGCCAACAGAAACCCTCTCCTACTGAGGGGCAGGTGAAATGCCCTGAAGCCCAGGGCTACAGGCCACGCTGCTGCTGCCATTGCTGCTGCTCTTCTGACCCTGCTGTGAGGAATGGGCTTGTTGGTCAGGAAAAATGGCTTTCCCTTTTTTGTACAAATGGAAACAAAATCCAGGAGAAGCTGCCACCCTCACCTCTGAGTGTGACTCGCTTCCTTTGCTTCAGTTTCTTCGTCACCGTTTTCGTCTTCGGTCCTGGGGACAGCCCAGCAGATTCTCCTGGTTCTGACCTAAGGGGTGTTTGGATCACCTCCTTTTACTTGTATAAAAAAAAGATGGGTTGAAAAATGTACTGAGGAAGAAAAATGTACTTTTTTATAAATAAAGTGTTTAACACAAACCTATTTGCCTTGTGTCATTGCAGTGGGGCAGGGATGGGGGTAAAGCTGGAGAAGGTAGCATGGCAAGAGGGTGGGGGAGAAGACGGGAGCCCCCACCCCATGCCCAGAACCCATAGCCTGTGACAGGGTCCCATTCCAATATCTTGCAGGAGTCCCCAAGGAGGGGACTATGGTGGGACCATCTCCCACACAAGGAGGAAGACCTTGGACAGTGGGTGGAACACGACATGAGGAGGGGTTGGTGTCTGCTAGCACAGTAGGGCCCCTTCCAGAGGGAGGCCTGAGAAGCCTTTAAGGAGAAGCAGTGCTCCCCAGTGCCCCACTGGCTGTCCCCAGAGCTCCTGAGCTCCACTCACCGGCCTCACCCCTCCTGTCTCCACTCCCTGCTGTCCCCCTCCTTCCTGCCAAGTCCCCTCCTGTGGCTCTCTGGAGAAGAAAAACAGCCGTGTCACACCTGCTGTGTTAGATCCCTGGGGACAGAAAAGAGAAGGGAGCTGTGTCCTTTCGTCTTCTATTCTGAGGATGCTACCCAACCCAGCTCTCCCTGAAACTCAGCCGCCACCCCACCCCCTGTCTCTCTCCATGGGGCTGGCTTCGGGGAAGGTCTTGTTCCTTGGCCACCTCCCCTTCCCCACACCAGCACCATCTGCTTCCCATCTCCTGGGCTGGAATGCAGGACAAATCAATCCTAGGGATGGGAAAGGCAGGGCCTTCAGGGTCTTCCCTCTCCCATCCAGCCCAAATAGCATCTCTTTTCACTGAAATCCACACCATAGGGCCCTGAGAGAGGGAGTAGGGTCAATAGGAAGAAAGGTATCTACTAAGCAGAAAGCCTTCCTGCCCTTTTGTGGGCAAGGCCATGTCCTCCACACCTGGGACTGG
Organism: Heterocephalus glaber; assembly: GCF_053883595.1. Taxonomy (NCBI): domain Eukaryota; kingdom Metazoa; phylum Chordata; class Mammalia; order Rodentia; family Bathyergidae; genus Heterocephalus; species Heterocephalus glaber. Next base: position 35,418,547 of record NW_028258294.1, on the reverse strand, counting down.
AGTGAGATGGACAGACAGAATCAGGCATGGAGAAGAACCAGCAGCTGTTGGCAGCTAGCTGAGCCTCTCACTAGAAGGCTAAACCCAGCGCCCTGGACAGGCTGTTTAGATGTTAACATTCTAATGAAATGCAAATTCGTTGTTTAAGCGGTCACTTCTTCACTTTTCCAGGCTGTCCATTTAAGTTAATTTTTAATTTGTGCAGGCAATAAATGCTTAATTACATTATTAATATATTGGAAGAGAGCAGTGGACAGAACGTCCTAATTGGCATTTAACTAGAGCGTTCCGGCAAATTAGCCAAGACTTTCTCCAGCACCAAGGGAAGGAGAGTGAGCCAATTAGTCCCAGGAATAGTCTCGCCAGGTGGAGCTCTGTTTGGAAAAGCCAGGCCAGACCCCTTCCCCAAGCCTTGGTGCCCAGACACCAGGCTCCCATTGCAGACACCCCAGACTGAGGACACCAGGCACTTTCAGTTTAGTTGAGTCAGATTTAGGACAAACTTTCTGCTACTTCATGAAAGGTTCCTCCTTCTGCCAAACCCCAGCCTTTGCCCCAGTTGCCACACCTCCACTCTCAGAAGAGCAGAGGCCCAAAGCTGGATGTTCTGGAAGCAGCTCCTGCCTGAGTGGAGAAGGTGCCCTTGGGATGTGCTGGCCATTGTCCTATCCTAACCTGTGGGCCTGGACTTGAACACCTGACATCTCCTCTCTAGAATCCATGGAGGCTTCTCTCTCCATTCCCCCTACCTACCTGATCCTGGCTGCAGATTGGTACAGGAATAAACTTGAGGAATTCACTTATTCATTCATGCATTCATTCATTTAGATCACATTTTTGATCACCCTGAGCCAAGCACTGTGCTCTACTGTAGTAATCCCTGCTCAAAGAATTCAGAGCCTCCAGGTTCCCAGATTCCAGAATAGCCAATACATGCTGGCCACAGGCCATCACAGAACCATGTGTAAAGCAATGTGGTAACACAGGACAGGACCTGAGAATTTTGTTTGAGAGAGTCTGAGGTGACATTTCACCTGGATCTTGAAGGATATGTGGGAGTGCTCCAGACAGATGCAGGTTGAGAATATTCCAGGGAGAGTTGAGAATTTAGCATCTTACATTAGTTGTTCTAAAAGTGACCATCCTAGCCCAACATACTCATTCTGCTCATGGAAAGATGAAGCCTAGAGAGGAAATTAAGATTTGGCCCATCCACACCATCAGAAAGTACACACTGAACATGCTCAAGGGCAAGGCTATGTCTTAAGAACAGTAGGAGGCCAGAGGAACCCCAGGGGTAGGTGGCATCAGCCTAACTCCTGGAGTAGTCAGAGATACTAGATCTGGCACAAGTTTCTGGTCCCCAAGAAAGCAGACCCCAGTAGAATAGAGACTGTGCTTGTAGGAATGATATTTGGTGTTGAGTGGAAAACATCAGTCAGATCAGGCTCATCTTCAAAGACTTCCTGGAAAAGATGGTATCTGAGATGGGTTTGAAAGAAGGGAGGGGCGTGGATGTTTGGATAGTGGGAGGAGAAAAGGCCCCTGAAGGCTTGAGGGGAGCAACAGCTGGTCCCTGCTTTTAGAAACACTTCCACACTTGCCCCCATGGCCAGGAGCTTCTGGGTAGCAGTCCTTGGGCTCTGCTTTGGTGCTGGCTTCTGAGGGTCCCCAAACCCTATTTTCTTTCCTCATTTATAGGCTTGTTGGCAGAGCCACATTCTCTTCTAAGGGGGCTGCTGTCCCACACCATGTCCCTACCACCAACTCCCAGCTAAGAGCTGGGGGCATTGCTTTTTCCCTTCCTCCCCACTGCCAACCATGCCTCCTCTAGCAAACACACACACACACACACACACACACACACACACGCACTCGCACACATATTATACTCTGGGGCCTCATCTAAGCTGGCCCCTCTGGTTCCATTGCATCCAAGTTCATCTTGATCTCCACACTAGGGAGGCTCAGAGATAGCTGTGCTTAGCTTAAGAACCAGTACCAGACATCATCAGTGAACGTTGCTGGTTCCAATGAGCAGAGAGAACTTAACCAGGATATATACCAGAATTACCTGGGCTTTAAAACATTAGGCCCCAGCCCAGGCCAATAAGGCAGAGACTCTGGGTCCTAGATGGGTGTATTTTTAATAAGCTACCCAGGAAAGCATAGATAACAGCATAGTGTTGGGGCCATCCCAGGTATCAATCATGAGGAAAAAGTGGGTCTTGATACAGGAAAGTGGGTGAATAGCTGGGTGATCTGGTGAGTTAATGCACATGGGCTTGGGTGCCAAATATGCTATTTATTGTTGTCTACATCAGTCATCTTCATCTTCATCATCACCTCCAAGAGTTGGAATCCTGGATAATTTAGAGACTGGAGTGGAGGCCATTACCTAGAGGCAAGTAGGGCCCAGGAAGGAAGCACACCTATAAGCCTAGAACAGCAGGCTTTCTGGTTTCAGACCATTTTTAGGAGGTGGGCATCTGTCAAAAGAAAGAGCAGGATTCTGAGTTAAAAGTCCAGGCAGGAGGACCGACAGGCCTTCCCCAAATGATGGTTCTTGCTGCATGCTGTCACCAACTTGCAACAAGTAAATGTGCTTTATAAGGGAAAGTGACAGTTCCATTATGGTCCTTGTAGGCAGATGGGGGAGGACCCTCTGAGAGAACTATGCGAGAGTGGTAGGGTCTGTGCCCTTTAAACCCTTCTGCCTGGCTGAGGACTGGCCCCAAAGGTTCCAAGAGAGCCTATTCCACAGTGAGTGAAGACCTTTTGGGGATGGCTGCCTCAGAGCTGGCTGGGTCCCCTCAGTTGAAAGAGCCGGCTCTTTTTCATTTTATAATATTCCCAGGACCCTCACCTCTGAGGGAGCCCTTACATCCTCCAGGGTCACAAGCTGCAGCAACTAACAGCACCATACAAGCTGCCTCCCTCACTAGATTGTAGCCTGAGAGGTCATGTCTTGTTTAACCCTGGCACCCATCCCAGAGCGGGAACACGGTGGGTACTCAGTAGAGGTGGGGCCAAATTAAATGTATCAACATTGGCGTCAAGAGAGACCTTTCAGGAGGTGCAGCCCCAAGGCAGAAATGTCCTCCAATCACCCCAAGTGCCTCTGGTGACAACAACTTTTTAGTCCTTGGAGGATACCTGCCATCCTAGGGCTAGTCTCCTGCAAACAAAATGTCCCTGCCCCAAGTCTCACTCACTGATCTGGGCATTTCCCTATAAGGCCACACAGAATAATCTAGCCTGGTCTCTTAAAACAGCCCTTCAGGATACGGCCACTCCTTGCCAAGCCACTTTTCCATATGTCTAGCCCTATGTGGCAGTCATTAGGCCACATGGAGCACAGCTGTCAGGAGCCTGTGCTTGGGAGTCAGCCAACCCTGGGTTCAGGCCTTGGTGCAGTTGGTCAGTAGTCACTGAAAAGCATGATTCACACATGGCACTCAAGCCAACCTCACACAAGCCCAGGTACCTGTGGCCTGCAGGTGAAATCATGTGTCAGTGAAGCTTCTTTGATTTTAACAAATTTATTGCTCTGGTGTGGAACCGTTGATAGTGGGGGAAGCTGTATGTGAGAGCAGGGAGTCTCTGGGAAATCTCTGTACCTTTTACTCAGTCTCACTGTGAACCTAAAATTACTCTAAGCAGTAAAATCTTTTTTAAAAAGTCCCAGTTGTTTCAGATATTCCTGGGAAAAAAATACTACCATTTTCCTCTCATTTCAATGAGCCAGAGATAAAATACTGTGCCCTGCAACTGATCCAATCAGTGAGGAATGAGGGCTGGAAGGTAGAGGAGAGAGGAATTACCCATGTGTCCTCCCTAAACCTGACCTCCCTGTCCTTTTACGATGGGCACAGCTCTCTAGCTGACCTCATGATGTCGGCATGGATACAGAGGTGTCTATGTTTCTGGGTAGATGGTATGTGTGGATGGATAGATGGATGGACAGACCTTTGAATGGGCAAGTAAACCTCTCCTGTGTATTTCTGCTAAGTTGGTCTCACCCTCTACTTGGGCTGCCTGTTCTCCTCTAAATGTGACGATTTTCATGTGTCTCTGGGGGTTGATTCAGCATTCCAGCCTGTGGCAGTGCTTTCGGATGCTGATTCTATCAGTTCAGTATACCACAGACACTTATTGAAAATGTAGTAAAAGGCAAAAGACAGGGCTGTAGAATCAAACTGACCATGATTCAACCCCTAGTTCCACCACTTATCAGCTGTGTGGACCTTGGGCAAATTGATTGCCTTCCCTGAGCCTTATTTTTGAATCCATGTAAATAGACTGCTGAGATTAATAAAGATGGTTTTTATAGAGTTAGTTATTTGTAAAGCCGATAAGAGTGGTATCTACCACAGGTGGCTGTGGTAAGGATTAAAAGAAAATAATCTCCTTGTAAAGTGCACAACACAATGCCTGGAACAGGCTGGGTGCTAATCAAGTTTAGCTAAGGTAGTATTATTTCTTACTGTAATTTTCACTACAGTGCATAATCCTAAGCAGCGAAACAGAACCTGTCAGGAAAACAATATCAGGTATAAGGACATTTGCCAAGTTGTAGCTAAGATTCCAGCTCTGCCCCATCCTAGCTAGGTGGTGACCACCACCTTCTTAGCATTTATCCTCCCTAATTTGCATCATCCCAACAATGACCCAATAGCTAGTTGGAGGGATATGGCCATGAAGGACCTGAGATATGTCGCCCAGGGCAGCACTCTGGTTGGGATCCCCATGCTGCACTACCCTTATGCATAGGGAACTTGGACCAGCTGCAAGAACGTGAGACCATATTTACTCCAAAGACTTCTAGTGCATCCTCTAGTTTCATCTGTAGAAATGTCTCAGGAACTGAGGGGCTAGGAATGTAGCTCAGTGGTAGAGTGCTTGCATAATATATGCAAGGCCTTAAGTTCCATCCCCAGCACCACACAAAAAATATTAATTTTTTGCAAAGGAGAAGGAAGCAAAAAGCCAAGAATGGCAGCACATGCCTGTAACCCTACCACTCTGAGAGGCTGAGACAGGAGGATCACAAGTTCAAGCCCACTCTAGAAAACCTGGCAACTTAGTGAGACCCTGTCTCAAAATAAAAAATAAAAAAGAACTAAGTGTAGCTCCATGTGAATGCCCTGGTTCAATCTCCAGTACTGCAAAATAAGTAAATAAAATCAAAAAGGGAAGCAAGAAGATTAACAGGATTCCATGTAAGTCTTTGGTACTTTGTTATTTTCTATTCCTAAACCTTTTTGTTGAGCAATGCTATACCATCATTAAGTGTACAGATGTTTTAGATGCAAAAATCCTTAATAAGATACTGAAATATAGAATGCAGAAGATCATCAAGAAGATCATACATCCTGACCAAGGGGGATTTATCCCAGGGATGCAGGGATGGTTCAACATAAGCAAATCAATCAATGTAATACACTATATCAATAGAGCCAAGGACAAAAACCATATGATTCTCTCCATAGACACAGAAAAAGCATTTGACAAAATCCAACATGCATTTATGATAAAAACCCTACAAAAAATTGGAATAGACAGATGGTCTCTACCTCAATCTGATAAAAAACCATCTATGAAAAACCAACAGCCAATATCATACTAAATGGTCAAAAACTGAAATCCTTCACACTAAAATCAGGAACAAGACAAGGATGTCCACTATCACCACTCTTGTTCAAGGCAGTGTTGGAAGCATTAGCCACGGAAATTAGACAAGAGAAAGAAATAAAAGGAATAAAGATAGGAAATGAAGAAGTCAAATTGTTGTTATTTGCAGATGACATGATACTCTATATAGAAGACACCCAGAACTCCACCAAAAGTCTTCTAGACTTAATAACCAAATTCAGTAGAGTAGTTGGATACAAGGTCATCACACAACAATCGATAGCTTTCCTCTACACACACAACAGACTCACTGAGAGAGAAATAGGGCAAACAATTTTTTTCACAATAGCGTCCAAGAAACTGAAATAATTAGGAATCAACCTAACAAAAGAAATCAAAGACCTCTTCTCTGAAAACTACAGCACTCTGAAAAGAGAGATTGAAGATGATATCAGAAAATGGAAAGAAATCCCTTCCTCTTGGGTAGGAAGAATCAACATAATGAAAATGGCCATACTTCCAAAACTGCTATACAGATTCAATGCAATCCCAATTCAAATTCAAGCAGCATACTTCATGGACCTTGAGAAAACAATCCAAAAATTCATTTGGAACAAGAAGAGACCCAGAAGAGCAAAAGCAATTCTAGGCAACAGAGACATGGCAGGGGGTATCACAACCCCCAACTTGAAACTATACTACAAAGCTACTGTGATAAAAACAGCATGGGACTGACAAAGAAACAGACCTGAGGACCAGTGGAACAGTTTAGAAGATGCAGAAACAACTCCAGACACACTCAGCCATCTCATCTTTGACAGAGGAGCCAAACACCCTCACTGGAGAAAAGATAGCCTCTTTAATAAATGGTGGTGGAAAAATTGGGTTTCAACTTGCCAAAGATTAAAACTAGACCTATATCTCTCACCATGCACTAAACTAAAATCAAACTGGATGAAAGATCTAAATATTAAAACAGAATTGGTGAACTGGCTAGAACACAGGTTAGGTAGAACTCTTGAAGACATTGGTGTAGGAAAAGATTTTATGAACAAAACCTCAGTTGCCTGTGAACTAGCACAAACAATCAACAAGTCGGATCTCTTCTTACTAAAAAGCTTCTGCACAGCAAGAGAAACCACCAAAAGTGTGAAGAGACAATCCACAATGTGGGAAAAAGTTTTCACCAGCGGTCCCTCGGACAAAGGTCTACTATCTGGAATCTATAAAGAACTTAAAAAAATCAGACCTCCCAAATTTAAAGACCCAATCTGAAAATGGGCATCTGAAATGAACAGACATTTCTCAGACAGAGAAGTAGAAATAGCAAATAAACATATGAAAAAATGTTCAACATCACTGGTCATTTGAGAGATGCAAATGAAAACAACGCTGAGATTCCACCTCCCCCCAGAAAGAACTGCTTCTATCAAGAAATCAACCAATAACAGATGCTGGTGGGGCTGTGGAGAAAGAGGAACCCTGCTCCACTGCTGGTGGGAGTGTAGACTGGTGCACCCTCTGTGGAAATCAGTATGGAGATACCTCAAAGAACTAGGACTAGAAGTCCCATTTGACCCAGCTATTTCCCTTCTGGGTATCATTCCCAAAGAATTAAAAGATTCATACCACAGTGATATATCTGCACCCATGTTCATAGGAGCACAGTTTGTAATAGCTAAAACTTGGAAACAGCCCAAATGCCCATCAACTGGAGACTGGATAAAGAAAATGTGGTTTTTTTAATAAAATGGAGTGCTACTCCGCCATAAAAAATGAGAAATTAGAGACTTTTATTGCTAAATGAATGCACATTGAGGCAATACTCTTAAGTGAAATAAATAGGACCCACATATATAAATATCAAATAGTTTTTCTAATGTGAGAAACTGAAAGTGTAAATAAGGACTAAAAGATATAATAGATAATGTGAAATAGGAAGAAAAGGGGCAAAGGGGAGGGGGAAGTGGGAGGGGTGGGGGAAAGGAAAGAAGGGAATGGAATTAATATGAGAAAATGGAAAAATGGAAACAAAGTCTTTGTAAATAGGGAGGGATGGAGGGGTTGAAGGGTGGGCAGGGGAATGGGGAAAAAATAAGAACCAAGAGAGATTATGTAAAGGTGCAAATTTCCAATGATGAATGTCATTATATTGTATACCTAAAATGTACCCATAAAATTAATTTTAAAAAAATAATAGCCCAGACACATACATGGGGTTTGGAGTCACATGGACCTGAGTTCAATCGCCAGGTCTGCCTCTAATGAGCTGGTGATGTGGGGCACGAAGTATAAAGTGGAAACACTAAGGCTTCCATCTGGGACTACAGTGAGGGCACATGAGATCCTGTGCACCTGGCCTGTACTGAGAAATACCGTATCTATCCTGCCCCCCAGCCCCATGCTCACCCCTAATCCAAACCAGACCTTATCTAGCCTTTGTTCCAATAAGAACCCAGAGTCCAGCTATCCCCATTTCTCTTTTTGAGGTTATTTCCCTACAATTTGGGCTGAGGATAAAAAAAAATTAACCAAATCTCTGTGAGGTTTCCCATCATGCTGGGACTAAATCATCCCTCTCCTTATCACCTCTCCAGATGCATTCAGGTGCAGAAGTTCCCCAGATTTCTAGAGTCTTCAGCTCCCCCTCCATTCCAAACACGCACTATCTTAAAACCAGAACTCCCAAGAAGAGTGGACTTGTGCCTTCTCACTTGGCAAAGCCCAGAAAAGCTGCACTGAATTAAATTGCATTTTAATGTGAGAATTTACACACCTAAATCTCCTCTCCCACCAATTCCTTCAGACTGCGCTGAGGTTACTCTCCATATTCATTTGTTGTGGAAGACTTTCCCTCCAGGACCTGCAGCCACAGTGTAGGGTCAGACGATCCCTGCCCAAAGAAGTAGACAGGTAGACCATGAACACCCATCCGTCCCAGGAAGATATATAGTCCCTTAGGTCCCCCCCGCTTTGCTTTGAAAATTCTAAGCTTTTGAGGTCCCACCCTGCTCATCCCTTCCTGGGACCTTGGCCCCCTCTAATCTTCCTAACCTCCAAAACTGAGCTCCAGTCTGTCATGCTACTGTGTCCTGCTGTCATTAAGGGTGATGTTCTCTCTACAGATGGCCCATGATCTCTAGACTCACCTGTCCACCTCCTATGTACTCTGTAGAGGTGGCTTATAGTTCACAAAGCAAGATCGTAGGGAACAGGTCCTCCACACTGGAGGAGCAAGATAAGAAATGTGGGTGCCCTAAAGTTGGAGCAGCTCTGGGCCAGCAGGCCTCAGGACACAAATGTAAATCCTGCCAAACTTGGCTACTACCTCTATGTGACTTTGGAAAGATGAGCTTTCTCTTACACCTCAGTTTCTCATTTGTATAATAGTGACACAAATCCCACTCCATGTAGTTCCTAGGATTATAGCAAAGACAAATGAAAGCCCACTGTGAGCTGTGAACTATGAAATTCTGTGTCAGTGTTAAAGGAATACCATGCAATGACCTTTCAAGGTTATTCCTCACCAAGAAGATGCAGGGAACCACTCAGAACACAGCCACTGGCAGGACCCCCACTTCCTGAGTCCTCCCCAGGGAAGGCAGAGGCTGAGGCTGCCAGCCACCACCAGGAGTAGGCCCCGTGTGCTGCCACCACAGAGATACACTCAGGGCAGTTCCAGAGTGAGCTGGTGTCCCTGCGGGACACCCTCTTGTCCTTATAGCTGAGTGAGGCCCACCAAGACAAGCTCCTGCCCCACCACTCCTTGACACTTGGCCCTAGTGCCTGTCAAGGGCAAGCCTAGGTGCCAAGAGAAGATGAGCATCTACCAGGCCATGTGGAAGGGGAGCCCAGAATTGTGCGCTCGGACACAAACACCTGGCCCCAGAAGGACACACTGCTGAGCCGAACTTCAGTCTCCTCAATCCTGGACTAGGATGGCCACCAGGTCTGGCAACACCCAGGCTGTCTTTGGGTAGCATTTCCCTTCATAGGGTTTAGTGAGTCTGTACCTGAGTGGACAGTTACTCCAGGAGGAGAAACAGGTTCTCCATGAACTCGCCCATTCCTGGGGTTTGTATTTCTTGCTTTTCTCACTTCCTGTAAAGTGCTCCTGTTGTCCTGGATGAGATAAAGAACGTAATGTCCTCCCTGGCAGTGATTCATGGTAGGAAGCTCAGGGCTTTGAAGTCACCAAGAGCCAGGTCCTCTAGAGAGGGGGACCAAGGGAAGAGCTTGAGAGAGCTGGAGGTGGGGCCTGTCCCCAGGCCACTCTTTAAGTCATCCAGGCCCCAGGGCTTGGATGGGTAACAGTCTCGTGGAGCCCCTAAAATAGAGAGCAGGAATGGGAGAACAGGCTGTTTCTGAGACCCAGGCCAGGGGGCAAGGAGGGGGCATCAGGGCTGCTGTTCCCTCCCCCACTCCCCACTTACACCCCCTCCCCAGAAGCAGGTTCTCCCTTCTCCCCCACCCACCAAAGCAGCTCCAGACCTGGCCCGGTGGGGAAGCGTGCTTGGAATCCACTTGTCATTGTAGCTTTCAGCCAACTCCTAAAGTCCTGGGGCTCACACTTGCTTGACTCCACAGACTCTTCCCCAGCAAAGTAGGAAATTAGGAGCCAAATCTGACTACTTTAATGCTGCTGTCTCTCAGGCCTTCTTTCTCCCCCATCACCCCCTGAGCCTAGGGAGAGTAAGCCACAGTGTGAGACCTCCTGCCAGGCTAGATGACCCACTGGGTTCCCATTCAGAGAACAACCAAAAAAGCGTCACAGGCCGTGGAGTCCCTGCACATTGCTGCAGTCAAGGCTGAGAAGGTGACTGGAAGGACCTGGCAAAGACCTCAGAGTTTTTACCCAAGGCCCTCCCTACACAGGCAGCCCTGGGCCACACCCAGTGATTTTAACAGGGTAGGGGCCTGGACCCTGGAACCTACTGTTTACAGAGCTCCTCCAGTGCCCCGGCCCCAAGTTTTGGTTTCTGTGGGGACAGTCTTGGGCCCTTTGTCCACCCAACTTTCCTGCTGGATGCTGGACAGTGGCTCTAGGGAACACCATGGTGGAAGATGAGGAAGAAGGGTTCTCCAGGTGCTGGAAGAATCTGGAACTCATGTACATGCAGCAAATGTGAGAACTACCCCTGCCCTACAACACATGCTTCTCAATATACTAATATACTTCTCAGTGTACTAATAGTAGAACCCTACCCCTGCTCTTGCTCCTGGGACTTACACAGGCCACCCGAGCCAGGCACCCCACACGCATCCCTCACTCATTTCTACCATCTGTCTGTTTTACAGAGGAGAAGACTGAGGCACAGCACAGTGAAGGTCACACTGCTAGAAAGTGAGAACCAGGCCATTAGTCTTCACTGCACTTTGTACCTTTTCTGATCTTTGCTTCTTTCCTTGCCCAAGGCAGCCCTTTGGGAGGAGAGAGTTAGAAGCTGTCAGAGGAGAGGAACCAGGGCACCCAGCAGGATGGGAAGGATGGTGACTTCACCATACCCCATCCCTCCCCACCTGGCTGGATGATATCCTTGCTCATCCCCCTTCCTCCCAAAGGGCTGGGGTCACCTCCCTGCGTGGCAGGGTCCCCACAGGGAGATGGTCCCTCTCCCCCCAGGAATGTGCGTGAAATCCCTGTAACTCTCTCCAGCTGGGCCTGACCTTGAAGGGGCCTAGTTTAAACCTCCCTCTTTCTCCTCTTCCTCCTCCTCCTAATGACAACTCAAGGTGTGATAGGGCTCAGTGGGAGGGGCCGGGGACGAGCAGATACTGGGGAGAGGATTCCAGATGGAGGGAGCATCAAAGGCAAAGCGGAAAATAACTGTCCCCAACACACGCGCGCGCACACACACACACACACGCACACGCACACACACATCAGAACACTCTGACCCCTCATCCTAAGCCCACACAGGCCTGGACAGGTTGGGCTTTGAGGCTCACAGTGGTGAAGGAACTAAAGAAAGATGAGAGGAAGGGTCAGAGAGGCCAACAGGCATATGTGCTTAGGAGCAATCCTGTCCCTGCCCTACAAGAACAAACAGTAAACATGGACTGTGTACAGGCAGTGCCAGGAGCACTCTGATACCTGACAACCATCCCGTTGCTATTCCCACTTTCCAGATGAGGCCCTGGGGCTCAGAGGGCAGGAGTAGCTGGCTAAGGCTGCACTGGCCTGTCCTCTGCAGATGAACTGGGAGATAGAGGCAGCAGGGGCACGAAAAGGGACCAGGCAGGATCCTCCTCCAGGCCGCACAGAGCACTGCACAGAGAATCAGGATGCCCAGATTCTTGTCTCGCCTCCATCGTTAATGAGCTGTGTAGCCTTGAGCATTTCACCAACCTGCTCTGAGCCTCCAGTTACCACACTGTCCACAGAAGCAAAGGTGTGGAGGGATGGAATGAGATAATTTAAGTAAAATCACACATAAGATATAATTGATATTATAATAAGATGGCCACAGGTACAGTTTGGCCCAGAATGGCATTTAGGTAAAGAAGCTAACCTTCCAGGGAGAGAAGAAGAGCTAATATAATCATCATCCTCATCATCGTCTTTGTCGTTGTCATCACTACCCCCTCACTGCCATCAGTACTGCCACCATCAGCAGCAGCCACAGAAGCATCATCGCTATCGTTAGCAATTCTACCACATGGTCACCGCCCACTGCCCTGAGTTTCTATTTATTAAATAACTAATAACAAAAATAGCAACCATTTATTACATATTGACTATGTGCCAGGCACTGTGCTAAGCACTTTACATAATTTATGCCTGCTCCAGGCAAATGAAATGGAAGCCAGGGGCAAGGGAGAAAAGAGGTCAGGGCTGCAGAGCCCAGAGCCTCCACCCTCCATCCCAGAGGTCTAAAGGGTGACTGCAAAGTGACAACCAGCCCAGTTCAGAACCAGAACAATTTCTGTGGCTGAAGAGAAAAGGCTTTTGGCATGGAAGGTTCCACCAGGACAGACACAAGGCTGAAGTCCACCCCAGGTCCAGCCAGTGGGAGAAGCCAGGGCAGGGCTGGGGGGGGGGGGGGGTGGGCGGCAGTCCAGAGGCTCTCTGCTGCTCCAGCCCAGGGCCATCTCAGACAGCCCGGCAACCTAACCCTATAGCCAAGGAGTGGAGGGAGCAGAGCCTGGCCCTGTCTGAGCCACTTGGTCACTGGGGCATAGGACCAGGAAAGAGCACTGAGACTCCCCCAGTCTGGCCTCAGCCTCTCTGGGTCAGAGGAAAGAGCCTGGGTGGGCTGAACTACAGAGGAGAAAAGAGAGAGGGCTTTGTCCATCCTTGGGGGGGCAGAGGGGGCTCCTACCCTCATCCCCCAAGTGTGACGGCATAGCATTCAGTTCCATCGGGAACCCTGGGAAGACAGAACTGAAATAGGACAGGCAGAGATAGCGAGAGTGGAGAAAGCTCCAGGTGCAGCAAGGTGCACAAGCACAAGGCCAGGCTGAGGAGGTCGTAAAAGGCCTGGGGGCAGTCTGAGCTTGATGCAGGGGCCGCAGGGCTGCAGGAAAGCTTCTGGTGATCCTCAAGCATGGAGGGCCAAGCAGGAAGCCCTACCACCGATCCCTAGCACCTCATCCAGCCCCAGCCTCAAGGCTGCTCTGGGCTGTGCAGTCTGAAGCTCCTTCTTCCCATGATTCGGCCCTGTGTTCTTACTTACATTAAAACAAGCCTAGTAGCCAGGCTTGGTGCACATCTGTAATCTCAATACTCTGGGGGACTGAAGCAAAAGGATCTCAACTTCAAGCCCAGTCTGGGCAATTTAGTGTCTCAGCAGGACTCTGTCTCAAAAAGGGTTGGCAATGTAGCTTAGTGAGGAGACTTTCAATTCCCAGTACAGGGAGGGGAGGGCAAGTCTTGGGACCCCTGCCTCTCCCTGGCATTTGGACAGTTAGGGTACCCAGAAAGGCCACTGGACTCTGCCCCCAGACCTTTGGAACAGAGGAAGCTGGCCGAGGCCAGAGAGCCCTCCCACCAGCCCTGCCTCAGGGCATCTAGGGGAGGCAATCTCAAGAGAGGCAGGCTCTCTGTCCCCAGGCATGGACGGCAGGACAGAAGGCATTACCCTCATCTACAGATAACATGTAAACCTCTGAGCACACACTGCCTCCAACTCCCCTCCCACCCTAGACTCCTGCCCTGCCCATCTTCTCTTCCCCATTTCTCAGCCATATCCAGTCCTTAGACTCTTCCTCACACTTCACACATATGCCATTGCCGCTGTTCACACCCTGCCTGCAATGTTTTTCTCCCTTTATACTACTAGTGAACTCCTATTGGGCTTTCAAAACCCTCCTGAAGTCCCACCCTCTGTGAAGCTATGAATTCCCAGTTAATCACTCTCTTCTCCATACACATGCTAGACTTTTGACAGACTTCTCTGGAGTTGTGAATCTCAAAAGAGGGTACTTACTTGTGTACATGGCTGACCCTGCACCCTTAGGCAGGGGCAAGAGCCCTGGCACCTAGAAGCTCAGGGCATGTTTGTCTAACTGAAGAAGGGACAACAGGAGGGCAAGGGAACTAGCCAGGGAGCAGGACATCTGGAACTGCTTCCTCCACCAGTGGATAAGAGGCCTGGCTGCTAGGGCATGGTAGAGAGAAACATAGTAATAGCGTTGGCTCTGGGCTGTGGTCCACATGCTCTCAGTGAGGTAGGCAGGTCTGGAAGCACCAAAAGCACCTAACTGTCCTGGTCTGCAGCCCCCAGACTGGAACTCAGGCCTGTGCTTCTCGTCTAATGTGTACTTCACTTTTTCAGGTGAGGGACAGGAAAACCAAGCACATTGTCATCATGTGACAAGGAAGAGCTGAGATACCAGTGTAACCCAAGAGACAAGCAGAGTCACAGAAGAGTTAGTCAGAGGCAGGACCGAGGTGGCCCTGCTCTGATAGGGGAGCTCCAGGAAAAGAAGTGACTGGGAGAATACTAGGCCACAGACATGCCAGGAGAAAGAGGAACATCAGAAGGTGATCTGAGCTGGGTGATGATGAACACCTATAGTCCCAGCTACCTGGGAGGCTGAGGAGGATGGATTGATTGAGCCCAGGAGTTTGAGATCAATGTCTCCACAAAAAAGGAAGTCACCCTGATCCCAGTCCAACCATAGCAGTCCTGGTGGTAGGATTCTGGACAGCTCACTTAACCTCCTTGAGCCTTCTCAGCAGAATAAGGGCAACACAGCCAGAGACTGGTGCAAGGACTGAGGCCAGGACTAGGCCTGGCATGCAGTAGATGCTTTCCGCAGGCCCCTCCCTCCCCTCCTCCCCTCACTGTCCCCCACTCTCTCGGGCCCCATACAGCAGCCCTGGCCCAGGCCCCTCTCACAGCCAGCCCCTGCTAACTGCAGGTGACAGGGCCTGCCCTAAATCTTGTGGAGCTGGGACTGAGGGAACAGATTTGTCATGGTGTAACCAGAGAGTGTCTGGGGGCTCCATGCCAGGGCTCCAGCTGGGGCCCGCGCCAGGTCCCCCTCCTCATAGCTGTCAAGGGAGGCTCAGAGACAAAGCAACTAGGGACTCCCCTTGGGCCAGGGGGTGGGGAGGGCTGTGTCTGCACAGGGACAAGAGGGAGGTAGCAGGTCCATGCCAAGTGAGCAGCCAGGACCTCCAAGAAGCCCCCACCAGGGAGACACACACACAAGTGAGCACCAGTGCTCATGCTGCCACTGACCAGCTGGGTCACCTTGGACAAATTATCACCTCTCTGAACCTGATTTTGCTCATCTAGAATAACATTATCTCATTCTGCAGGTTTGATATGAGGATCAAACAAACCCAGATTGGCCAAGGCAGCAGCCACAGCAGCTGGCATGCCACAGACTTCTCCTCCTCATTCTTCCCCTTTCTTATCCCCACTTCTCCTTTTCTCTCTGCTAGTATTTTTTCCACCAAGGTTGGACTTACCAAATGGATCATAAGGGCTAGGGGCATCCAAGGGAAGTTATACCTAGATTTTGAGAGGGTGGGATACACAGAGAAGGCTATTTGAAAAGGGAACAAAATCAGAATTCTCCACTCTGGACCTGGGGCATTGGCCCTGGTTTACCAAATGCCCACATCACTGCATTCACAGACTCATCCGTCATTTATTTTTGCTTTCACTGCAAGGATGGTATAAGACACTTTATCAGGACAGCTGACTCCCTCACTTGGTAACATGGCACCACAGTTCCTGAGGGGGATGGCTGAAAGCTCTAGACAGAGGTTCCTGGAAGGAAGGATGAGTTCCCAGTTCTTGCCTCCCCTCCTGCCTGGGCTCTGAGGACCTGGAGTGCTGCCCCCAGTTGATTGTGGGGGGAGAGAAATCTGTACTCCTCCAGTCAAAAAGGAGACTTGTATGCATCTGACCACTCCCCCTCCCCCTTCCACCCTGCCCCAGGACCTGGGCTTTCAGTGAGAGCAACCCCCTGGAGGAAGGTGAGAGTCCAGCAGCTGGCTGACCCTCTCCCAGAGCCCCTCTGCCAGGGCACCCAGCCAGCAAGTGGTCATTTGGTCATTCGCTGCACACTCTCGGAACCCTTTCCTGCGCACAAGGCCTGGGCCAAGCCAGGCAGGCAGGATCTCATCATTTACAGAAAGGCCCGGAAGAAGGGTGCTGGGGAGGGGCCAAGGGGCAGCCATCTCGGTAGAGGAGGCAGGGAGGGTAACCGAGGCCAGCTAAAGGTGGAAGATGGGTCAGCCTGGAAAAGAGGGGGAAGAAGAGAGACCCCTGTAGAGAGAGCAGCTCCTGCCAACATTTGCCCTGACTCTGAACTCTACAATTTTCCTTGGGCAGCTCCTACCTCCTAATAAGTCTCCTCCTGTCTGCAGCACCATGCCCAGCATCATCTGAGCTGTGGCATAGCCTAGCCAGCCTTCCTGCCACCAGTCTTGATGCCTCTGAGCCTTCATCAACCTTGATCTGAGTTGTGGGACTGCATAACTCTATAATCATAAAACTCCCCTAGCCCCAACTGTGATTGAATGTGAGTAAATAGATAAAGATGCTTGTTAGTTCCAGGACACTAGATAAGATCTGTATCAGCTATAAGGTCCCAAAGTAAATTACTCAACTCTTTGTTCGAAACTGATGTTCCGGACACCGCTATCTATAGAACAATCTACAAACATCTGCTGACCATCAGTACGTGTCAGCTGACCACTAACTTTTGTTCCTTGTCTGTAAATTTCGCCTGTTAACTTCCCCTGCAACCCCCTATAAAAAGAGCCTCGGACTCTGGGCTAGTCGCCTCTCTAAGCTACTTTGCTTTGGGAGTGCCGTCTGGACAGACTAAGGTCTGTTTTACTTCCCAACTTGTCCGGTGTGTTCCTTCCCGGGTGTTCTTCGCTGCAGTCAGCTCCTTAGAGTGTCCTTTCTAACCTACAAATCCGATCCAGTCACCTTCCTGTTACAAGCCTCCAGGCCTGGTGGCACTTGGTACAGGCTCCCAGGGCAAGGCTTCTGAGGCCTCTTAAGACCAGATCCTTCTGGTGCTGGAGGACACTGGGTGAAAGCTGTTCCCAGCCCTCCATGCTGCAACAGCTCCCGGAAGACAGTAATCCTTGTGACCTGCATCACTGTGCCCAGGACCAGGACAGGGCAGGGACACCACAGATGCCGCATACATCCATGTTTACTAAAGCGAAGGATAGAAGAAAGAGAGAGGGGGAGGGAGAGAGAGAGGTGCTTGTCAATCCCACTTTAGGAAAATTGGCTCCATGATGTTTATTGCAAACTGCAATTTAGCATCTCTATTCAGGTCCTCTCCACGTTTAATTATATATAACATGATGGTGGGGAGGAAGCAGAGAAAAGAGTACATAGCATTTCCTCCTGGCTCCCTTCCTCCCTGAATGTTGGAAAGGTCAAAGATGAGAAATGCAGCCCAGCAGAGGGAGGGACACAAAGGGCCTGGCACCTTCTGTGGCTTTAGGCACCAAATGCGAACAGCCAGAAAGCAGCCAATGTCCTGGCCGCAGGATGGCCTGGTGGCTCCAGCTAACACTGAGAAACAGCTTAGCAAATTCTTGCAATTAGGCTCTTTCCCTTTGGAGGCCCATAGAGGTTGAGTGACTGCTCCACCACAGAGCAAGTGGAGAGGAGTTGCCGGACACCCCAGCCCTGCTCCTCCCATGGGCTGAGTGGTCCAGAGGGTGGGCTCAGCCCCTCACCATAGGCTGCAGCCCTCTGGGTTGTTCAACCTCTCCTTCCCACAGACAGAGACATGGCTCCCCCTGGTACCCCCCAGGAGACCCTTTTCATCCAACCTTACAGCTTCCAACTCCCCACCATGATCCTCACCCTCTCTCAGTGCTGTGAGGGCAAAGCTCCAATTACCTCATTTGATTGTTTAATTGGGTGGGGAGGGGAAGGAAATTAAACTCTTCAACAGGGATCTTCCCTGCAGGGCCAAAAATGGAATGAGGAGAAAGGAATCCCCCACTGCCTGCCCTGGATCCTCCCACTTCCACCCCCAGATCCCAGGATCAGACAGAGTCTGTGGTTACAGCCCCAGGAGCCAGAGGATGAGGGCTGTGTCCTCCCACCAGCCAGCCAGCCCCTGTGAAACTAGAAGGCAGTTAGAGTATGCAGGGGCCAGGGTCCTGCCTTGGAGGGTCTGATTCTGCTGTTCTCTTCTTTGCCCTCCTTATTGACTCTCCCTGGAGCTCACTTGAGACCCTCTGCCTCTCTCTTTCTCTCTCTCTCTCTCTCTCTCTCTCTCTCTCTCTCTCTCTCTCTCTCTCTCTCTCTTTCATTCTCTCCCTTGATCTCTTGGTTCCAGAACAGCCCCACCCCCAAGGTGGCCCAGGAAGGACCTCGTGGCTCCTGGGGGGCACAGTGGCCATGGTCCTCATCCTTGGTGTGGCTCTCGCTGTCTTCTTTCTGTACCACCAGCAGCAGAAGAGCCAGCTGGGGACGGACAGTGGCAGGTGAGTGTCAGCCTGTTTCTCCACCCACCCTTGTAGCTCCTGGACACAGAACACCTGAACTTGAGCATGTGGGGCTCTGACGTGCTCCCTCTCCTGGGGGATGGACATTATCCTTTGGCTGAAGATCAACCCTCAAGGGTGCCAGGTATCTACCCTGTGTCATAAAGATGCATTTCACCCTCACGGCAACTCAGAGAAGTAGCTGCACTATTATAGCCCACAATTTACAGGTGAGAAAACTGAGGCATGAAGAGATTTTAAAAAACACACAATTTTACCTTCCTCCAGCCACTGACAAGCAGTGAGGGCTGGCTAAGGGTCAGAAGAACAAGCAAGGCACAAAGTTCACGGGGAAATCAAAAGCCCCAGTCATCACAATAAACAATATTTTAGTGCAAGTCTTTTTTGTTGTTTCATTTTGAGAGTAAGTCTCACTGTTCCCCAGCTGCCTCAAACTCTTGGGCTCGAGCAATTCTCCTGCCTCAGCATCCCAAACAGGTGGAACTACAGGCACATCTAACCATGCCCAGTTTTAATAGAATAGCCTTTAAAAATCAAAATGAATGCCAAAAGTTCATGGTGACCGAAATACTAACTTTTAAAATAAAGGCAGGATTAGAATTACTGATTTTTTTCTTTTGCCTCACGCTCCAATATGGCTCAGCATGCCATTATTACTGATCTTGTCTTTATTTAAAATGTTAACATTTTGTTCCTTATGGATTTTTGCGTTAATTTTCACCTTTAAAATATTGCAGTAAATATTTACTGCAATGGGCTGAGATATTTTTGTGACCCCACATTTCACACCTGAGGCCTCACTCTCATGGCCCCAGACACAGCCCCTGGATTTCCCACTGTCCTTTGAATGGGCTGGGCCAGGCTGGCCTGGGCTGGAACAGAGACACCTAGAAAAGCTGAGTGGGCCTCTCGCCTTCCCTCTTCCTCTGCTCCATGCTCAGTAGCCACATGCCAAGCTCTGGCCACATAAGAGGCTTCCTGGGAGCAGAGCCCTCGGGTCTATCCTCCTGTCTGGGCTCAGGGACCAGTATTGGTCAGGTGGCCTGGCCAGGGCACAATGCCCATGTGAACACCTATGCTGAAAGCTCACCCGTATTCTGTTCCCCAGGACTGACCTGTCTCCCTCCCAGAAGCTGGAGCCTCCTCCTGACAGCTACCTTGCACTGGAAGACATCTAGGTGGGCCTGGGACAGCAGAAAACAGGCTCTCAAGACTTGGGGGACAAGGAGAAAAATGGAGATGACCCCAGGCAGGGAGCCCAACGTGAACAAACCCATTGCATCCCCAAGGACCCATTCTCACAAGCCCACATCCAGCCCTGCCCTCACCCCTACCCTGAGAGGTAGCAAACTAGAACCCTCCTACACAGGGCCCCCGGGGAACCTTTCTCCCCACCTCTCAGTCCAATCATTCATTTAAAAGACTCATTAGTACTATCAGGTTCCTGGCCAGCTGCTGATCCCTGGGAGAGGCAGTAAAGCTAAAGGCTTAGTTAAGGTGCCCTTGTGCCCTCCAAGACAGTCACCATTGAGGTGGACACCAGCATGGGGTGCTTGGGAACCAGGGGGAGTCCTGTCAGACTAGAGGGCCACCTGGAGCTGGGCATGGGAAGGTCTTGTAGCAGTCATCTCTTTCTCTTCCAGAGTCTGCACCCAGAGCCAGCGAAGCAGCAGGAAGAGGAACTACAAAAACCACCCCTGCACTCCCCCTACTATGACCTGGGGGTCTCCCCCTCCTACCACCCCTTGGTAAGGAGGACAGAACTGTGAGAACAGTACCCCCAGCCCAGATCCACTGGCCTAGCTGAGAGTTCAGCTGCCTTAGGGGAAAGAAGACAAAGAAGGCTGAGAAGGCCAGCTCAGGCCAGGCACAGGAGGGCCCCCAAGAGTGGAGCCTGCAGATCCCCCAAGCAAAGGGGTGCTTCACACTGGCCAGGCCAGGGAGGAAAGTAGGACTCCCAGGGAGCCTGAGCCCAGCCCAATGCCCAGCTCTATCTCCCCAAGGCCCAGCCCCTCAGCTCTGTATCCTGCACCCCAGCCTCTAGATCCTGCCAGAGACCTCCAGAAAGCCAGCCATGTCCCCTCTTCCTGGCCCCACTCCCAGCTGCTTAGAGACTCAGCTTCTACTTGAATAGAGGCCTCCTCTGCCCACACCCTTCTGTCAGCAGACTTGGGGCTTGGGGGTGGTACCCCATATGGTGCCAGCCCAGAGACCCAGACCAGAGCGCCTGGGCCCAAAGATAACACCCTCTCTCTTGGCACTGGTGGGCAAGCCAGGCCTTTGTCTCCACACTGCAGCCATCCTCCCTCTTAGCTGGAAGTGCCAATGAAGGCCCATCTTAGGAGCCAAATCTGCCCCCAGGGAGGCCGCATTCCCTTCCAGGATGCTGGGCCTAGAGGACTAGCCTGGCCTCCTCTTCTTCTGATACTGTGCAGAGAGCAAAGACCACCAGCTGGTCAGACTTGAGAGTGAGCTGGAACTTCCTGTAGACAGACATAGAGCCCACTCCTCAGACAGCCGCTGGGCGTCCCAGTACTGTTCTCTCCATCTGAGGGTGCATCACATGGCTCAGGCTGTACCATGTGGCCCTGCCGGCTGTGACAGAGGGATCACAATTGCAGTGTAGAGCACTCATTGTGTGCCAGGCACCTTGCTAGTTGCTATTTAAACACCATTCTTCTTAATCTCATAGCAATCTATGTAATAAACCCTTTCACTAGCCATTGGATAGATGAGGAAACTGAGACCCAGTGAACTCAAGAGACTTCCCCCAGATCACCCAGTGAGTAACTGGGAAAAGTACAGCTCAAACCCTAGGTCTTCTGACTCCCAAGTTCAGGCACTGACCGTGCAGCTGCCACTATGAGGACCAGCTGTGTATGGAGTTACATGGAGACAAAGAGCGGAAAGAAGGGCTCCAGGAGCCTTCAGGGGCAGCTCAGCTGCGTAGAGCCCTCTGTGGCCTCAGGCTGACTGTGTGCAGTGAAAGGCCTGGGTCTGCTCCCTGGCTGCCTCTCTGCTCCAGGAGCCCCGAGAGTAGGCAAGGCTGCCCTAGAAGTGTGTGAGCTGGGATAGAGAGGAGATACACTATTCTGGAAAAGAGACAACCCTGCCCCATTCAGGATTTGCCAAACGGGCCTTCTCCCTCAATCTCCAGTCAGGAGTCCCACGCATTTCTCAGCGCCATACAGGAGGGGGAGGGGGAATCCTGAGGCATGGAGGGAGAAGATGATGGAAGTTAGCAATCTGAAAGCCATAGAAGACTCCAATAGGATCCCCTGTAGCCTGGGCCCAGGCTCGGCATAAAAATCGCTGTGATGTAACAGGACAGCTGCAGCTGGCCTTAATCCCCACCAACAACTTCCCATCTTGCTCTTGACTGCTGCCCCCTCTTCCTGGCATGCACAGCCCTCCCTGGGGACCCAGGAGGAGCCAGGCCATGCCTGAAAGCACCAGCTCAAGGACAGTGCTCATACTGTGACTCCCCTCTGCACACTTCCCCTCCCTCCTTTCAAAGGAACAAAAGAACCCAAGACTTCAGCACATGGCTCAGCTCAAGTTAGACTGACAAAATGCCCAGATGAGATTATCCATTCAAGAGACTCTTGGGACAAAAAGCAAGGAGAACCACATCTACCCACCAGCTATTGCTGGAGGGGCCAGTTGATGGGGCACCCAGGTAGAGAGATGCCTGTAAGAATGGCCTGTGGGGGTGGCATGTACAGAACCCAGGGGAAGGGAAACTCTGGAATCCTAGGGAAATTCCCTTGTTGCCAAAAGAAGTGTAATTCCTTTTAGCTCACAGAGCAATTACTGGGCCAGGAATGGATTTATCCCCAATACTCTGGTTTGTTGGTGGTGCAGCTTGTATGCAAGTCACATTATTGATGTTGTCATCAATTCTCCTTCTCAACAAGTAGTGAGAGAGTGAGGCAGAGAGCTTGCCGTATTCACCAGGGCAGGACTGAGTTGGGAGCCTGCAGGGAGCCTGAGGGGCCAGCAACCTGAAGCTCATCGAAGCTTAGGGTCCCCAGCCTGAGTAGGCCCAGGTCCCCTATCTTTGTGGACTAGGCCCATGCTGTACACACATCTGAGGGTTCCAACTAAGGCATGGCACTCCTCCCAGTTCTGCCAAGGTTTCTGGGCTAGGAGTCCACTCGGGTGGCAGGTACCATCATTTGGAGAGCTGGGTGGATCTCAGGGAGAATTTGGGAGGATCCACAGCTGGTGTCTGGAGGAGGAGAGGAGACATGGCTTCACCTTTAAGGAGAGGGGCTGCCACCTCCTCAGCACTGTGAGCACATACAGCCCAGGCTAGAAGCAGAAGACCCGGCACAATGGCCCTTGGAGGACAGAGTTCTCAAGATACTGAATCAGCTCAGAGCCCCCAAGAAACAGACACCATGGTGAGATTAGACAGGCAAGAGGCACTGGGGGCACCTGTGAGGACATGGGAGGCAGAAGGAGAGGGCAAGCAGATCCTTGATGCTGCCCAAGCTAGGAGAGGAGAATGGAAGCAGGACTGGCTAGGAAGTCTTAGGATGACAGCACAATCTAGCCAGGCAGTAGAGAGTCTTTGGGCCCTCATTCCCATTAGAGAACTCCTGTGCTCCACAGCAGTGTGTGTGTGCCAGACCCACCCTGGCCAGTCTGTTTTGGGAGAAGTCTGGGACAAGTGTAGCCTTGGTACAGTGCCATGGATCCAGAGGGACAGCAGGTAGGGCTGCAGCCAACCATGCTCACATCACAGGAGATCTGAGCCATCCATGTCCATAGCTACCATAGTCACATAGGTCTTTTCATCCATCTGGGTTCAGGGAGCAGCTCCTTCACAACTCAGGGGGCTTCTCTTTCTAAGGGATGGAGCCCCTCTGCTGTGGTAGACCTGAAAGCCATGACCCATACTCCCCATCTCCTTTCTATATCCATTTTCTGCTCCCCTCACTCAGCTATCTCCACAGTGTATCACAGAAGCCAATCTGGGAGCGTGATCCAGATCTCCATCCTGAGGACTCTGAACCCTTGATGAGTGTGCCCTTTTCATGCAGGCTTGTTGCATGTCTCCATACATGGTCAATCAGGAGAGGCACCCCAAGCAAGCCATGTATGGGTTCTACCTGCTCCTCCCTACACCTGGTATGGTACAGCCACCCACACCCGTCTTGCTGGTGGAAGTCAATTACCCCTACCAACATGTGACTCCTCTTCTTGCCTGCTGGTTCCAGGACACATGGAGTCTAGGTGTACAGGCAGCAGCCCTATCTTCTGCCCCAATGGGACCATCCACACTGCAGAGCCCAAAGTTGCAGGACAGAAACACAAAGTCTCCCAGTGGGTCATTGAGAGTAGCAGAAAATCACTCGTGCTAGATTTCATCCTTTAGTTCCTTCTTCCTCCTGGGGACACAGCTCCATTTAGAGGCCTTTCAAAGTACTGCCACTAAGCTGTCCTTCAGCCGGCATTTAGAAGACTCCTCTAGCAGGTATGATCAGGACTACCACTTGATTGAGGAAATAGCCATTGACCAACTCAGTCTGCCAGTTTGCTATTATAAGATAGCATCATCTGGGTGACCATAAAAAGAGAGATGTATTTCTCACAGTCCTAAAGAGCCTAGAAAGTCCAAAACCAAGGCTGGAAGATTCAGATCCTGGCAAAGACAGTGCTTTCTAGTGCATCTCTCTGTGCCTTCAAATGGTGGAAGAAGAACGGAGTCCTATCCACCTAGAGGCTTCAGTTCCTAGTATTATCATCTTGGGGGCTAGGATATCAACATGGGATTTGGAGGATGCCAACATTCAGACCAGAGCATCAACTATCATCCTCTAGAATCCATTTGGTTTTTGTAAGGGCCAGACTTACGCATTAAATGGAGA